>NW_023596448.1:24354211-24566892 GCF_011947565.3 Pollicipes pollicipes | reverse complement strand
GATGTTAAACACTTCAGATGAAATATTTTGAATACGTGTTTCTGTAATCAACTGGTTGGTTTAAAAAAAAAACATTTAAAGCTTCTAAGAGTACAGAAAAGAAAACGAAAACAGCAATTTCCTTTCGTAATGTAAGCATTTTGTCCAGTTTTGGTTGCGTTCATTTTCGCGCATGAATGTCTAAAATTGGCCCATTTATGTTACCCTGCTAAGCCGACCCAACCTAGCTTGAAACGTCGACGTACCAATTAATTTTCACAACCGACTTCCTGCAGCCCGTCAAAATTTGTGGCAAATGATTTACGGCTAGTGGGAATCAACGCATTTTTAAAGCTGCATGCTACGTTTTGATATAAAATAATCAGGTATTATTAAGCTCATAACTCGGCTCCCTTACAAGATGGAATGACGCAAATGATTTCAATCAAAGGACAATACAAAGCGCAATCTTTTGTACCAAACATTACTAGAAGTGTTAGATGACTTGCTTTATAACATTCAAACAGCATATAAAACATGTTAAAGATAACACCAAGAGCTCTGACTAATGTCAGAATGCGTAATTCATCACAACAAAGAAGGTGAGTGTATTTTCGTGCTTTACGTCTAGTCACAAAATGTCATGTCCGTGACATGGTGAGTAAATTTCCAGAAATGTTACTCTGAAATATAAATCTCAAATATAACTATGATCGTCTAATTCGATCTCCAGCCAACATTAGTATAATATTTGTTGCTTGGCCAATAGACCAATTTCCGACTCATTTCTAGGAGATAGATTGCGCAAGAAGCGACACATCATTCCTCACTGAACGTGCACGAGTAATCGGGATCGTAGAATATTTTGTTTTAGAATAACCGCTAGCGATAACCATATTGTACGTGAATGCTGTGTCTTGTGGGCATTGCTGGTGCCTGATTTTGGGAACTAACACAAAGGTGGCGATTTTATCTCTGTCGGCGGTGAATTTATTCTCGCTCGGAAAGTCAAAGCGGTAGATTCATCATCAGTTCCAAATGCCCCTTCATGTTACTTCCGGTTAAGCTATGGCCATGAAATTTACCAAGGTACCAGTTCGATCCATTATTATTACAAAGTTCGGGGGACGGAAATCAGCGAGACGATCTGATGTCTTATCTCCGTTCATGCGTATATAGGTTACTGTTGGAACGTGGTGATGGACCTTAAGTTAAGTTAGTGCGAGAAGAATGCTGGTCAATGGGTCTTCCCGTGGCAAAACATAGATAATGCGAGACGTCAAAACGAGTCTGGAAATTTTAAACTTTTGAAATAATTCAATTTTGGATCGAGCTACAGCCAAAAGCTGGCTTTTGTGTAGCGCTATTAAAAAACGTTTCCTTCGTGTTTTACATACGCATCAAAGCCTGGAGGCTTATAACCGGCGCTCCGATATGCATATTATTGATGCAATGTACTCGGCCCAGTGTGACGAGAGCGGCGTTTCATGTTGATATGATAATATTGGAGGCGGGTGACCGATCCTTTATGCTTGCAAGTGCCAGACACGCACCGTGATCCAATTTCGTGAAGCTGGGACACCGTAGCGTAATAAAGTTGGCTTGTTTTGAACATAAGGAATCTTAAAGGTCCACATACGGGGCAGACAGGGAGGGGT
Organism: Pollicipes pollicipes; assembly: GCF_011947565.3. Classification (NCBI taxonomy): domain Eukaryota; kingdom Metazoa; phylum Arthropoda; class Thecostraca; order Pollicipedomorpha; family Pollicipedidae; genus Pollicipes; species Pollicipes pollicipes. The sequence continues at coordinate 24,565,255 of NW_023596448.1, read as the reverse complement.
GGAAGCAGGCATAAGGGGCACGTGTTCCCCTTCGATCCCTCAGGGATCCAGAGGTTCTCTCGGATCGATAATCAACGGCCCGATGACAGGGCTCAAAGCGCCGAGGGCTGGCCGGATATCTCCAGTCCGAAGGACCGGAACCTTCTGATTGTCAATCAGAAGGGTCTCTGGCGGTGAAAAGGGCCCTGCTGAAGAAAAGAGACCTTTACTACGGTCGAGATCACTATAATCGGTCCTTTGTAGGACTAAAGCCCCTTTTTCCAAGCATGGACAAGGTCCGTGGCCCACGAATGTCATTCAGAGGACCTCGCGAGTCGCATTGGTCGGGGTTTCTCCTGTCGGACATGGATGTCCTCAGATCACAGTGCATACATAAAAGGGAAATTGTGTGCTGCCGGAGAGCCGGCTGAGAAGCTCATTTAGTACCCATCACAGCCCACCACAGGCCTTCTCCGTTGGTTCGGACCCTCTGAGAGCGACAGAAGATTGATAGCAGTGAAAGGGTGCATAATGAGTCAACGAGACGGTTTAAGGGCTCCGATTCTCTCAGGAGGCCTCAGTAACAATCGGGAGCCCTCTGACTCGCTTCGACCAGTGGCTCGTTGAGTGGAACTGGGTCCCCTGTGCAAATCATTTGACCCTCTGCGCCCGTATGTGATCTTTTTGCATCAGTGAGAGCCACTGCGTCGATCCGGCTGCAGCTGTCCCGGTGAGAAGACAGCCTGCGTCGGGAAGGGGACCGGTACACAATACATTCCCTCAGGGCCTCGAAATGGATCAGGGGGCCCCGATTCCCAAGTCGCGAGATGGCAGCTGGTGAATACCTTGCGCTGGGATGGAAAGGTTCTTTGGCCACTGACCGGAAAAGGTAATACCACTTCCATGGTGTGCTACCATCTACTTGTGTATTGCAGTGTGCTATACATCAGTATATCTACCATCCTGGAGTACTACGCACATCCTCCTCCACCCCGCATATCAGAGTGTCTCTTACGTTTGTAAAATCCATTGATGTCCTCCAGGAGCGCGAACGCCGGCGGAACTGGATTATAACGCTTAACGCTATTACGCTTCTCTTGTTCTCCTAGACTCTTCCTAAAAACATCCCTTCTTCTTTATAGTTCCAAACAGCCCCAAACTTCGTTGTGCTGTCTAAAATTTCCCGAAAACTCCACATCTGTTTCCATTGTGTAGTTTTCGATGTCACCTCCTTTCAGAAACAACTTAGGTACACATCGAAGCACAATGCACCATGCGTCACGACATTTATTAGTGACTCAATGGTTCACATGCAATGTGGCATAGCCCATGCCTGGAATAAAGTACACTTAAGCGACCACACACAAGATGCATCTCTGAGCTGACTGTACACGGTCCACCACATTTTTCTGAACAGGAAACATGCCAACAAACTTGACCTGGCGGAGGAGATCGCCATGCCATGTTAAATTTCCCAGCATCGCACCTGAGACGAATAGGCGGTTACATAGCACATTCGATGCTCTGCGACGGTTTTTGATGCACAGCATTGGAGCCAGTGCCGTCACAATGACTTGGCTACAGAGCATCAACGCTGGATGCCCAGTGGTGTGCCCCAGTTTAAGATCAGTTAGTTTTTCGAAGGAGATGGCACCTGCTACACCTCGTCCCGTTGTGCGTGTGGGCTACCCGAACCAGACTTTTGAATTTGCAGACCGTAAGAATTTTAAGATTCGTCAAGAAGTGATATGTCAGTGTTTACGCAGCCCTTAATCGTGATACCACGAAGGTGACGATGACGCACCGAAGACGGTGAAACTACGTCGGAGCTGGTGACATGGCGCTGTTACTGACGACACCGCGCCGGATCTGTAGGAACGACGACAGAGCCGGCCACGACGGAGCCCGTGAACGGAGGAACCCGCACACCTGAAAAACATACAAATGCATATGAAATTCTAAGAGTGAAAACAGGGGCCCTTACAGAACGGCACGCTCGGCAGACAAAGACATAGTAAACTTGAGTTCACTTTTAGTCGAACCTGGGAAATTTCTCCCACTGTCTACACCACAAATCATTTCACACCTCCAAATCATTTCTAAACGGATGGCTTGGCCCATCCATGACACACGTGGGAAAAGGTTCGGATAACCCACACTTTTTCTCACTTTGCGAACCCTGACAATATTGGGGTTTTTAATAAATAAAAATGTTGTAGTTTGTACCGTTGTGACAAACACAAGATTCTCGACCATGGTCTGTCCTGTCCTCCAGCCAGGCCGTTCACACCACACGAAGCTCCCTACTTTAGGTTACCATTAGACGTCACATGAGGCGGAATTCGTGTTGAGATAAAACCCCTTGGTACACCCGTTTGAGATAAATAGGGCGGAAAATAGGAACAATAAATACATCAAACATACTCGTTCAAAGCCATGACACGGGGCCGGAGGAGCGGAACGATTGCATTAGATGAACTGACCTGACCTGACATGATCTTAGCCTGAACTGCTATAACCTTAGCTTGAACTAACATGAACTTAGCCTGAACTGACATGACCTTAGCCTGAACTGACATGACCTTAGCCTGAACTGACATGACTCTTCAAAATTCAGTACTGGAAAAGTATAATAAAAAATTTAGAAAATTTTGCTTCTAATTTTATGGTATGATCCTAACGGACAAGGATGCGTTCGTTCCTTTCACCTAGTTACGCAGGTCTACGGTCAATACCGCTGGTATGCTTGCTCTGATATTGGTTTGAAAATACTGGTTTCAATTGATCTGACGTCACTGAAGATTTCAACGACTTCTAAGATAATCTGCATTGCCTGTAACATCGTCAGACATGACATATATGTCACATTAATACCTGGGTGCAGTTGTATGGGATAACCACTGTTTGAATTTTTTAATTAGACGATTTGATTCTTAGATATCATAGACACAGCGTACTGTTGGCGCCGGAACGTTAGGGACTCCGTATTTCGGACATTAATTTCGAACGAACCACGTGGTATGACTGCACTTTTTCCTAGTGTGCGTTTCAGGCCATGTGCCATTTTTTCTTAGCTAAAACGCAAATTAATGGAGCATTCCTTTCACTCATAATGCTAGTAACAACGCTGAAAAATCGATTGTAGGTAAAGATCACCGTGATGCATGCTCTGACGTCAGATACAAAGCAAGGACGTTCTCCTGGCGCAAAAGCTAGATACCGGAAGCGACGGGACAGGATGGGACAAACGAAACAGCAGAGCACACGGTAGTGCATGACAAATGACAAGATAGGACAGAAGACTTGGGCAGGCGGGGGGGGGGGGGACGGGGGGCAAAAATCCAAGGATTGAGTACGGAGGGCAGAAAGCGGACGACAGAGGACAAGACGGCCAGAATGAAAAACAGAAAACAGATAAACACAAAACCCACCCGTCCTGGCCAGCGCACACTTATATGTTCTGTTCAGGACAAAACAGGACAGGACAGGACAGGACAGGGCAGGACAGGACAGGACAGGACGGGACAGGACGGGACAGGACAGACCTGGTCATGACAGGCTCGGCCTTATGGGAGCTTTTCACCTTCGCCCAACGATAGGGCCTCGGGGCCTCCCCGAAAGATGTTGGGTGTAGGAAAGCCTGCTAACTAGCAGGCTATGGCCACGGCAGACACGGCATAGGAAAGCTCTGGTCAAGCTGCACTAAATGGGTGTGACTGAATATGGGTGAACGTAATATTGGACAGATCAATCAGGTCATATGCATCTAATTAGAACACCAAGCTGCCTCCTCCTATGCAAAGAACTAAAATTGCTAAGACAATGCAGAGCATGGCGTCATATGGGTTCGGAAAGCTTTACCAAAGGATTAAAAATAGTGAACATCGCCAGGTGTGACCAGTGATGTCGCTTTCGTCACTTGGCTTTTACAGCGCACTCAGATGCTGAGGCTATGTGGCGTCGCCTGCCTCCCATCCTGGCAGGAAGAGTGGGCACCGTGAAAAATCCAACCCCGTACATCTGGTTTCCTAGACGCGCAACCCTTCACTATCGGTACCTATGCAATGTGGCATGCCAGATCAAAGCGGGGAAGACTGTTGTTGCATTGGCCCAACCAGCGATATTAGGAAAGTTTTATGGCTTTAACACTATTAAATGTCACATAGGAACACCTTCAAAAAGCAATCTGTTCACAGAACTCATAGTTCGAGCTAGCTTGACCTTGGGTGAACACACGTGACAAAAGAAACCAGAACGATATAAATGCACAACAGTGGTATTGATTTGCGATTCAATGGTCAAAGGTCATCGCCATTGTCACTAGCTCAACATCCGCACCAGGACATAAACACTGCCATCTGGTTCGTTGGCTATTCATCCCCTCAAAAAGTACCGTTTACACGGGTGGCCGAAGGTGCTACCAATTTAGGCTGGAAGGATAATCTGACCAAAGACCTCTCATCTGCGTTAACATAGGCAAAACCGACCCTACGTCTGTTTGAAAGCCGGTAGTCCGAACTTGGAGATTTCAAATCGAGGTGCAACTGTGTGGATGACGTGCGTTTTTGAGACAGATGGTCGCAGTGGTGCAGCTACTGCGCAGATGATAGCTGGAGAGCGTCAGGGTTTGGGCGGAGATCGTGGCCGGATGAATATGTAGAGGAATCCATCCGGTGGTGTACATTAAGCTTATGTTATCTCTTAATGAGGTGCAAGCAGTGACATTGTGTAGTATTTCCTAAAGAATCTATCCGACATTTCGTAAAACCTTGCCCATATCAGCACACAAAGTTTCCCAAAATCTATACCAGTAGATACTGTTACCCACATCACGTGGACACCTATGGGGTTTCCCAACGCGTTAAGTCCTCTAGTCCACACCAACTCGCGTCACCCATTCCTACCCAGTTCTACCTACGCCCTGCCTACCCGTTTGATTGTTTTCCTGAACGTAACCTCTACATTGTGGGACAGCTTCAGGAAAGTTTCCGCCCATCCTGATAGCTCAGTTGGTTTGAGCGTCCACCTTCTGACTCGTTCATCAGCGGCAAATTGGGCTTGAGCCACTTTAAGCATGTGCCGTTTGCCTATGACTGGGATGTCCTGTGGCACGTGGCAGCGGCGGCGCTAAAGTTCTAGTGACGTCAGAGGACTGGTCTGAGCATCCCGAGTGTTGTGGCACGTAAATTTTTCTCCGTATGTATGTTTCAAGTATGTTTCAAGCGTGTATGCTCCACAGCCTTGGAAAGCTCTTTGGTAGGAGAAATGGAATGACAGGAAGGGCACGCATTGTTTTGTGAAGGAAAGTCGTAACTGCAGTGAACAATTCAACATGACGAAACCGAAGACAGCAGCTCAAAATCGCATGAAGCCGAGGCTATCAAGGGTGCGGGCGGGGGTAGGTCGGGTTTTAAGCTAGGCCCATAATTCAAACAACACTCAAAGTCAAAGTCAAATCCGGGTGTTAGAAATGACACAAGTCGAAACCGAACTTGAAGCCATCGAAGAAAAACTACGGATCGGCAAAGACGAAGCTGAAGCCGGACTCATTCCCATGACTTCCCCAATTCATCATAACCTGACGTTGCAAATTCCACGTGAATATTGATCGTAATCTAACGCGCGTGCATGGCGCGGAACATTCGGTTGCTGCCACTGTAGGTACAACACATCAATGCTACCTAGTTGCCACGAATATTTGGAAGCATCTTATGGTGAAAAGAAAACCCTTGTTAGCACAAAAAACTTGGTAATTTCTCAAAACGCAAGTGCGACAAATGATACAGGTTTGCAATTTATAACAAGCTTGGCATGAGCCAAGTGATGACTCCAACGTTTTCCGTCACGGTTGTTACAGATCTACGCACAAGGAAGGGTTCCATCCAATCGTCGCACAGCCCCTATACCTTAATTACGGGGGTGCACGGAACGAGGCGGGGGGGGGGGGGGGGGGAGGAGCACATCTAGGGGATGCACAGGCAACCAGCGCCTGGTTGTCTGTACACGTACCAAACATGGCCTTCTGCAAGAGACAGAAGGTAACGGGTTTGAAGGAAATAGATACTTGCGTTAAGCCCGATATTATGAAATCCCATTCAAAATTAGAGTTTAAACATCATTTACTATGTGTCGTTCACGTGACAGCATAGGTTAATGCTTATTTCGATGATTGTGTTCGTGTCTACTTGGAGGTCAACACAGCTGCACTATGTATGGTCTTGCATGCCAATTGCAGTTTTTGCTCAGTGCGTGAAAGGGAATATCCCATCTTCTTTGTACTTTTCTCCCATAGTAAGATTAGATACATCCCATTTGCTTGATTGCACTACCTTTCTTGAATCCCTCCCGAATAGCCAGGAATATTGGATTGAAGCATCCACTCCGGCGCAACGGTAGGAATGCCATTGAGCTCTCTGCTCATCACCACGCAGGTAATGCTGCTTATTTCCTTGTCTTTTCCGAAGATTGTCTCACGTAATGTCCACAGTGTACTTGTTGATCAAAATGCTTGTGCAGATAGCCACGTCAGAGCTTTAAATGCTTAAAATTATGCTTATATAGGTATAAGAAATTAAGCTATAAGGTCGTTATCACACGAAATCGACGGTTCCGCTGCTCCGTGGATGACCGCTGACTGCTGCACCGCTCTCGGGTGACGTGATAACGCCCAGCACCGGCCGCCTCTGGGCTGATATCTATCTTAAGTACCTTCGTGACGCCAGAGCTGCAAGGCACGGCGATAGAGGCCAAGGGACAGCGGCGCAGCAGCAAGACCGTGGACGGCGCCGCACGCCGTCGGGTTCCAGGTGTGGGTCGCCCGGCGGACGCCCAGCCGAGTTTGGCCTGCCTAAGCATGGCCAAGCCCCCGGCCAGCGCATCCAGAATGATCCGCACCTTGTTTGATTCTGTCATTATGCCGCGAGCATACGGACGGCGCGTGACTGACGGATGTAGCTGGCTAGCAGGCCGAGGTGTATCATGCCACTCCTACCAGTCATTTACAAATAGTGCGCAATTATGGGAGAGGTGCACCCTTGCCTGTCACGATCAGCATGTGTAGCTGTTACGATCAGCATGTGTAGCTGTCCAGGTGACGTGAGCAGGCCAGGAGGCCTGGGGTTGACTGTGGCCCCAGAAGGTGATGTGAGCGGGTCAGGAGGGCTTTGGTTGACTGTGGCCCCAGAAGGTGATGTGAGCGGGTCAGGAGGGCTGGGGTTGACTGCACCCGCAGTAGGTGACGTGAACGGGCCAGAATGGCTGGGGTTGACTCCGGCCCCAGCAGGTGACGTGAACGGGTCAGAATGGCTGGGGTTGACTGTGGCCGCAGCAGGTGATGTGAGCGGGTCAGGAGGGCTGGGGTTGACCTCGGCCGCAGCAGGTGACGTGAGCGGGTCAGGAGGGCTGGGGTTGACCGCGGCCGCAGCAAGTGCTACGGCACTTGGGGAGTGTCAACCAAACGGGTTTGGCTTTTGATGGATAACTTATAACGAGGAGTGTCCTAAAAATCCGAAACATTCCGCAAATACCGCAGGAGCAGGATAAGCAGGACAAGAAGCGCGGCAGAGATCGCTAGAAACAAATATCGGCTTTTCAGCAACATGAGCTTAAAGTTCTTGTGCTAGGTATTATTGGGCGCCAGGAATCGAGAGCCTGAATTCCTGGGACGTCCACGAGGCTCGAGCAATGTTTGTGGTGGCATGCAATCATGGCAATAAGACTTCTCATCCGATTCTTGGTATAGGCCATCGCAGCCCTCCGGCTTACCCGTCTGTGTTTCGTGCAGCCCTTGGCATAAAGCCGCGAACTGCTGTGTGTTGGGACGTGCGATCTCGGATAGTTTAATATTTGTTTGCTTAGTGGGAGCGTCTTCGCGTTTTGTCTGTTTTTAAGTATAGTATTTTCCTTGGTCCTGCACAACCCGTGTCACTCGTGATATCAAGCCCAACCTGAAATGTCGAGAAATGTTGATATTACCGATGCTTGCACAATTAAACCGTTTAACCGTTATCTCGTGATATATTGAAGAACACCTCGGCGCAAGAACTCTGAACTTACAATGTCGTTTTTATTCAGACTCGTTGGTTACGTTTAAATTTAGGAAATTCAGATACATGTTTTAACTTCATCATGTACCGATAAACATTGCACTCCCAGAAACAATCAAGGCAAATGGATGCGTAGAGAAAATCAAAATCAGCAGGTACAAGAATAGACGAAAAAAACATAAAGCAGCACGGTAAATTAATGAGGGAGAGAAGACCCAACGCACAGGGACATGAAGGGTACAAACGGTACCCTGATATGACAACTCATCTACTACATTGTTACTGACTTTGATCGCCGCACGGCTTGTGGAATCAAAGGATTTGAAAAACGTTATGATGACGTCATGAATGCAAAGGTGACCTTAAAATACTCTGCCCTTGAGGTCTCCCCATCTTCGCAGGTGTGTAGGTCAGAAACTTGAGAGATTTGGGTCTTAAGAAAGACAATCAAGTTGACTTCGGGAGAAGTCAACTCCCCCCCCCCCCCACTCCAGCCGGGCGCGGGTTAACACGCGCCCGGGTGGCCAGCTGGATATCCTTCGCTCGGGTGGGGGGGGGGGGGTCAGTTTGACCCCTCTGAGATCTCGGGATACCGCCATCCAAAGAGGGAGACACCTCACTCCAACAGTAGACGACATCATCCACGACCTAAACGAAGCAAAGGTATTCAGCAAGATCGACCTACGTTCAGGATATCATCAGCTGGTACTCCACCCGAGCAGCAGACCGATCACGACCTTCTCAACTCACAAGGGTCTGTTCCGCTCCAAGCGTCTCAGCTTTGGTGTGTGTTCAGCCAGCTAAGTCTTCCAGAACGTCATCCAGCACACGCCCAGTGGCATTGAAGGAGTCCGCAACTTCTCTGACGATATCATCGTCTTCGGTTCAAACCAAGCCGAACACGACAGAGCCCTGACCAAAGTCATCCAAAGGCTGCATGAAAAAGGGTTGACCATCAACCGTGAAAAGTGCGCCTTCAACCAGAACAAGCTGACCTTCGGCTACACCTTCTCATCGGAGGGAATGTCAGCAGATCCGAAGAGGGTATCGGCGATCGAGAACACCAAGGCACCAAAGAAGCCATCGGAAGTACGAAGCTTCCTCGGCATGACAAACTACCTGTCACGGTTCATACCGAACTACGCCGACCTCACGAGCCCACTGCGAGACCTCATCAAGAAAGACACTCCTTGGGAGTGGACCAGCCATCACGAGACCCTCCTTTCAGCGACTCAAAGAAGCTCTGAGTAGCTCTGGAACGATGTCCTTCTTCGATCAGAAGAAGGATGCGTACTTCATTGTAGACGCCAGTCCGCACGGACTCGGTGCCGTCCCGTGCCAGACCACACCTGAAAATCCTGAGGACATCAAGGTCATCGCATACGGAAGTCGTGCTCTGACCAGCGTGGAAAACCGGTATTCACAAACCGAGCGAGAAGCCCTCGCCATCGTCTGGGGATGCGAACACTTCCACCTATACATACACGGTCAGGAGCTGAAAGTTGTAACGGATCACAAGCCAGTGCAACTCATTTGGAGCAACCTCGCGTCGAAGCCTCCGTCAAGGATCGAGCGCTGGGGTCTGCGTCTGCAACGATGCGATCCTGAAGTCGTCTACCGACCTGAAAAGGACAACCTTCCGACTACATGTCACGCCATCCGCTAACCAGCAATTCAAGCGACAGAATCACCCTGTCCGATCAGACGGAAGCCTTTATCAACTTCGTCATGAATTCTGCTGTACCAAAAGCCATGACTCTCAAGGAAATCCAGACCTACACCGCAAGAGATGGAACTCTCCAGAAGGTCCTCGAACTAGTGAAGTCGAACCAGTGGCACACCGTCGCTCACCGACCTCAAGAAACCGGTCAAGACGATTCATGGAGATTTGACTGTCTCGGAAGAGAACACCGTCATCCTTCGTGGGAATTGGCTGATCATCCCCGCTGCGCTGCAAGGCAAGGCCATCGCCCTAGCCTATCAAGTACACCAAGGCATCGTCAAGATGAAGAAACTCCTGAGAGAGAAAGTGTGGTTCCCACGCATCGATGCACAAGTGGAAGCCACCATCACAACCTGCACTGCATGCCAAGTCACCGAACCAGTTCGACAGAAGGAACCTCTTCAGATGTCGCCGCTCCCAACTGGACCATGGAAGGAGCTGTCTGCTGATTTCTGTGGATCTTTTCCATTGGGCGAATATCTCCTTGTTGTGATCGACGACTACTCGAGATTCCCGGTTGTCCGCACGACAAAATCAACCTCTGCTCGTACCATCATCCCCATCCTGGACGACAGCTTCTCGATGTTCGAGATTCCCGATGTCATGAGAACAGACAACGGACCTCCGTTCAATAGACATGAGTTCGCCCAGTTCGCGAACTACATCGGCTTCAAGCACCGCAAGATCACCCCGTTGTGGCCAAGAACTAACGGAGAAGCAGAACGTTTCATAAGAACGCTATCAAAAGCTGTGAAAGCTGCTGTCGTCGAGCAACGCCCGATCAAGCAGGAAATGAATAACCGGTCGCACAGTGAAGATCATGCTGCCGTCTCCGATGACGACACATCCGGAGGATGGAAAACTGCGCGAGACGGACACAGCCGCGAAGAAGAAGATGAAAGAACAAGCTGACCGTGGAGCCAAGACAACGAATCTTCAAATCGGAGACCAGGTTCTGATCCCCGAATTCAAGAAGGGAAAGCCGACACCTCGGTTCTGCCCAGCGCCGTACGAAGTGACCGGAATCCAAGGCACCATGGTCACCGCTTCACATGGATGTCACCAGGTGACGAGAAACGCGTCGCTATTCAGAGCGTGCCCGCACCTCCATGGACAGGACGCTGATCGCTCCGAAGAAGAGGACGAAGAACAGGTGATGGATGACATCCTCGAGTCCATGCGGCACCACATCCCTACTCTCAGCGCCGCTACTGCGTCCTCCCACGCCACGACGTCGTTCCCGGCCCCAGTGTGTTCCCCGACCATGCGTCACCGCGCGCGGCGCCAGCCCGCGTGGATGAAGGACTATGTGTAAGCTATCATCTGAAGAAGGGGAGGGATGAAGTGTCTATGTATCGTCTAAATGAAAATTATTCACATTTCCCCGTATTATCATACCCTCCCGGGCTACCACATGAATTGAACCCCTGTTTGACCTTGAAGAAACAATCAGTTTTCCTCACCGACCGTTACCACGCGTTTTATGGTTCGCACCGAACCAGACCATACGCGAGCTGATCCAGCTCCATAAACACCACAGTGCCGTAGACCTTGGAAATGTGTGACACACGCTTAGCGCGAGCGGCGAGCGGCCCGGGAGGTGAGGTCACAGTTCGCGCGTCGCAGGTCCGCCAATCAGCTTGTCGGACGCGCGTGACGTCAAGTGCATGATGACATGATTCGCCGCACTCGGCCCGGGGCCGACCAGCACGCGCTCCGGTGACTTGCAGGCGTCTCTGTTATTATCTGAGACGTTAAAAATATCAAGTGAAGTGATTGTAGTGTTGCAAGGCTGTAGAGGTAAGCACAGTAGCGATCGGGAACAAACATAGCAAACCTGTGCTTAGCGTAGTTAACGCTAATTTTTGCAATCCCTTACTATTCACACACGATTTTAAAACACCAGGTTTTGCATTATATTCGTTTGAAGTTTTCAGAACGTGCCTGGGAGTGAAATATCAACTGTAACGACGCGTTATGAAACATGAACAATCATGCACGGACAATCTCTGATCGTATATTATGTGATTGGATCCTCCAATTTAAATGTTCCCGGCAGCTCGGATCCGGTATAGAAAATAAGTAAGTTCGGCCCATTACTCCCAGCCAAATATGAGCTATGGCACGCTCCCAATTATTTTTCAGTCCTTATAGTGGACACTAGTACATGATCAAGATGATTCTTTAAGTTATCAATGACCTAAAGCCTATCGGCGTTTGCACGATATTTGTGTTGCCTCTTTTGGGGAGATACATCAACTGACACTGGCAGCGCCAACAAATTAGAGTTCAGTCATGTCGGGGGTAAGCCTGCATTGCACATTTCGATCACATGTCACATCCGACGTCCGATATCACAACGCCTGTCGACGTAACAAGCTGTTCATGTGTGCCATTGCGACGCATGCCGAGATGACTGTGACTGAGTCACTGAGCAGCCGGTTTGCTGGTTTGAGACAGCATTAGTGTCGCTTTCATCCGTATTGCCAAAGATATCTTGTGAGTTAAAGTTGAAGGCTTGTCCCGTGCTTAAGCTGTTTGCACACAGTCCCCTGGCAGATCCCTGCAAAAGAAATGATATCAGAGCAAAAGAGCACCGCCTTGTTGTGTCATGCACAGGTTATTGTACATTGCACGCTGTGCCCCACACGCTACACCAAGTGAAGGAAAAATATACCCCTGGCGGAGAACCAAGTTGGCAGTGAATTATCGTGTTGGACCATACGAGGCAACGAGGCAAACGGGGCAACGGGGCAAGGCGCAAGGCAACGGGGTCACTGCCGAATGCACATAGTTTGCTTCAGTTTTACTCGGTTACCAATGCGTGCTTACGTTGCGCCATTATAGCACGAGTTTCCGAAGAAATCAAATCCAACGTAGTGCTTATGCATGCGGTCTATCAGAAGCCATGTAATATTAGCTAGCGCGACTAAAAAACTAAGGCTTGCTTCCATTCCCATTTATCGGAACGCGAACACGCAATTTAATTCAGCCCATCTTTTCCAGATGTGCTCTTGACGGCTCTCGTTTTTCCGCGTACTTACCCCTGCAGAGGCCTTGACGGACGTAATCTTGCTAGAGCCATAAGGGCCAGTGCTTGTGCCACTTGTGACATCTCCCGTAGCCCCCCCCCCCCCCCCCCGCCCACTGGCTTGACTGGTGGGCAGGCAGATGTTCCCGATGCAAAAAGGCTTCGCCCCGGCCACGGAGGTGCAGACCACAAGCAGGAGAGCGACGACCTTCATGGCTGTCGCAACACGAATCACTGGTCAAACCAGGAACAAACTACTACTAGCCTGAAACGATGACAGTGTTTCCACATGCCCGTTGGCAACCGCTTAGCTCGCGGGCTGTAGGACATGAAATAAGGTAAGGCGAGCAAAACACGTGCTCATCCGTGGCTAGTTAGTGTGAGGAGAACTGCGAGTGCACGGCACCTACTTTTTTGAAAGGGAATGAGCCGCATTTGAAGCTATTGGGGAAAGCATCAGACATGGTGAAATAAACCTCACTTATACCTATATAGCTACTTATAAATGCGATTTTTATATCACACAGACCCGAAGCAGGCAAATTCTACGGAACCTTATTTGTTGCAGCATTAAACAGCAGAGCGTATGAATGAGATCCAATTTATGCGCCCCATGCTTACCAAGCTCATGTCGCGCATTTCCATCCCCCAACGCGCTCTGGTACCTAACAGTTCTAGTAGTTTTGATTTTGGAAGCTGGTTACGTTTTGGGGTTTTAGGAGCTCGGGGCTCTCTGTCACCCCGTCCACATCAGGAAGGTAGCAGACCGCTTTCAGGTCTCAATATAGCATTCAATGAACCAATTGCGTTTCGTTTCACAGCACAATTCGATTTCCGCCTTCTGCCTCCCTTGCTTGGCAAGTTCGGTCTCACCAAAAATGATGGCACCACAAACTACCGCACTCCCAGACCTTCCCACAACACTGGTAGCCAAGCCAGCCTGGGCTGAAGCACCTTACCCGCCTGAATGATTGCACTATTGCGGCTGCTGCAGGGGCCCTGGAGGGCAGAGTCTTGACACGGGCGGCCGTAAGGACGACGAAATCGACGAGATGGCCAAACCTTGTGCCACTTGTGATATCTCCCGTAGCTCCCACCCCACTGCCTTGACTGGTGGGCAGGCAAATGTTCTCGATGCACGAAGGCTTCGCCCAGGCCACGGAGGTGCAGACCACAAGCAGGAGAGCGACGATCTTCATGGCTGTCGTAACACGAATCACTGATCAAACCACGAACAAACTACTACTAGCCTGAAACGATGACAGTGTTTCCACATGCCCGTTGGCAACCGCTTAGCTCGCGGGCTCTAGGACATGAAATAAGGCAAGGCGAGCAAAACACATGCTCATCCGTGGCTAGTTAGTGTGAGGAGAGCTGCGAGTGCACGGCACCTACTTTTTGAAAGGGAATGACCCGCATTTGAAGCTCTTGAGGAAAGCATCAGACATGATGAAATATGCTCACTTATAATTAGATAACTCGTTATACCTATTATTTTTACGTCACACAGACCCGAAGCAGGTAAATTCTACGAAACCTTATTTGTTGCAGCATTAAACAGCAGAGCGTATGAATGAGATCCAATTTATGCGCCCCATGCTTACCAAGCTCATGTCGCTCAATTCCATCCCCCAACGCCCTCTGGTACATAACAGTTCTCGGGGTAGTTTTGATTTTGGAAGCTGGTTACGCTTTGAGGCTTTAGAAGCTCGGGTTCTCTGTCACCCTCTTAACATCAGACAGGCAGCAGACCGCTTTCAGGCCTCAATATCGCATTCAACTAACCAATTGCGTTTCGTTTGACAGTGTAGCCCGAATTCCACTGCGTGCCACCTGTTCTTGGTAAGCTCGGTCTCGCCAATAGTGATGACACCACCAGCTACCGCACTCTCAGACCCAAACCTGGGCAGAAGCACCTTACCTGGCTGAGTGATTGCACTGCTGCGACTGCTGGTCCCTCTGTTGTGTACGGCACTTTTATACACAGGTGAACCGGTCTGGAGCCGGTGCAAGCACGTGTACACTGCCGGGCGGCGGCCGAGCCTGCACACCCGGCTGTGAAAATCTCGCGGCGGATTCTAGGAGCTCACTGGGCAGCGGCTGTTAAGAGTATTAAGCAGTCGAGTACATCGTCCGTTGGCAAAGCGTCTCTGGCGATACCAATCTGTGCGACGATCATCGAAGGGTGCCACGTGACAGTGACGGTGGCGACGCACGACATGGTCGCGGGACACGACACATTTAGTGAACGCACAACAAATTTCGTGAACAATCCGTCTGGCAGGTGTGACATGAAACGGTTTTTATTGACATCGTGTTGTATATGTTGCTAAACGAAGGTAGTAGAGGCGTTCAAAGCTGTCTTGTGCATTTTGTGATACCAGCATTGCATGGGTTTCGCACGAACATATCGTTGATTGAGACCGTGCTAGGAAGTGCGAGTTCTGCGCCAATCAAACTGAAGCAACGATGGTGAAGATTGCCAACACTTTCAGCCGGCTGTACTATGACGTTATGTAAGCAAAATAAATGCTATTTTCAGTAACATTTATTATAAACTTGTAGAGTCATGGCAATGGGTTTATATAGAGTTACAAGGATGCAGTTTTTCCAAATACCTTGGGGAGAGAGGGAGGGTGAGGGGCGGGGACTCAAAAAGAAAACAGGCTGAGCCTGCCTACGAAATACAATGCGGAAAGTTTGCTCCAAATTTGGCAGAATTTCACGTCAGAGTTGAGAGGTGGGGCATAGTTCCTCTAAAATTGTTTGGGTGGGCTGGACTGTAGACTTGCAAGCGATGAATACAGAATAATGAAGAATATGAACCCTACATACCGGGATGGGACGAGCAATCCCTGGAACTGAATAGGAACTTCACTCTGGCATGGTTCGCAATGATAAGTATGCCTTTATCTGATTTTTTAAAAAAATATAGACTGGTCTTAACCATCACTAAACGTTTTGATGCATTGGTTAAGGTCATCCAGTCCAACGGTCAGTCCGTCCCGGTGGCTCAGTTGGCTAGAGCGCCTGCATTCCGATCCACACAACCGTGGCGGGGTGGGTTTGAGTCGCATAAGGCGTTCGTTATTGGTCCTTGGCAGATACGGCCTGCGGCCGGCGGCAGCGGTCGCACTCAAGGTCAATTGACGCCAGAGGGCATTGCATTGCGAGCATTGCGGCACGTTAAACCTTCGCCGCTAAATTATGCCGCTGCCTGGAATTGCACGAACGGATGGTAGGGGTCAGGGCTCGCACAACAAACAGTGCCTAGCGTGAGCTCTGGTCCCAGAAATCCATCCATTTTAAGAGTTCGGATCAAATCTTTAAATAAAGAACAGCTGCTCTGAAACAAAACTAAGCGGACAGCGCTTATTTTGAAAGAAGCCTTCACCACGGCAAACTAACAGCGTATGCTTGACACGAGCCTGCGTATGCTTGATGCGACCCTGTGTATGCTTTATGCAAGCCCGTGTATGTTTGATGTGAGTTGGTACACACAGCTAGACACACGCACACACGCACACACACACACACACACACACACGCACACACACACACACACACACACACACACACGCACACACACACACACACACACACACACACACACACACACACACACACACACACACACACACACACACACACACACACACACACACACACACACACACACACACACACACACACACACACACACACACACACACAACACACACATGATGCGTATCTATGAAGGCGATCGGCTAAAAGAGAGCTGCATTTGAGTGTGGAATTGATGACACCCCTGCTGCATGGCATATACCTGTGAATATCACATTGTGAGGGATGTAATCAGTATTCACTCAGCAAGCCAATCATTGATTTTGGGCCAATAATACTGCTAAAGATGACTATATTGGGGTCTGCGGTTGGTACCTTCTGGGGGTTTCTGCAAATGCCACTGTTGTCCCACCCATCACATTCCATTAATCTCCCAGCTGATAGCGATGTTGGATCTCTCCGATGCTTGGATGGCCAGACAATGTTTGCCTATAAATAACATGGGGTTGATGTCATATTAAAAAATGGGATGTCTTCAGGCTTTATGTGCGTGCACGAAATGCCTACCTATGTTGCCATCAAACGAGCTGTGCTAGGTATATTTAACACACACCCGGTGGCCGGTTAGGTACCCTTCGCCCTGGTGAGGGTCAATTTGACTCCCCTGAGATCTGAAGAACTAAGAGAGCTAACCCATTAAATTCAAAGAATGTGTTGACCTGTACGTAAATTCACTAAGGTCAACGTTTGAGCCTCCCAGGTTTTGACGTTCGGGTCAAATAAGGTCAAACAAGGTTAAACTCCAAGCTGGTCTCCAAAGTGTCCCCAGAACCCAGATACCTGTTATAAGCAAAAGGTCACATATTCATTCAAGGTCATTGACCTTATTTGACCTTTGAAGGTCATAGTGACCAAAATCATAGAAGACTGTTTTGATCTATGCATTTGAATACGCCACAAAGATTCAACCAGGCAGTATGCTCATGAAAACGAAATGTTGAGCTCAGTCAGTTCAGTCCAGTGACCTATTCTGACCTATAATTAGTCTACAGAAGATGTCTAATGCGGTTTAACTTATCAATAAATTCGAAACGAGCACCAGAAACTACCGCAAAGAGCAAGCTCTTAAGTAATAAAACAGGTTGGTTTTTACCTTGATCTGACCGTCGTATCTGACCTTAGGTCAATGGAATTTGGTCATTTGATTGTTGTGTTTCCTAAGAATGTATCGCAGAGATGTATGGCTCCGTCTAACGCTCCGTTGTTTCATCAGATTGAACAATTCCCTTAAACTGCGTTCGCTGAATCCATGGCATAACCTTGACCGGCCAAAGCTCACCGACCTTACAAAGTAGTCCAAATATTGATGCTACGCGATGTGGTACTGAACTGCTTACAGCTATTCAAAATATGAGGCCACCACACCGCGCCGTTCGGAAGTCCTTTTGGAAAAACCTTCGGGGGGGGGGGAGGGAGGTAAGGGCAATTGACTCCTTACCCGAGCGCGTCTTAAAAGAAATGTTTCACATTTAAAGATATTCAAGCAAGCAACATATATCATGAAACAAGCTCACTTATAGCTATTTATATGCTTTAAAGTAGAAAAGCCAACTCTAAGCAGCACAATTCTCTGGTCAGTGAATATGTTCCTCAATGGCATGGCTTGATTACGTCATCAAACCTTGCACAACATTGAGAGCCAATTGATAGCCGTTTCACCTGGAACCCACGCTCACTAACGCTCGATATGAACGCGTTCACAAATGTATTTTCTTGGCCTAGATCACCACATGGTTCGTGGAATGACAGGAATTGAATGACGTCACTATGACATCATGAAGGTCAGTGACTTTGAAACAGGGAGCTAGAATTGCTTTTGAACTAGGGTGGGAGTGAAAAATTTCATCGCAAAAAACACGTGCAGGAGTGAAAAAAAATCAATTCTCAAAAGATGGAACTTATGAGCTCGTGACTGATGCTTCAGCAAACGAAGACATCTGTCTCAAGTTGACATGTACGTAATATCAGAAACCTGACAAAACTTTCTAGTTTTTAACATCTTAAGCTGTTAAAGTCAAACAGAACACCTTAAAGCATAGTAATTTCATGACGGTGGAGTGAGCATAAGCAGTTATGAAAACCAATAACTTGATGCTGTGCTTTGCACTTCCCTTCCACAGCACTTTACACACAAAACAAAGCAAAGGAGTTCAATAACAAAATAACAGAAAATTCAACAGGCATAAAACACCCAAACAAAAAAAACTTGGATTCTTACACATCAGCCCATCACCAAGTCAAACACAATAGACATACCTCAGGCTTTTGTTAAGATGGGGTCAGGGAAAACAAACATTTTGTCACTGTTTCTTACGAAACACCAATGCTTATTCCATGAAAGTAGCCTAACTATGCCTAACATAAAGAGGCCTTACTTCATCTCATCCTGTCTAACCTGTTTTTATCACAGCAGCAGTTGTGAGTTGCTGATTCTTGCACAATTCTTATTGCCACTTGCCACGCAATTAACCAACTTAACCTAACTTAGAGTGGCCCATATGTTGTACATCGTCTTAACTCACCTATCTGTTGACAGCAGCGCTTGTGATAGAAACATGATATAGCTAATTTTGACTGGTTTCAACTTGCATTTTTAATCAGTTCATTTGCGTATGCTTGTTGACATCAGACAAAGACGAGAACACACAAATGAAAATACTCGAAATCATTTTGAACAACTCATTTGATGGCATGATTAACCTATGTCAAGGACAATAATGGATAAGCTCCACAAAACAATCTCTCTTCTCCAAAAGTAACATAATCTTTAGATGATCATGCCAGTATTGCTGCTTGCCTTTTTAACTTCAGCAAAGGCATCTATTTAGGTTTGTTTATTCATATTTAATGACAAAGTTTGAGATATTGGCTTCACATTTTAAATGGGAGGGTCTGACTATTTGTTACATACTAATATTCAACTCATATTATCGCTGCTATGCAGCTTAGAGTATCCCTGTGTTAAACACATAATGCGTAAATACGATGCAGTCATTTGCCAGCCAGCAAACCATGACAACTATAGAAAACATCTCGTAAAAGCAACCATGAGGGACCACTTCAATACATTTGGGACAAATAATGAAGAATATAGAACAAAATAAGCCCATTGCATGCCTTGTGGTATCATAATTTGTCTTATGACAGCATTCGATTGATTGAAACAGAAAATGGCCAACTCTGGTTGCCAATCATGTAATGAAAGCAGGTAAGGTAAGCAATTGCTTTGTTCACAGGAGGCTTACTGGGTTCTTCCTGCTCCTCCAAGACAAAATGTCAGTACCTTTTGCATAGTCTGCTGGCAGACAGAGTCATCCCACTCACCCCCCAAATATAAGTATCAATCATGCCCACCAACCTACGAGATTAAAATGCGAAACAAGTAAGAGGTGTGCAAGATAAATATCTCCAGAGGGCAGAATTTCGCCACCAAACACTTCTGCATTAGCTGCGTCAGGTCCGTCCCAAAACTCTGTATGGTAGCATTAAGATGGTCTTGTCAGGTAGCCTGCTGAGTGAGACACTCGAAAAGCTTAGATTTATCATTATCGAGCACCGCCATGAACCAAAAAATGGCTAACCGAGGTTTAACAGCGCAAAAATGGCGGTAAAAGTAAGTTCCGTGCTTCAAATTGTCTCCTTCATTTCCTGTGAATTGTTCACTCTTGGGTGCATATCAAACATGTGTGGGCGGCTGGCGAATTAATCCAGTTGATGTATAAAATATGTATAAGTTTGCGGTTGGAGCATCTTGCAGAGAAATTGGTCAACATTTTAAGCAACAGATGGTACCTCTAAAGGCAATCGAAAAGGAAGGAAGAATAAAGTGGTATCACACTCGTTTGATACCAAGAATAATACAAGTAGCTAAATAAATATAAAGCCTGATACTTTTCTGGCAAAATTTGTAATCAGCTGATTTGACTCAAATTTGTTAAAATAAATGCTCAAATGGTGATACTCATCTTGTAAATTTAATTTGGAAGACATTTCTTGAATCCTTCGTTCTTGCATTTCGGGAGTGATGCAATTTAGTGGTCAAGTTTCCGCGGGGAAAAAGAAATACGTGGAATAAAATTATCTCCAGGCCTTGCTGGTGTTTGCACCAGCCTCTGCTCTCGTGGTGTGGCGGTGAGACGAAAAATTAGGGGGCGCGTGAAAACCTTGCATTTGGCACACAGCTGCCCATTGTAATGCATTTTGTAAACAAACCAAACTTAATGCGTGCAAGCGGCTGGAGTCGCTGGGGTTCTTGGGCTTGGAGGTACCTGGCACCCTTGCTCTGTGCATACATAGACATGATTCAGATGTAGGTGGGGCAGGACATAGCCATAGGTGTCCAGGTTCTGTGGAGCCTCGTTTATGCTTGGTGGTTTCAAGTGAGCTCGGTTTTGGATGACATCTGAAAACCTCAGAAGGGGAAATAGGGGTTTGGCATGTGCGATTAGACAATGTCAGGCGGGAGTGAAAAATTCACATAAAATATGGGGAAAAGGAGTGAAAAATGTATCATCATAGGGTGTTGCTTTACACCCAAAGTCGGCAATTCTTGGGCACTGCTTTGAAATACTCTCCCCGACACACCTTTTCCCATTCTCGCAGGCGTATAGCTCAGAAACTAGAAGGGCTTAAATCTTAAGAATGGCAGGATTGTGAACAGCACCGAAAGATCTTCAAGATGACTAGTTCAGTTCAACACCCAATATAAATGTGGAGCACTCCCTTTTGTACATCTCGTTTGTTTTCATTGTCAAAGTAATGACGTTAAGCCTACACAAGGGAAAATAGCTGCATGATGACAAAATAGTATGATGGTCTTGACAAGATCTCGCGACTGGGCGGAAACTTTATGCTGCCAGATAGAAATAGGCTACCGGTCAAATTTCCCTGAAAATGGAACGCTTGCAGTTCCATTGCCGCTATGTGAGGTACCCAGCCCGCAGTAACACGAAATTTAGAGAGGTGTGTTCCTTTCTTAATCAGGAGTGCAACGATGTGTAGTTTCAGGTGCTTTTAACATCGATTTATTACGTAGGGCTCCGTTAATATAACAACATGGCCCCGCCGCTCGCACCTCTCGTTGGTCGCCGAGCAGTGTTTCTAAAAAACATCGCTTCTCAAAAGCAGGA
The DNA here is from genome assembly GCF_011947565.3 of Pollicipes pollicipes. Taxonomy (NCBI): domain Eukaryota; kingdom Metazoa; phylum Arthropoda; class Thecostraca; order Pollicipedomorpha; family Pollicipedidae; genus Pollicipes; species Pollicipes pollicipes. The sequence goes on along the minus strand of NW_023596448.1, from coordinate 24,543,742 downwards.
AAACTTCGTACGAGTTTTTGATGTCAATATACGCATCACAGATGGCTCAGAGGGTATCCTCTGAGGCATTCATTGCGCGTGTTTTGACATAGAAGACGTGCGTCTGGTGATTCTCCTTTCCGAGAAGTTACTGGCTTTTAGGAACACTGCGCGGCGATCCACGGCTGGCGCGGGCGACGGGCGGCAGCTACGATGCGCGAAACACCGTTGTCTTAACGGCGTTTGACCACACTGTTCCCTCTATCACTCCTCGTTACGAAAAAAGGCAAATCAGGGCCAGGATTGGGCGCTGCGTAGTGCGGCACTAGTGCTTCCTGAATTGGCGAGGCTCACACTTGTATATTGTGAAAAGATCACGGGATACAGCAGGCCAATGCTGCCCTTTGCTTTGCAAGACGGCCAGGTGTCATGAATTCGTGAGGTCGTTAGTAGCATTAAATGAAATGGGCATGCGGAAACCAAAAAACGTCCTCACCGAAATTGCAAGATTTCAGAGGTTAGGAATTCAACGGTCAAAATTGTTGCAAAAGGTTATAGAATGTTGTAAAGGCGGTTTGCGGCCAAAAGAAAGTAAGGTAGAGCATAAGAACCACCTTCAGTCTTCTTGCAAGACCCAGCAGCTTTGAATGGGTAAGTTGGGAAGTTTTTGCAAAAGGTTGCAGAATTTTGCATAAGCGTAAACGACTAAAAAAAGCAATGTGGTGTTCTAAAACCATTTCCACTGTTCTCGCACTGCACAAGAGCTCTTCAAAAAAAAAATTGAAAATGGTTGGAAAAAGTTACAGAATTTGACAAGAGCGATTTGCAGTAAAACGAAGCACCATAGAGCCTCATGATCACCTTCATTCCGCTTGCAAGGCCCGAGAGCCCGCCTAAAAACAACACAGGCCCAATGACAAAATTATAGAACATTGATGCCCAGCACGCACTCGGTTGCAACGGTACACAGCCAGTTGCCCACGCCTCCTGGTTGCTGTGGGTGAGGTCCGGCAGGCAGTACCCATGGTGCGTCGAGAAAGCAAGGATGGCGCATGGCGCCACGGCGATTCTTTTTTTTTGCGCGGGAGAGCGGCTTGCATCAAACCAGGGTATCTCGCTGGTGTGCTCGATTGCCAGCTTTCTGAGATATATCAGTCTGGAACATTAAATTAGTTCCACGCGTCGCAGGTCCGCCAATCAGCTTGTCGGACCCGCGTGACGTCAAGTGAATGATGACATGATTCGCCGCACTCGGCCCGGGGCCGGCCGGCACGCGCTCCGGTAGCTTGCGGGTGTCGCGGTTATTATCTGAGACGCTAAAAGTATCAAGTGAAGTGATCGTAGTGTTGCAAGGTTGTAGAATTAAGCAGAGTGACGATCGGGAACAAACATAGCAAACCTGCACTCAGCGTAGTTAACGCTAATTTTTCCAATCCCTTACTATTCACACACATTTTAAAACACCAGGTTTTGCATTATATTCGTTTGAAGTTTTCAGAACGTGCCTGGGAGTGAAATATCAACTGTAACGACGCGTTATGAAACGTGAACAATCATGCACGGACAATCTCTGATCGTATATTATGTGACTGGAGCCTCCAATTTAAATGTTCCCGGCAGCTCGGATCCGGTGTAGAAAATAAGTAAGTTCAGCCCATTTACTCCTAGCCACCTATGAGTTATGGCAGGCTCCCAATTATTTTTCAGTCCTTATAGTGAACTCTAATACACGATCAAGATGATTCTTTAAGTTATCAATGACGTAAAGCATATCTGCGTTTGCACGATATTTGTGTTGCCTCTTTTGGGGAGATACATCAACTGACACTGGCAGCGCCAACAAATTAGAGTTCAGTCATGTCGGGGGTAAGCCTGCATTGCACATTTCGATCACATATCACATCCCACGTCCGATATCACAACGCCTGTCGACGTAGCAAGCGGTTCATGTGTGCCATTGCGACGCATGCCGAGATGACTGCGACTGGGTCACTGAGCAGCCGGTTTGCTGGTTTGAGACAGCATTAGTGTCGCTTTCATCCGTATTGCCAAAGATATCTTGTGAGTTAAAGTTGAAGGCTTGTCCCGTTCTTAAACTGTTTACACACAGTCCCCTGGTGGATCCCTGCAAAAGAGATGATATCAAAACAAAAGAGCACCGCCATGTTGTGTCATGCACAGGTTATTGTACATTGCACAATACACGCTGTGCCCCACACGCTGCACCAAGTGAAGGAGAAATACACCCCTGGCGGTGAGCCAAGTTGGCAGTGAATTATCGTGTTGGACCATACGAGGCAACGAGGTAAACGGGGCAACGGGGCAAGGGGCGAGGCAACGGGGTCGATGCCGAATGCACATAGTTTTCTTCAGTTTTACTCGGTTACGAATGCGTGCTTACGTTGCGCTATTATGACACGAGTTTCCGAAGAAATCGAATCCAACGTAGTGCTTATGCATGCGGTCTGTTAGAAGCCATGCAATATTAGCTAGCGCGACTGAAAAAACTAAGGCTTGCTTCCATTCCCATTTGTCGGAACGCGAACACGCAGTTTAATTCAGCCCATCTTTTCCAGATGTGCTCTTGACGGCTCTCGTTTTTCCGCGTACTTACCCCTGCAGAGGCCTTGACGGACGTAATCTTGCTAGAGCCAAAAGGGCCAGTGCTTGTGGCACTTGTGACATCTCCCGTAGCCCCCCCCCCCCCCCCCCCCACTGGCTTGACTGGTGGGCCGGCAGATGTTCCCGATGCAAAAAGGCTTCGCCCAGGCCACGGAGGTGCAGACCACAGGCAGAAGAGCGACGACCTTCATGGCTGTCGCAACACGAATCACTGGTCAAACACGAACAAACTACTACTAGCCTGAAACGATGACAGTGTTTACACATGTCCGTTGGCAACCGCTTAGCTCGCGTGCTCTAGGACATGAAATAAGGTAAGGCGAGCAAAACACATGCTCATCCGTGGCTAGTTAGTGTGAGGAGAACTGCGAGTGCACGGCACCTACTTTTTTGAAATCCGCATTTGAAGCTATTGAGGAAAACATCAGACATGGTGAAATAACCTCACATATACCTATATAACTACTTATAAATACGATTTTTATATCACACAGACCCGAAGCAGGTAAATTCTACGGAACATTATTTGTTGTAGCAGTAAACAGCAGAGCGTATGAATGAGCTCCAATTTATGCGCCCCATGCTTACCAAGCTCATGTCGCGCAATTCCATCCCCCAACGCCCTCTGGTACATAACAGTTCTAGGAGTAGTTTTGATTTTGGAAGCTGGTTACGTTTTGGGGTTTTAGGAGTTCGGGGCTCTCTGTCACCCCCTCCACATCAGGTAGGTAGCAGACCGCTTTCAGGTCTCAATATAACATTCAATTAACCAATTGCGTTTCGTTTGACAGCATTATTCGATTTCCGCCTTCTGCCTCCCTTGCTTGGCAAGTTCGGTCTCACCAAAAATGATGGCACCACAAACTACCGCACCCCCAGACCTTTCCACAACACTGGTAGCCAAGCCAGCCTGGGCTGAAGCATCTTACCTGCCTAAATGATTGCACTATTGCGGCTGCTGCAGGGGCCCTGGAGGGCAGAGTCTTGACACGGGCGGCCGTAAGGACGACGAAATCGACGAGATGGCCAAACCTTGTGCCACTTGTGATATCTCCCGTAGCTCCCACCTCACTGGCTGGACTGGTGGGCAGGCAAATGTTCTCGATGCACGAAGGTTTCGCCCAGGCCACGGAGGTGCAGACCACAAGCAGGAGAGTGACGACCTTCATGGCTGTCGCAACACGAATCACTGGTCAAACCACGAACAAACTACTACTAGCCTGAAACGATGATGTTGTTTCCAGATGCCCGTTGGCAACCGTTTAGCTCGCGGGCTCTAGGACATGAAATAAGGTAAGGCGAGCAAAACACATGCTCATCCGTGGCTAGTAATTGTGAGGGGAACTTCGAATGCACGGCACCTACTTTTTGAAAGGGAATGACCCACATTTGAAGATATTGAGGCAGACATCAAACATGATGAAATAAGCTCACTTATGATTAGATAACTCGTTATAACTATTATTTTTACGTCACGTAGACCAGAAGCAGGTAAATTCTACGGAAACTTATTTGTTGCAGCATTAAACAGCAGAGCGTATGAATGACCTGCAATTCATGCGCCCCATGCTTACCAAGCTCATGTCGCTCAATTCCATCCCCCAACGCCCTCTGGTACATAACAGTTCACGGGGTAGTTTTGATTTTGGAAGCTGGTTACGCTTTGGGGCTTTAGAAGCTCGGGTTCTCTGTCACTCTCTTAACATCAGACAGGCAGCAGACCGCTTTCAGGCCTCAATATCGCATTCAACTGGCCAACTGCGTCCCGTTTGACAGTGTAGCCCGAATTCCACTGCGTGCCACCTATGCTTGGCAAGCCCGGTCTCACCAATAATGATGACACCACCAGCTACCGCACTCTCAGACCCAAACCTGGGTAGAAGCACCTTACCTGGCTGAGTGATTGCACTGCTGCGCCTGCTGGTCCCTCTGTTGTGTGCGGCGCTTTTATACGCAGGTGAACCGGTCTGGAGCCGGTGCAAGCACTTGTACACTGCCGGGGGCCGGCCGAGCCTGCACACCCAGCTGTGAAAATCCCGCGGCGGATTCTAGGAGCTCACTGGGCAGCGCCTGTTAAGAGTATTAAGTAGTCGAGTACAGCGTCCGTTGGCAAAGCGTCTCTGGCGATACCCCAATCTGTGCGACGATCATCGAAGGGTGCCACGTGACAATGACGTTGGCGACGCACGACATGGCCGCACGACACGACAAATTTAGTGAACGCACAACAAATTTCGTGAATAATCCGTCTGGCAGGTGTGACATAAATCGCTTTTTATTGACATGGTGTTGTATACGGTGCTAAATGAAGGTAGTAGAGGCGTTCAAAGCTGTCTTGTGCGTGTTGTGATACCAGTATTGCATGGATATCGCACGAACATATCGTTGATTGAGACCGTGCTAGGAAGTGCGAGTTCTGCGCCAATCAAACTGAAGCAACGATGGTGAAGATTGCCAACACTTTCACCCGGCTGTACTATAACGTTATCTGAGCAAAATAAATGTTTTTTCAGGTGCTTGTAGAGTCATGGCAATGTGTTTATATAGGGCTACAATGATGCAGTTTTTTCCAAATACCTTGGGGAGAGGGGGAGGGTGAGGGGCGGGGGCTCAAAAAGAAAACAGGCTGAGCCTGCCTACGAAATACAATTCGGAAAGTTTGCTCCAAATTTGGCAGAATTTCATTTCAGAGTTGAGAGGCGGGGCATAGTTCCTCTAAAATTGTTTGGGTGGGCTGGACTGTAGACTTGCAAGCGATGCATACAAAATATGAAGAATATGAACCCTACATACCGGGATGGGACGCGCAATCCCTGGAACTGAATAGGAACTTACCCTGGTATGGTTCGCAATGATAAGTATGCCTCTATCTTTTTTTGGAAGACTAGATTGGTATTAACCATTACTAAGCGCTTTGATTCATTGGTTAAGGTCATCCAGTCCAACGGTCCGTCCGTCGCGGTGGCTCAGTTGGCTAGAGCGCCTGCGGTCCGATCCACACAACCGTGGCGGGGTGGGTTTGAGTCGCATTAGGCGTTCGCTATTGGTCCTTGGCAGATACGGCCTGCGGCCGGTGGCAGCGGTCGCACTCGAGGTCAGTTGACGCCAGACGGCATCGCATTGCGAGCATTACGGCACGTTAAACCTTCGCCGCTAAATTATGCCGCTGCCTGGAATTGCACGATCGGATGGTAGGGGTCAGGGCTCGCACAACAAACACTGCCTAGCGTGAGCTCTGATTCCGGAAATCCATCCATTAAAAGAGTTCGGATCAAATCTTTAGATAAAAAACAACTGCTCTGAAACAAAGCTAAACGGACAGTGCTTATTTTGAAAGAAGCCTTCAAAATGGTAAACTAACAGCGTATGCTTAACACGAGCCTGTGTGTATGCTTGATGCGAGCCTGTGTACGCTTGATGCAAGCCTGTGTTTGTTTGATGTGTGTTGGTACACACGCACACACACACGCACACGCACACGCACACGCACACGCACGCACACGCGCGCTCACACACACACACACACACACACACACACACACACACACACACACACACACACACACACACACACACACACACATGATGCGTACCCATGAAGTCGATGGGCTGATAGAGAGCTGCATTTGAGTGTGGAATTGATGACACCCCTGCTGCATGGCATATACCTGTGAATATCACATTGTGAGGAATGCAATCAGTATTCACTCAGCAAGCCAATCATTGATTTTGGGCCAAAAATACTGCTTAAAGGGACTTTATTGGGGTGCGCGGTTGGTACCTTCTGGGGGTTTCTGCAAATGTCATTATGTTGTCCCACCCATCACATTTCATTAATCTCCCAGCTGATAGTGATGTTGGATCTCTTCGATACTTGGATGGCCTGACAATGTTTGCCTATAAATGACGTGGGGTTGATGTCAGATTAAGAAATGGGATGTCTTCAGGCTTTATGTGCGTGCATGAATTGCCTACCTATGTTGTCATCAAACGAACTGTGCTAGATGTATTTAACATACACCCCGGTGGCCGGTTGGGTACCCTTCGCCCGGGTGGGGGTCAATTTGACTCCGCTGAGATCTGAAGAACTAAGAGAGCTAACCCATTAAATTCAAAGAATGTGTTGACCTGTACGTGAATTCACTAAGGTCAACGTTTGAGCCTCCTAGGTTTTGATGTTCGGGCCAAATAAGGTCAAACAAGGTTGAACTCCAAGCTGGTCTCCAAAGTGTTCCCAGAACCTAGACACCTGTTATAAGCAAAAAGCCACATATGCATTCAAGGCCATTGACCTTATTTGATCTTTGAAGGTCATAATGACCAAAATCATAGAGGACTGTTTTGATCTATGCATTTGAATACGCCACAAAGATTAAACCAGGCAGTATGCTCATGAAAACGAAATGTTGAGCTCAGTCAGTTCAGGCCAGTGACCTATTCTGACCTATAATTAGTCTACAGAAGATGTCTAATGCGGTTTAACTTATTAATAAATTTGAAACGAGCACCAGAAACTATCGCAAACAGCAAGCCCTAAAGTAATAAAACAGGTTGGCTTTTACATTGATCTGACCCTCGTATCTGGCCTTGGGTCAATGGAATTTGGTCATTTGATTGTCGTGTTTCCTAAGAATGTATTTCAGAGATGTATGGCTTCGTCTAACGCTCCGTTGTTTCATCAGATTGAACAATTCCCTTGAAATTGCCTTCGCTGAATCCATGGCATAACTTTGACCTGCCAAAGCTCACCGACCTTACAAAGTAGTCCAAATATTGATGCTACGCGATGTGGTACTGAACTGCCTACAGCTATTCAAAATATGACGCCGCCACACCGCGCCGTTCGGAAGTCCTTTTGGAAAAACCTTCGGGGGGAGGGGGGTTAGGGCAATTGACCCCTACCCGAGCGCGTCTAAATGTTTCACATTTAAAGATACTGAAGCAAGCAGCATACATCATGAAACAAGCTCACTTATAGCTATATGCTTTAAAGTGGAAAAGCCTGCTCTAAACAGCACAATTCTCTGGTCAGTAAATATGTTCCTCAATGGCATGGCTTGATTACGTCGTCAAACCTTGCACAACATTGAGAGCCAATTGATAGCCGTTTCACCTGGAACCCACGCTCACTAACGCTCGATATGAACGCGTTCACAAATGTATTTTCTTGGCCTAAATCACCACATGGTTCATGGAATGACAGGAATTGAATGACGTTATTATGACATCATGAAGGTCAGTAACTTTGAAACAGGGAGCTAGATTTGCTTTTGAACTGGGGTGGGAGTGAAAAATTCCATCGCAAAAAAGACGTGCAGGAGTGAAAAAAATCAATTCTCAAAAGATGGAACTTATGAGCTCGTGACTGATGCTTCAGCAAACAAAGACATCTATCTCAAGTTGACATGTACGTAATATCAGAAACCTGACAAAACTTTTTGGTTTTTAACATCTGAAGCCGTTAAAGTCGAACAGAACACCTGAAAGCATAGTAATTTCATGACGGTGGAGTGAGCATAAGCAGTTATGAAAACCAATAACTTGATGCTGTGCTTTGCACTTCCCTTCCACAGCACTTTACATACAAAACAAAGCAAAGGAGTTCAATAACAAAATAACAGAAAATTCAACAAGCATAAAACACTCAAACAAACAAAAAAACTTGGATTCCTACACATCAGCCCATCACCAAGTCAAACACAATAGACGTACCTCAGGCTTTTGTTAAGATGAGGTCAGGGAAAACAAACATTTTGTCACTGTTTCTTACAAAACACCAATGCTTATTCCATGAAAGTAGCCTAACTATGCCTAACATAAAGAGGCCTTACTTCATCTCTTCCAGTCTAACCTGTTTTTATCACAGCAGCAGTTGTGAGTTGCTGATTCTTGCACAATTCTTATTGCCACTTGCCACGCAATTAACCAACTTAACCTAACTTAGAGTGGCCCATATGTTGTACATCGTCTTAACTCACCTATCTGTTGACAGCAGCGCTTGTGATAGAAACATGATATAGCTTATTTTGACTGGTTTCAACTTGCATTTTTAATCAGTTCATTTGCGTATGCTTGTTGACATCAGACAAAGATGAGAACACACAAATGAAAATACTTGAAATCATTTTGAACAACTCATTTGATGGGATGATTAACCTATGTCAAGGACAATAATGGACAAGCTCCACAAAACAATCTCTCTTCTCCAAAAGTAACATAGCCTTTAGATGATTATGCCAGTATTGCTGCTTGCCTTTTTAACTTCAGCAAAGGCATCTATTTAGGTTTGTTTATTCATATTTAATGACAAAGTTTGAGATATTGGCTTCACATTTTAAATGGGAGGGTCTGACTATTTGTTACATATTAATATTCAACTCATATTATCGCTGCTATGCAGCTTAGAGTATCCCTGTGTTAAACATATGGTGCATATATACGATGCAGTCATTTGCCAGCCAGCAAACCATGACAACTATAGAAAACATCTGGTAAAAGCAACCATGAGGGACCACTTCGATACATTTGGGACAAATAATCAAGAATGTAGAACACAATAAGCCCATTGCATGCCTTGTGGCATCAAAATTTGTCTTATGACAAAACTCGATTGATTGAAACAGAAAATGGCCAACTCTGGTTACCAATCATGTATTGAAAGCAGGTAAGGTAAGCAATTGCTTTGTTCACAGGAGGCTTACTGGGTTCTTCCTGCTCCTCCAAGACAAAATGTCAGTACCTTTTGCATAGTCTGCTGGCAGACAGAGTCATCCCACTCACCCCCCAAAAGTATCAATCGTGCCCACCAACCTACGAGATTAAAATGCGAAACAAGTAAGAGGTGTGGAAGATAAACATCTCCAGGGGGCAGAATATCGCCATCAAACACTTTTGCATTAGCTGCGTCAGGTCCGTCCCAAAGCTCTGTATGGCAGCATTAAGATGGTCTTGTCAGGTCGCCTGCTGAGTGAGACACTCGAAAAGCTTAGATTTATCATTATCGAGCACCGCCATGAACCAAAAAATGGCTAACCGAGGGATTAACAGGGCAAAAATGGCGGTAAAAGTAAATTGTCTTAGTAAAAAGTAAAGTACTTCAAATTGTCTCCTTCATTTCCTGTGAATTGTTCACTCTTGAGTGCATATCAAACATGTTTGGGCGGCTGGCGAATTAATCCAACTGATGTATAAAATATGTATAAGTTTGCATTTGGAGAATCTTGCAGAGAAATTGGTCAACATTTTAAGGAACAGATGGTACCTCTAAAGGCAATCGAAAAGGAAGGAAGAATAAAGTGGTATCACACTCGTATGATACCAAGAATAATACAAGTAGCTAAATAAATATAAAGCCTGATACTTTTCTGGCAAAATTTGTAATCAGCTGATTTGACTCAAATTTGTTAAAATAAATGCTCAAATGGTGATACTCATCTTGTAAATTTAATTTGGAAGACATTTCTTGAATCCTTCGTTCTTGCATTTCGGGAGTGATGCAATTTAGTGGTCAAGTTTCCGCGGGGAAAAAGAAATACGTGGAATAAAATTATCTCCAGGCCTTGCTGGCGTTTGCACCAGGCTCTGCTCTCGTGGTGTGGCGGTGAGACGAAAAATTAGGGGACGCGTGAAAACCTTGCATTTGGCACAAAGCTGCAGATTGTAATGCATTTTGTAAACAAACCAAACTTAATGCGTGCAAGCGGCTGGAGTCGCTGGGGTTCTTGGGCTTGGAGGTACCTGGCACCCTTGCTCTGTGCATACATAGACATGATTCAGATGTAGGTGGGGCAGGACATAGCCATAGGTGTCCAGGTTCTGTGGAGCCTCGTTTATGCTTGGTGGTTTTAAGTTAACTCGGTTTTGGATGACATCTGAAGACCTCAGAAGGGGAAACAAGGGTTTGGCATGTGCGATTAGACAATGTGAGGCGGAGTGAAAAATTCACATAAAATATGGGGAAAAGGAGTGAAAAATTCCTCCCCATAGGGTGTTGCTTAACACCCAAAGTCGGCAATTCTAGGACACTGCTTTAAAATACCCTCCCCGACATACCTTTTCCCATTCTCGCGGGCGTATAGCTCAGAAGCTAGAAGGGCTTAAATCTTAAGAATGGCAGGGTTGTGAACAGCACCGAAAGATCTTCAAGATGACTAGTTCAGTTCAACACCCAATATAAATGTGGAACACTCCCTTTGCTACATCTTGTTTGTTTTCATTGTCAAAGTAATGACGTTAAGCCTACACAAAGGAAAATAGCTGCATGATGACAAAATAGTATGTTGGTCTTGACAAGATCTCGCGACTGGGCGGAAACTTTATGCTCCCAGATAGAAATAGGCTACCGGTCAAATTTCCCTGAAAATGGAACGCTTGCAGTTCCATTGCCGCTATGTGAGGTACCCAGCCCGCAGTAACACGAAATTTAGAGAGGTGTGTTCCTTTCTTAATCAGGAGTACAACGATGTGTAGTTTCAGGCGCTTTTAACATCGATTTTTTACGCAAGGCTCCGTTCATATGACAACATGGCCCCGCCGCTCTCACCTCTCTTTGGTCGCCGAGCAGTGTTTCTAAAAAACATCGCTTCTCAAAAACAGGAAAACTTCGTACGAGTTTTTGGCGTCAATATACGCATCACAGATGGCTCAGAGGGCATCCTTCTGGGGCATTCATTGCGCGTGTTTTGACATCGAAAACGTGCGTCTGGTGATTCTCCTTTCTAAGAAGTTACTGGCTTTTAGGAACACTGCACGGCGATCCACGGCTGGCGCGGGCGACGGGCGGCAGCTACGATGCGCGTAACACCGTTGTCTTAACAGCGTTTGACCACACTGTTCCCTCTATCACTCCTCGTTACGAAAAAAACGGCAAATCAGGGCCAGGATTGGGCGCTGCGTAGTGCGGCACTAGTGCTTCCTGAATTTGCGAGGCTCACACTTGTACATTGTGAAAAGATCACGGGATACAGCAGGCCAATGCTGCCCTTTGCTTTGCAAGATGGCCAGGTGTCATGAATTCGTGAGGTCGTTAGTAGCATTAAGTGAAATGGGCATGCGGAAACCAAATAACGTCCTCACCGAACTTGCAAGATTTCAGAGGTTAGGAATTCAACGGTCAAAATTGTTGCAAAATGTTATAGAATGTTGTAAAGGCGGTTTACGGCCAAAAGAAAATAAGGCGGGGCATAAGAACCACCTTCAGTCTTTTTGCCAGACCCAGCAGCTTTGAATGGGTAAGTTGGGAAGTTGTTGCAAAAGTTTGCAGAATTTTGCAAAAGCGTAAACGACTAAAAAAAGCAATGTGGTGCTCTAAAACCATTTCCACTGTTCTCGCACTGCACAAGAGCTCTTCAAGAAAGCATTTTGAAACTGGTTGGAAAAGTTACAGAATTTGACAGCGATTTGCAGTAAAACGAAGTACCATAGAGCTTCAGGATCACATTCATTCTTCTTGCAAGGCCCGATGGTCCGCCTAAAAACAACACAGGCCCAATGAAGTGTGGCCTTGGAGTCGCTGGGAGGTCTTGGACTTGAAGGTACATGGCGCCCTTGATCTGTGCATACATAGGCATGATTCAGATTTAGGTGAGGCAGGACATAGCCATAGGTGTCCAGGTTCTATGGAGCCTCGTTTATGCTTGGTTGTTTCAAGTGAGCTCGGTTTTGTATGGCATATGAAAACCTCAGAAAGGGAAATATGGCTTTGGCATGTGCGATTAGACAATGTCAGGCAGGAGTGAAAAATTCACATAAAATATGGGGAAAAGGAATGAAAAATTCCTCCTCATAGGGTGTTGCTTTACACCCTTAGTCGGCAACTCCAGGACACTGCCCGGTGCACGTCATTTCCGTCCCCTGTCAGAGAAAGTTTAGTTTAAACCATTGATTTCCAATGGCGCCACCTCTAACAGCCGAAATCCGGGGTGCCCGTTTTACCAGGGTGCCTCATTTCGCCACGTTTTCCCCTACATTCCGTCCTGAAAATAATACGTGCTGGTTGCTGGTTCTTACACGTGTGTTGACTACAATTCTACGACCATTTTCTGCCACTAAGAAGTTTTGCTCGGTGGTCATATCTCAGGGGGAGAAGAACAGCACCTGCTAGCGCTCCCTCTGCTGCCTGCGTTGCCCCCGTACTTTTTACAAGTACATTAGAAACCAGGGGCATAGTTTTGCAGGCCTCAAGGCTAAGCAGCGAAAGAACGACGGAACCGACCCTAAAATGCGCCAACAAACGCGTTTGGTGCATTTTCTCTAGAAGTTTGTGAGGACTGCATTCCCCCGCCCCCTGAATGGAAAATAACATCCACGTCAGAAAAGGAATGTGCTTTATTTGGTTGGAATCCATCCGTCACTGTGTAAGCGACAGTACAAGAAGCAAAGTCATCGAAGAATTCGACTCTGGTATTAAAGGTGTTCGTGACAAGCGTGTTGGCTAGTAATAAGCTGACAGCGGAGGGACAACCCCAGAATGACGAAGCCATCCATGCTCATTTCGTCTGGGCTACATACTTGCTGAACCAATAACTCCATACTGAAAAAGCACACAGTAATTGGGTGCGCATTGCAGATCTGATAGCGTCCTACTGACGGGAAAGGACCGACTTTGCGGCCGGCATTCTGGCACCGTCGGATGTCGGCCTTATTTCCAGGACGCGCGCGGTCTGGTATGTGTGTAATCTAGTGCTTTCGAGCCCACCAGTCCGGTGACGATGGCGATGCCCTGGCGTACTCCTAGGGCCGTGGTGTACTCCTAGGGCCGTGGCGTGCCCCTGGGGCCGTGGTGTACTCCTGGGGCCGTGGTGTACTCCTAGGGCCGTGATGTACTCCCAGGGCCGTGGCGTGCCCCTGGGGCCGCGGTGTACTCCTGGGGCCGTGACGTACTCCTAGGGCCGTGGTTTACTCCTAGGGTCGTGACGTACTCCTACGGCCATGGTGTACTCCTAGGGCCGTGGTGTACTCCTAGGGCCGTGACGTACTCCTAGGGCTGTGGTTTACTCCTAGGGTCGTGACGTACTCCTAAGGCCATGGTGTACTCCTAGGGCCGTGGTGTACTCCCAGGACCATGGTGTTCAGCACCGGACGAGACGAATCCATGAAGTCAGCCCGCCCCAAACACGGTATAATTATGTGGTCCGACGCGCGCCCATGGCCGGAAATTACGCTCGGCAGCCTCCCAGACGTCGCCAGCCGCCCTTCAGCCGCCCGGTAACAGCGCAGACAGCCGCAGCGGCCCACAGCCGTCCCCACTCATGGCCCTTTACAAACCACCAAATTGTTCACACTGGTTAATTGTCTCTGGCATTATAACACCCAGTATCAGTAACCTAATGCCGTTATCATTTTCCGCACCAGGTTCTCGTAACGCTGCGTGTGGCCGTGGTAAGCCGCGTGCCATCCGCTCAAGTGTGAACAAGCTGACGCGAAAAACAAAGTTACTCGCGATATCCGTAGCTTAACGGCTGCGAAGCCGCGATTGATGATACTTTACGACCAAGTGCGCTGAGTCGACACGTCCCGCCGTTGTCGTTTCTGACTCCCCGCACAGCCCGCCATGATGCCAGGGACCCCATTATCATAGCGGAGATCGTGACGTCGTTATGAGAAGCCTCACCGCCGGGTGCCCGCAGGCCGCCTCCGTGCGGCGGGCGTGCACGCGCGCGCGCGCGCGCGCGGCCAACGCTCTGGCACTGCCGCCGCCGACGCGGCCGGCGCGGCCGGCGCCACCGACGCCGACCTGACGGCCCGGCAGACCGCACGTGCTCCCCCCCGTGCCGGTTCGATCACCGGCGCAGGGGGGGGGGGCAGAACCGCCCCTCCCCGCACACGCGGGCCCGTCGCCAGCCGGAGACGGAGCGGCGCGGCGTTGGCTCGACATGCGCCACCCGCCGGCGACGCGGCTTCGGGCGCGGGGATGACCCCGGCGGTAACCAGGCGCTGTCGGTGGTCCTGCGCTGCTCGGCGTCACTGCCGCGGCCGGGAGCCCGGACGCCGATGATGGGACGATGACAATGGATGATGGGATGATGGGCGCCGATGGGACGCTCCGCAGCCTGGGTGGCCGTGGCGGCGACGACGGCCAGCTCAGATGGCGCGTCTGCGCCTCACGGCGCGCGCTGTCCGCCGACGGGATCTCGCCTGCTCCCGACGGATCACGTGGGCGTGAAATAGCATTCGAAGCTGGGACGCCCGAGAGCCACCCCTCACCGCCGGTGCCGCCAGACCGGCGAGTCCTGACGCGGCCGCTGGTCCAGGGCGTCGGCTGGCCCGCCGCCGCCGGCTCGCAGGCGCCTGTCGGAGGCCACAGCCGGCGGGAGGGGCGGGCGGCTGACGGGAGGGGCGAGACAGCAGCCTGTTGCGCCTTCAGTCTCGCCGAGCGCTCCCGGTCGTCGTCCCAGGAGGGCGGCCACCGACAGCGTGCGGAGGGGCGTCGGCGACGCCACACCCACGCGTCAGCACCGCGGCGTCGCGACACAGAGACACGCGACCTGTCCTGGTAATGTATTCACTACCTGAGTAGACCAGTAGCAAATGAGCAGAAAACTTCTCTCCACCGCCCTCTCCGCCGCTCAACACACGATCAGAGACATAATCATACGAGGTAAATCCAAGGTAAAAAGAACAGCCGCCGACTGCTACCTACGGAGAGAGCAGGCACGCGCCGACTGCCCGGCCGTCAAGCCGCGAACACCGCGCTGGGGGCCGCCGCCGCCCCCGCCCCGACGCGCCTAGCGGCCGCCGCTCTCAGGAGACCGGCTGCGGCAGCTTGAACTCGCGCCGGATGTAGAAGAGGATGTAGGCCTTGCACCGCGCCACCTGCTCCTCCTCCGCCCGCCGCACAGTGCTGTCGTTGAAGTGGTACCACGCGCCTGCGGGCGCGGCGGCGAGACGCGTCATAAGGCGGCTTCTTTCTATTTGCGGGGGGGGGGGGGGGGGGGCGATGCACACGTTCCCACCACGATACACGCTTCCATGTTAGTCCACGTGCTGGGTTTTGGCATTCCACGATACATTCAGCGCAAAAGACTTCTGAATCTGAAGAGGAGATGTCCCGATGACATCCTTCGCAAGACCTTTCATTGAAACATTCCGGCCTTCAAACTAGCCTTTCCTTGGTAAGTTTGACACGATGGATCATGACGCTATCACCCGCGGACGAGGAACTGCAACAAGGGCACGCTTTTGTTGCGATCTACTTCGTAATGTGGAACTGAATCAGCTGCGGTGAGGCGGCGACCTAGAGGTAGACGGCAGTGCATCAAGCTGCACCATAACCCCGCATTCGCCAAGAAGCACGGCACGGCACGAAGCGGACCGAACAAGCTCTCTGGCCCTTCCATCTCCACACTTCCACAAATGCCAAAGTTGCCGACGTCCTCTTCCCTCCCCCAACGTGTCCAGCGACGTCGCCCCGCTCAGAGTTTCCGCGCTGGAGGAAGGGGAGGGGGCAGAGAGCATACCGAGAGCACACCAACGGGAAGCTATACCCCCCCCCCCTCCCCCCGGCGACCGGCCGCGACCTACGGCGACACAACGCGCCGAGAGCGGGCACCTCCGCCGACGCCTCCAGCCTCCAGCCAGGCCACACATCACCGCACCGACAGCCGCGGGGGGGGGGGGGGGCCACAAACACTGGCGACAGTAACGAGGCGCCCGCGCGGCCCGCGGCGTCCGCAAAAACGCCGCCGGCGCAAACAAACACGCCATTTGCCAAGCCTCGTCGCCGAGCCGACGTCGACGGAGAGTCGGGGATGCGATAAATGTGAGTCTCTTGGAAGTCCGCGCCCCGACATCAAATTACATTTGTAGCATTAACGCAATCCATGACGATTCTATGCAAACACGCTAAATGAGCTCCCGGAACGCTGGAGTGCAATCAATGTGAATTCCCCGAAGTCCGCGCATAGACCTTACGGCAGGCTCCCATCGAACTCTGCAGTTGAAGTGTTTCAGCAATACAGGACGCTTTTATCCAACTGGGAGGTCTAAATTTATGGCGAAAAGGTCATCTCACCCGACTAACGGGGACTTTGCAGCGACTCTTCAATCCATCCGCTTCCCTGCCGCGACCTATCTAGCGCCTCTTCATCCCACCCACGTCACTACCATACCGAGGACTATCCAACACTCCTTCATCCCACCCACGTCACAACCATACCGAGGACAACGCAACACTCCTTCATCCAGCCCACGTCACAACCATACCGAGGAACATCCAACACTCCTTCATCCCACCCACGTCACAACCATACCGAGGGCCATCCAACACTCCTTCATCCAGCCCACGTCACAACCATACCGAGGGCCATCCAACACTCCTTCATCCAGCCCACGTCACTACCATACCGGGGACCATCCAACACTCCTTCATCCAGCCCACGTCACTACCATACCGAGGACGACGCAACACTCCCTCATCCCGCCCATGCCACTACCATACCGAGGACCATCCAACACTCCTTCATCCAGCCTACGTCACTACCATACCGAGGACGACGCAACACTCCTTCATCCAGCCCACGTCGCTACCATACCGAGGACGACGCAACACTCCTTCATCCAGCCCACGTCGCTACCATACCGAGGACCATCCAACGCTCCTTCATCCCACCCATGTCACTACCATACCGAGGACCACGCAACACCTCTTCATGCCACCCACGTCACTAGCGAGGACCTTGCAGCACCTATTCGTCCCACCCGCATCACAAGCGAGGATCATGCAGCACCCATTCGTCCCACCCACATCACTAGCGAGGACTGTGCAGCACCCACCCGTCCCACCCAAATCACTCGCGAGGATAATGCAGCTCCTATCGCGTCCCACCCACGGCATCAGCGAGGACCACGCAGCACCTTTTCAGCCCGCTCCGGCCGCGGCGCCCCGGCTCACCGGCGTTGCTGGCGAAGGCCGTGTAGTGGCCGGAGCCGGCGCCCGAGCCATGGTGCACGATCACGGCGGCCAGGTCGTACAGCTGGCGGCCGGCGGCGGAACGGCGCGTCTCGTGGCGCCGGCCCAGCAGGTACGGCGACATATCGAGCGCGCGCACCGGAAATGTCAGCGGCACGTCCACCTTGGTCCGGTAGTTGTTGCACCAGCGGAATCGCTTCACGTGCACGCATAGCACCTGTCGGCACGAGGGGGGGGGGTAGGTGGACGCCGATCTGGCGTCACATGGTCCCGCTTCGGGACCAGCCGCAGCAGTCAAGGCGAGCGTGGGTGGACGCACGGCTGTGGCGACACGAGGGCCGCAGTTCTCGCGCACGCAGCGTCTCCGGGGGCGGAGGCAACGGTACAGGTCAGGCAATGCTGGGTACCATCTCCCGCTGCCTCCGGCCGTCCGAGGAGTGGCTCGGGTGACGTCACGCGCGGCGAGCGGCTCGGGTTCACGTTATCATCTGGCAGCGGCAGGTAATGTAGGCCTCGCAGCATTCTGCGCGTCTCAGCAGCCGAATTGCAATTCGCAATGAAAATATTGCGGTCCGGACTGGCGGATATTGCCGCCTTCTCGAAAGTGCGCCAGTGACGACGTAAACGCACTCACAAAATGGCCGAATGCGTTGGTTATAAATCAGTTGTGAATCAGTCTTACCCTTTCACGCGTCTGAAGTGACTACCATGACGTTGCCGAGATCCGAATCCAAACTCACGTACTTGACGGCGATTAACACCACTGGACAAACCGGGCGGAACACCTTTGATTTCTTACTTAAATTCGCATATACCGTGACAAACGGCTCTTCACTGCCTCCCTCCAGTACGCGGCATTTGTTCTTGGCAAACACGTCCAGTTACAGTGGCCGGCAGGCCTGCAAGCACCATAACTTGGAAAAATGCCTTCCGCTCACATTGTGACATTCAAACATGATCCAGTGACGCTATCAACGCACCGACGCTCTTCCCGGTAGTAATGTTTCCTACGAACACTGGTGCGCGTACACACTGAACCAGCGTGAACAGAAGTTCATCCAAGAGAAAGCGCTCCGTCAGATATCCGACTACATCATCAAATTACAAACAGCGGCGCTGTATCTCGCTATACCTCGAAACGCTGCATCTCGCTATACCTCGAAACGACCGGTCAGTTTTTCATACTGACATGCCTGAAGTGGACCGAGTGACAGTGACGGCAGTAAGAGCGAAGTCTGAACTGATCAAAACCAGGCGCTCTGAAGCGGATCCCACCACTCAAACTGCGCGCACGCGTGAAGCTACCTGTCACGGCCAGAAAGCGCCGTCGGCTATGCGAAGTGTCAATGAAGCCACGGCGCCGCCGCCCTTCAATGCTTTTCATCAGGGGTGTCAAGCGCTAATAGAATCGTGACGTCACGCACGGGCGTGAGCGTGACAGGATTCAAATCAGCCACGCGGAAGCAGCCGAACGAAAAACCCCATTCATTACAGGTGCTCACGTAGCCGCGCGCGGAGCGTCCGCCGATGACAGCAAACGCTGCGAGACATCGGACGTGCTAAAATGTACACAACACCAAGAGACCCTGCTACGCCGTTTACCGACACGTGCCACGGACCGAGCGGCAGTAGTCTCGAGCAGTTCAGACAAACGAATCATTTCAGGGCGCGACCCGGAACGTCGCTGGGACGCGGAGCCGCACCCGTCGCTCGAAACAAACGCAGATGACGCGTGTCGAGTCTGCCCGGCACGCAGGTCACACCGTCCGCCACAGACCACCCGGATGCGAGACCTGGCGCTCTGACCGGTCGGCGAAGGGCGACGCTCTGACCGGGCGGCGCTCCGGCCAGCCGGCGGAAGGCGGCGGCCGGCGCGGCTGGCGCGGCACTCACGTTCGGCAGCTGCCGGATCCAGAACTTCTTGGTCGACTTCTGACGCTGCTTGCACGTGTTGCAATGGTACAGCTCGGTGTCGGCCAGCTCCTCCACGTCCAGAAAGAGGTCCAGGCAGTCTGCGGAGAGGGGGAAGGGCACGCGCTCAGTCGCCACCACACCACACCGGCTCAGGCCGCGCTGCCAGCCAGAGGGGGACGCGAACTAGGAGACATCCAGACAGCTAGAGGGGAGGGGGAGGCGGTACACACTTGGCTACCGCTCGCACGGCCGCGAGTCGAACGGCTGTAATCACGGCCTGGCCAGGGAAGCGCTTCACATGGAGGGAAGCTCGCATGTCTCCGGCCGGAGGAAGCAGCGAGGGAGGGAGGCGAGGGGGAGGGGGGGGGGGGGGGGGGCAGTCAGTCGCAGTGGACACGTCGGCGACCCGACTTGGCTACCAAGTGGTCCGGCGGCCTCTGAGAAGGCTGGCGAAAGAGCCGCAGAACGGCCGGAGGTGAGAAAGGGGAGCAGGAGAGAAAGAGGTGTGCGATTACCAGGGCGGTTACGGTTACCAGGGCGCGGTAATGAAGTTTCAGCCAGCTGCCAGGGTAGTTAAGACGAAACAAAGGATTCTTGGATGCCTTCTTGTGCCTTGTTTGTCCCACGAATAGACAAGACAGTCCGCCTTCCGCCAATTCAAGCATTTCAGGCTGAAAGCACACGCTCTTGGAGCGCGGCGCGTTCTTTAGCTAATTGCCGGCGAGTCCTTGAAAATTCAGGACGCGTGCGGGTCGTAAATGAACTATAACCCTCACCTTAAAAGATCAGAATGCTTCTTTTTACACAGCAGGAAACACGAGCCGCATCGATTGTCTACGCCAAGATGGCTCTTCAACCATAACCTATAACTAAGCGACACCATCATGACAGTAATTACACCACCTCTCAACCAGACGAGACAAATTTCAGAACGCGCTGGGATGCTAGCTTCATCTTCTTATTTTTAGTGGAATCTTTTGACGTAACGCCGCAGACGAGACTATACTAGGACGAATACCAATTCCCCGCCATGTTGGAGATCCAGCTGCAACTCCAATTCGCCGAAAACTTACAACCGTGCTCTCAACGACGATCTCATTTCAAGCCCAGACACTATATTTGGGATGGGCATGCCTATCGCCCACCACGACTGGCTGAACGTGCCAAAATGAGAAGGTTTGGACCACATGTTGTGTAACACGTGCAGTCAAACAATGCGGTAGCATTCGCCTCCGCCGGCAGACAAATTACTCAAATCCTTCCCCTCACTACGAAAGAGTCGCGGTTCTGTCAAACCGGTGAACAATAGGAAAGGAGGCCGTTCAACGCCAGTGAGCTCATGTAGTAGGGAAGGAAGGGGCAGCACGGACTTCTTAATTCTGCCTCACATCCTGGTGGAGTTTGAGGTGCCAGTGTCAAGAACGCTCGCAATCAGTCATCGATGCTCTTGTTTTTCAATAGTGGGCAAAATCGGATACAAATCTGTTATATTTTCGAACGATTTTGAAAAAGATGTCATCCTGCGGGGGTGGCACCCATCGTGGGGCTACACCGCCAGTCGTTTCTCGGTACAGTCCGTATAAGTGCAGCAAAGGTTGCGGCCGTTTAACCAACACGTTTGGAATCACAAATTTTGTAGGAAGAGTAGCCTGTACGTGTAACACCGCATCAAAATTGTACCAATGACTCTAGGCTATGTCCTGACCCGAAGTGGGTGGAACGTCTCAACATCTCCAACTTTTCTTTTTTCAGATTTGCCCATTTTTTTCTTTTCAGGGTTCAAGATCTCAAATCTCACGTGATATCGGAGTTTGTATTGTATTATTTGACGACAGATATCCGGAGAGTTGAAAAACACCGAAGTTGTTGTACCTTCGAAGCATACTCACTTCTTACAACTGTTCCATGGTTAATCAGCAAATCTCTATCCTATCCTTTACACTGCAAAGATTAAGTCCTATTTCTTTTCTCATTTCATTGCACTGTGAACAACCGTGCTGTTGGACCCGTTATTGCACGTTTCATGCACCCAACGGCTGCATCCACTACAAACAAGTCACACGTCATCCTCCCGACCACTCCTGAGCAGCACATACAGATGGCATATGTACTGAGAACACTTTTTAGTGGCCTTTTCTTCCTGTTGTTTCTTCCCCGTACTACTTAAGCTTTCCTCCGTCTTGTTTACAAGGCATTCAGTGCTTTTTCACCTGGGCATTCTCCTCCAGTCGCCTTTAATCGGGGGAGCTAGTCATCACGAGGGCTGTGTCTCTCCGTTTCCGTCGGAGCTGGTCATCACGAGGGATGTACCTCTCCGTTTCCGTCGGAGCTGGTCATCACGAGGGATGTACCTCTCCGTTTCCGTCGGAGCTGGTCATCACGAGGGATGTACCTCTCCGTTTCCGTCGGAGCTGGTCATCACGAGGGCTGTACCTCTCCGTTTCCGTCGGACCTGGTCATCACGAGGGATGTACCTCTCCGTTCCCGTCGGAGCTGGTCATCACGAGGGATGTACCTCTCCGTTTCCGTCGGAGTTGGTCATCACGAGGGCTGTACCTCTCCGTTTCCGCCGGAGCTGGTCATCACGAGGGATGTACCTCTCCGTTTCCGCCGGAGCTGGTCATCACGAGGGATGTACCTCTCCGTTTCCGCCGGAGCTGGTCGTCACGAGGGCTGTGCCTCTCCGTTTCCGCCGGAGCTGGTCATTACGAGGGCTGTGCCTCTCCGTTTCCGCCGGAGCTGGTCATCACGAGGGCTGTGCCTCTCCGTTTCCGTCGGAGCTGGTCATCACGAGGGATGTACCTCTCCGTTTCCGCCGGAGCTGGTCATCACGAGGGCTGTGCCTCTCCGTTTCCGACGGAGCTGGTCATCACGAGGGATGTGCCTCTCCGTGTCCACCAACTGTTGTCTTTTTGGGGCACGAATATTATTGGAAGAGGGATTATGACATCTATTGGGCCGTTGGGTGACGGTGTAGTCGGGGTGCCGTACTGCGCCGGTGCCACCGGAGTGCCGTGCTGCCGCTGTGCCGGTGTTGACACAGTGCCGTGCTGAAGCTGCGACACCAAAAATGAAAGCACAGAAAGGAAAAGAGAAGCATAGACAGGTAATACAAATTTCGTGTCGCTCCACTCGACCCCTTTTTTGCTAGGCCCTGGAAACATTAGGAGGAAATACTTCTGTAATCCTTGCCTAGGCCGCCAAGACCATGACTTCATCTGAAGTAGAAATAATCACACTTAAACTGTTGAAAAGACTATTTTTACAGATTTAAAGATAAAGCATAAAAGTATAACTTTAACAGAAAATATACCGAAGTTCTCCTTCCAACTGCTACTCTAGTACGGCAATGGGTACAAAATATTTTAATGGAATAACGCTTTTATGTAAGGCACGTAGCTACCAAACACTTTAAGGTGCGCAGCGAACAGAAAATACACGCAGCATTGCAGGGCCGTATCTATTAAAGTTCTTAACCTTATGCAAAACCCGGTGGTGAAAGTGGTGATGATATGTGATGGGCATCGCAAAGGTCGCACGAAGATAATAGCCGTACTTCGGGAGTTAAAAATTACGTCATAGTGCACATGCCAGAATTTGAGCTTTTTGAATTTAAGAATTTGTCAGCTTTCCCTTCAAAAATGTCTTGTATCCGTAGGCTGCAACGGCATGATATTAACTGTGCTCCGCGAGTCTGGCAAGTGGTCCCCGAGTGGTCTTTGGGAATCCCGGTAGTACCCTGATCACATTCTTGCAACGCAATTCTACCGATGCGAGGGAGCCTCAGCGCGGTAAAATGGGAACGGTTACTTGGTGACAATATGTGCGAAGAATATATTTTCTCCTGCAAAAAGGGTTTACGGATAGGGGACGCACACTTCAGCCCCTCTCCCCTTGGCGCTGTCCCTGGCTACAACAAAGCTAATTAGTAATTCGGGATTTGATTTGCACCTTATTTCTAATGATTATCATTCATTTTCCCATCTACCCAATCCTCTGCATCGCCTAAGTCCTTAAACAACACCGCTTGGGATACCACCGCCCATGGTCGGGTAGCCCCGCCAAAGCGGGCCGTGTTACCTCAAAGGCCCGCCAACTTCAGAAAAGTGTAGATGCGTCATCACCGATTCGCCAGGCACAATCCATGTTGCGCAAACTGGGCGCAAATACCTCCCAACCTCGAAGAAACCGCCGTTTCATATGACCCAGCATTGCTCTGTCCACTTCAGAGGGCGAAAAATGCTCCGCTTTAACATCACTACATGCAAAAGTAAAGAACGTTGTATTTCAGCCCGATTAAATCAGAGCGTCGCGACGTCCTCTCCTCCTCGGTGCCACGGTCGAAAAGGGCCGTCAGCTGTGGGATATCATGAGATATCATATCATATACATGCAATATCACATATTCCTGACATTGGAGTGGGTAGCGTCCCCCAAAGGGCGGTGCTGCCCCTCTCTCCCCCGGTTTTTTCCAATCAAGCGTAAGTACAATGGACCAGAAATGCACTGAAAATAACCAACCTGCCTTGGCTGGTTACCTACATCCCTTTCCCATTTCTAAAACTAATCACAGCTAGCAAAAACTGCAGCCGCCCGGATCCTGGACGACAAAGGCAAGCCCGCCCCGCAGAGGCCTCGTTGGAAACACCATCGCACTCTGAACACTCGGTACCCGCCTGTATGCTCCCCGCCGCCACACCAGCGCGGGGTAAATACAGCGCGGCCGCCACTGAGCAGCCGCTGCCGGCGCACCCACCCAGCGCGCTCGAGCCCCGCTCTTTTACGAAGGGGGCCAGCTCATCTAAACGGAGTTAATTGGGCCACTTCCCCACAGCTGGGCTGCATGCCACGCCATACTATGATATGGCGTGTATATATATATATATATATATATATATATATATATATATATATATATATATATATACATAAGTATTCTGCCATGATGTTTGTCAGCTCCGTTTGAATCTGCTTCGATCTCGACAACCCGTTCTCTCGCGACAACCCGCCTTAACGCAAAACTAATAATCGACACATGCGCACTGGTTGGGGATAGCCCCCTCCCAGGACACTTGTTTGACAAATTTTGCAAATCTTACGTTGGGCTTCACGTTGAGTACCTCTTAAAGGTGTGATTTTCCCAGCATATCAATCCACTTTCTATGAACCTCCTATATATCAAATGTCTGCTCCGCACCCTCTCCGAGGCAACACACGTTGCCTCGCGGCGGACGCGCGGGCCGCGAGGAAGATGGCGCCGCGGGGCTGGGGAAGCATGCCGCCGTCCGCCCCTCCCCCCCCCCCCCCAACACACATATGCCATCTCTTGCATCTTATTGTGCGGAACGCCACATCGCGCGTGTTCCGTCGCCGGCTGGCATGGCCTTGTGCGTGATGCAGCTCTACACCGGAAATGCGGCACAAGTTGGCGTGGCGCGTCAACGGCGCGCCAGCGACTGTAGCGCCAACATAAGCGCTCCGATTACGCATTTGCATCCGGTGCGTCCGATCTGAGCCCAGGCGCATCCGGTTTGAACCAACGCCCTTCCCCATGCTACCCGAGACGGTGTGCGCTCTATCCAATCCTAGCTCACCATATCATCCAGTATATCATCACACATGATTCTGAAGAGCAGGAGATACAGGGGGGGGGGGGGGGGGGGGCACCGCCTTGCATCAGGGTCCAGTCATTGCGCGCGGGTTGTCATGGAGATCTTCTCAGCAAGGTCATAGGAATTTAGCTCATCACGGGAGCACGCGAGTCCTGCGCAAGCCACGCGCTCACGTGGCAAAAGCAGTTTCATGCGTTTCGGTGCGCGCAATCAGTTGCCACGCCGCCGGTTATTTTGGGCGGGGAGACTCTGCAACACTAATTGCTTGAAGAATGAGACGGGGGTGCTGCGCACCAGGCCTTCAGCGGACTCGCAGAGAGACCCGGGGACCGCCCGCGTCGCGGAACACCGTCAAACAGAGCACCTCCCTTCTCACGGCACGAGGACAGTTAACACCATCTCTCAGGAGGGCAACAGAGATGTCTTGAAGCAACCGAGGGTTGCCTCCGCCAGTGGAAGCATGAAACGTGTGAATGACAGTGCACACACCAACCGCGTTGTTGTTAGTGGCTCGGAAAAAGGCATGGAGCGAGAACGGTGAGTGGCATGATGCCTTAGGAACTCGACCGACCATCAGCACGGCACGCCCCTAAGCTTCAAGGGGTTCGCGGTACGGGGGAGCGTTGATTGGAGTGCGGCGAATTTCGGGCGACACGAGCTGGCCGTAGAATGCTGCAGTTACCCAGAATGGCTTCCGAATGATAAATAACGTGTGTCGATCCCGATCGTGCTGCGAGGTGAAATGCTCGATACCGCAAGCGATGACCGTCGAGTCGACTCTGGTAATATCACTTTACGATGGAGTACGGCCCTCAGGCCGCAAAGCTTCCACAGGACATTGTTATTTACGAGTAAGTTCCCCAGACAGCTGAAAACGGCTGTGTTTTAGCTGGTCCGCCGATCAGCTACCATGCAATTGACATACTTGTCGTGTGCTTTCCTCTCTGATTTGACGCACCGATGAGTCCGCTGACCCAACGTCGATCCGGGCTCACGACAAATCTCCGACGGAATCGAATCTAGCCTGACTGAAGTCAAACGGCGCTGATTCCGGAGTCAATCACAGCGCCGCCCAGAGGCCAGCAAAAACACTGTCTGTACGCTCAACAGCCAATACACGATCGGAGTTGATCGTAGAGTACTTGAAAATTAGTAGCTGTGGCAATTGGCACTTGGCAATTGTGCTCACGCTACACTAAGTTCTACGCGCACCTCAGTGAGAAGTCTGTTCGACAAAATGGGCACATTCGCGAACACATGGACGCGAGGACATAATGGGCACAACTGCGAACAGATGGGCTTTTCAGCACAAACGACAAAAACCCTGGTCAATAAAAACGGCCAATAAGCCCAGGCATCGCCTGAGCATGTGAAAGCCACGTGGCATGCATTCTCTCGCAGTCAAATCCTTCGCAAAACCGTTTCAGGGGAAGGGGAGGGAACGATCCTGGTTTGGTGGTTTGGGACCCTTCGCAGTGGCTTTAAAAGCTGGGCACTACAGATGTGACCTCGACCAGTGGGATAAAGCCCAGTTGAAAACGGGTGGGAAATCACAATTTTTCTTCTGCAGCGCAGCACAGGCCACTCGGCTCACTAGGCCACAAGCTTGGTGCCGAGTTCCACCAGGACTTCTCCGGCTTTCGGTACGCCGCGGGGCGAGCTGACCGCCCCGCCCCCGGGGGCCCCGCTAGTGCCAACAGTGAGCCCAGCCAAGGGTGAAGCGGGGGCCCTCAGTCAGCCAGCGGCGCACTCTATCCAGGGCTTGTCGCATCCTGTGATTGTGGCCCCCAGAGAAAACTGTTATTCCCTGTCAGGCTTTGAACGGGGTTTGTTCGAAAATGCGGTACGGTTTGTTGTGGTTTTCTTTTTAAATGTTGTGCGATTGGGCTGACACGAGCATTCAAAACGAATGACACGTTCTGAAATTTGGCGCAGAACAGTAATGCGCATGCAAAGGAGAAACGTATGACCATGCAATTGTGAAACCGATCACTGGTACGCAGGAATGACACATACCTCGCTAGCCTTAACAGATGCCCAAATAGGCCTGCGGAAAACTGATCAGCCGTTACCAGAAGCCAGTGCATCGAAAAAACAACTCATCCCAACGAGCAGGGAAAACAGGACTGTCTTATTTCATCTCCACGGAAAAACTAACAAAGAGTAGCCTACCTCATCATAGGGGTTCAACATGGGCCCTCCAAACCAGAAACACAGCAGACGACCCACTTTACAACCAGAAGGGGCGCGTGACAACTGACTTTCCAGCCAACCAGAACTTCAACGGAAGAGACTGCCCACCGCCCACCGCCCACCCCGAAGACCTGGCCTGCGCGCCCACAACGCCGCCGCAGCCGGCGCCTCACCGGCCAGCGAGCAGGCGGGCGGCGGCTCGGCGTCCTTCGGCTTCCGCTGCTGCAGGAACCGGTCCGGGATGTCGAGCGACAGGTCCAGGAACGGGTCCTGCTTCTTCGACTCAGTCCGGCAGATCAGACACGTCACCTGCGGACATCGACGGGTGTGACGGGGCTGTGGCAGGTGTCACGGGTCTGTGACATGTGTGAAGGACATGTTGCACGCTTAACGGATCTGTGACATGTGTGACAGGTCTCTGACAGGTGTGATGACACCTACGGCAGGCGACATGCGCGCGTGCCGCAGGTAGGTCTGCGTCGGCTCCCAAATCGCCAACGCTAAGATCACCAAGCTGCAAGTAGCATCGCGGTGGGAAGTCCCACACCAATGCCTCGCCTCCGCGCGATCAGAATTCGACACAGATCATAGTCATTCACATATTTCATAACAAATCTACACGATATTTCAAGTCGTCAGAAGGCCATGCGAGTGCTCACAAGCGGTATAGTTTGATTGATTAATTGATGGACGTATATTTTGCGCAATCACGAATCAGCCCTGGGCTACTGCAACCCACCGTCAGCAGATGAATGAACGGCTTATAGATCATGGAGACAAAGACAGACATCCAAAAACAAACGCACTGAAACACACGCAAATGCGCACTTGTTACGACTTCGCCGCACAAACAGGTCCTGACATCTTCAGATGTCCCACGAGATGTCTCTTCAAATGTTTTCGGAAAGAGACCAGCGGGAAGTAGTCGAAGATAGTCCGAGAGTTCGTTACACATCTTGGGTGCGCGAATAGAAAAACGTCGTTTTCCCATGTCAGTACGCGAACGAGACATAACTGGATCACTGTCGCTGCCCCGTGGGTCGACCGTGCCCTCCGCCCACAGCGCAGAGCACGCCAGTTAGTGCGGCTCGCCTGAATGGAGGATCATGTGGATGAGTGACGTGGTGTGCTACCTGCCTCGATCCGCAGCGGAGAGAGCTAGCCAAGCCTCTGATGAGAGTCCGAAACATGATGGATCACTTTTGCGTCCGAAAGTAAGTTTCGCAGCAGAGCCGGGACACTTTTTTGACACTTTTTGAGTCCCGGCCACATTGAGCTGTGGGCCACTGCCGCATACTGATATGCAATAACGGACCTGTCACAGAACCGGGGCATGCACCGGAGTTGCCAGGACACTGGCGGGAAGGCTGTGCTTCAGATGTGGTCGACTACCTAAGGAACCGAAACAGTGTTTATTGACATGCGAAACGTATGAATTCCAACTCAGATTTCGAGCAAAGATGGGTCCGAGATTCTTTCTTCCAAACAGAGGGCAGGAAGGTGAGAGCAGAATTTGAAAGTGAAGTGGGGAACAATGCGGATACTTGGTTGGCTTCCAAGCAGCATCAGCTGCGTTTTATCAGCATCGACTGTAAGGCCGTTAGATCCGAGCCAATCTTCAAGTGGCCGCGACATACTCCAAACGAGCAATGGCGTTATGTAGCGGAGATCTGAGATCACTGATCAACACCCGGGTATCATCCGCGTCCTGGACTACCACAGCGTCCTCCACGAAACCACTCAGCTCATTCGCGACTACGCTGAAGAGGAGAGGTCCCATTGTGGATCCCTGGAATACACCGATGCTGTTCGGAAGTTTAGAGGAGCCTTTCGAGGTGCCCGAGCGGTCAATGAGACTGACGCTTTGGGTGTGATTGCGAAGGCAGGGAAAAACCAAGAGGATCAATGCCGCGAGCGCACAGTTTGTAGACGAGTTCTGAGTGCTCCGAGTTCCGAGTCTGCCACATCAAAACAGTTGTTGAGATCAACAGCAGCGATCCTTCTCCCCGGTCATTTGCGGATAGGATGCGGTCGGAAATGGCGATCAACGCGGTCTCAGTGAAGTGATATACAGTTTCTTATGGATGAGAAGAAAACCTGGTTCTTAAGCTGTATGATACATTCGGCGAGCATTCACAATGATGCGGCAGTACCATATCTCGTTAACATGATGTAACACCCCCACCCACCCCTCATTCACTTCGCTCCAGCTTCACTTCCATCCGCCGCAAACGCGTCCACTGCGGCCTTACATCCGCACGCGCCCTAACCTCATCCTGGTAGTACTAATCGTTCTCACATCAACCTCCTGGAGGCAGTTGTTCTCACGTTAATTCCCCCGCGGCAATCATTCTCACCCCGTTCACCTGGCACCAATCATTCTCATCCCGTGCTTCTGTCAGCGATCGATCTCGCCCCGTTCTTAAAGCGCCAAACGTTCTCGCCTCATTCTCCCAGCGTCAATCGTTCTCACCTCATTCTGGAGCGTGCCGCCGAAGACGGACGTCACGACCGATTGTTTGCCGGGCGAGGGCGGCGGGCCAGCCACCGGCCGCGGCTCCCGCATGTCCGGCAACAGCGCCAGCATCTCCGTGTGCAGCCGGTCCAGCATGTAGCGCAGGAACTCGTGCGCGTCCTGCTGCTGGTACCCCCTGCAGCGAAGAGTGGCAAGACGCTGGTGAGCTTGGGTGGAGTTAAGTATAATGTCATGGGATTTCACATCGCTCAGCACGTTTTTGCATAAGACCTTGACAGGTGGCAGTGGTCAGAGAGATGCTAATCTTGCATAACTTCACTACCTAGAAAATAGCGTCATTTTTTAAGACTCGCCGCATGCACCGTTAACTGAGTGGCGTTTGGACCAGGGTCCCCCCTGAACATGACCTGTTGCCTGCACAGTAACCCCGGCATAAGCTGTCCCAACTGCGGACTCAAGCTGCCCCAGCCTGTTCGCCAAATAGTGATAGAGATGCTTAGCGAGTAATGCAGTCATGGCACGGGCGCCAGGTGCCAAACATCCCTCCTTCGCCGAGAAGGTCAGGCGCCTGAGGTGGGAATTAAGTCAGCGGGGAGATGTGCTCAAAACGCGCGGCGTCTGCCAATCGTCGCACGTTAAGACCAGCGCGCAGGCCAATATACAACAGGGGAAACATTGGAACGAGTC
Organism: Pollicipes pollicipes; assembly: GCF_011947565.3. NCBI lineage: Eukaryota > Metazoa > Arthropoda > Thecostraca > Pollicipedomorpha > Pollicipedidae > Pollicipes > Pollicipes pollicipes. The sequence continues at coordinate 24,513,351 of NW_023596448.1, read as the reverse complement.
CCAACAGCTTAACCTGATCACACACAGACGCGTATCAGTCATGATAATCAAGCCTTTAAAAACATCGCCTTTCAAACGCAAATTCATACATAACGCGTGCACACACCGTCCATAACGTCCCGTACATCAGCCTTCCTAACAAGCACGTTCCGGAACCCTGAGCGGGCATAAATCGCCGACCACCCCGGGATCAGGCCCATACATCACCGGCGCCAGCGGTGGTGATGGCCGCTTTCGATCAAAAGCCGGCGGCCGTATCTTATAACGGGCGCGCGTGACTGCCGGCAGCGCTCGGCACGTGCCTTCCGATGCGACAAATGGAGCACGTCACCGTGGCGCGCGCAGTCCATCATCTCCCGTTATGGGACGGCGGGGGCGGGGGGGGGGGACGCCACTATTGTACGGCGTACTCGGCGCCGTGTGCCAGCAAAGGCACCGCCAGCCTGCACGGGCGGCCGGGCCGGGACCACTGGTCTGAACTGGGACCACTGGTCTGAACTGGGACCGCTGGCCGGACTGGGACCACTGGCCGGACTGGGACCACTGGCCTGAGCTGAGACCACAGGCCGGACTAGGACCAATGGTCGAACTGGGACTGCTGATCTTAACTGGGACCACTGGCCGGACTGGGACCATTGGTCGGACTGGGACGACTGTCCTTAACTGGGACCGCTAGCTGGACTGAGACCACCGGCCCGAAATCGGACCACTGGCCTGAGCTGGGACCACTGCCGGGACTGAGATAACTGCCCTGAGCTGGGATCACTGGCAGGACTAGGACCAATGACCGAACTAGGACCACCCGCCGGACTGGGACCACTGGCCGAACTACTGGCCTTAACCGGGCCATCACTGGCCGGAACAAAACACCACAGATTTGGACCGAGGTACCGGCGGTCTGAGCCTGAGCACGGAACACTGACTCGACGGGTGCGTAACGTAACTGGGACTGGGTCACAAATGCCAAAGGACACCAAACAGGGCGACTCATCTTGACAGCCCCTGCGTGACTGGGTCAAGGCGTCCACAGGATTCAATCAAAAGGGATCAACGAGTTTACGTCCGTCCCCCCGCCCTTCCCTCTCCCTCCAGCTCCCAGACGGCCAAAAAGCAGTAACTTGTTCAGTTTCAGGTAGGGTTTCGGGAAGGTGTCGCTGCATTCAGGAACTTGCCCACTTCCAAGACTTCACCCGACACCAGCGATTTGAACCCCGACTTTGATCTCAGCAGCGATCCTCGTCAGCACCTTAGCAGCGTTCCTGCGCACTCAATGTCAATACGCAGCGGTCCGCCTTTGACCTCCCCCCCCCCCCCATCCCCACCCCACCACTCACCTGATCCGGCTCACCGCCGACCTCAGCAGCGGCCGCTCTGCCCTGCACCACTAACCTGAAGCGCGGCACGACCTTCCAGATCACCGAGAAGAGCGCCTCGGGCGAGATGGCGCCGGAGGCGGTGCTCAGCTCTACCAGCACCTTGCGCAGCTCCTCCGTCATCAGCTCGCCGTTCAGGTCGCGGGTGCTGCGCGTCACCTGGCGCGCCGGGTCAGTGTCAGGTCAGGGGTCAGGCGGGCGCGGCGAGCACATATGGCAGGGGTCATGGTCACCGGCGGGGTCGCGAGGGGTCACAGCCGGGCCTCTTCAGACGCCGTGGGTCGAAAGAAGGGGGGGGGGGGGCGCCGTGGCGGCGGATTCTAAGACGCCAACTGAGGCAAAGTCAAGGTCACTCAACGGCAAGATGTAACGCGGACCAAACCCGACCCGCGACGTACAACGAGCTCAGCGGACAGTGTGGATGTACCCCCGGTCAGGTGGGTTCAGGGTCGTCTCATGAAAGGGAAGAGAGGAGTCACATGAAGACAGGGGGAGACCCCCGGTAAGACTCGCACGAGCACGCCGCCTCACTGGCGCTCCAGCTGGGCCGAAGTTGGGACTGAGGGCGCGGCGGGCGGCCGCAGCAGGTCAGAATAGGTCACCGTTTTTAGTTTCTAATGGGCAACGTCCGGGTCATCCCTACCGGGGGGGGGGGGGGGACGGGAGACGGTACGGATGACGCCGCAGGAGCCAACGGGGCCGACCGTGAACCGTGCAGCGGCCCGACACACATCACCAGCCGGCGATGGGTGGTGATGTGCGTGTCGTGATTTTTACGTGTTATGCTCTTTTATGACGTATATATTTACATATTTATGTTATATATATATATATATATATATATATATTACGTGTTATATTTTACATTTTTACGATTTAATTACGTAACACCGAACCTTGCAGCGCGTAACATAACCCATTACGGGACGTCGCCACTAGTCGGTGGCATCTCGTGCGTTGCCATTGGTGCAATGGGGCGCAATGACGTGAACAGAGCGCTACGAGGTTGAAGCTTCTCCCTGCAATATCGGCTGGAATCGGTCACGTGCCGCTGAGCCGTCAGGCAGGTCACGTGCCAGCCGGCTCGGAACCCGGCCGTGCGCCGCCGCGTGCCCCCGCTTGACAGGAGCGCTAAGGGGGACCCGACCGTACGTCGGCGCAGCCGGCGTACGGTCGCGAGGCCGACCGCGGGGGCGGCGGCGGCGGCGGCGGCGGCGGCGGCGGCGGCGGCGGCGGCGGCGGCGGCGGCGGCGGCCCGCCAGCGCCGGCGCGAGGCTCGTACCATCACCGCCCACGCAAGCCTCGCTCGGGACCTGATCTAAACGGCTGCCGTAGCCGATCGGACCGGCACGCTCGCTGAGTGGCGTCGAAATATGATTGGTCGCGACCCGTGACGTCACCAGTCGCAGGCAGATTTAGCGCTGTCGGCCGCTGGAAATGACTTCGTCTCGAACGGCGCTGGGACTTTGATCAGCCTTAGATAAAATAAGGTCAGCCCCTAGATCTCCTTGCCCAGAGCCGCCCCCAAGCCGCTGCATGGGACGTCCCGCGCAGCCAAAACCACGCGGCCCGTACAAACCCACGTGACATTATCTCCCGAGACGCCACAGGCAGCGACTTCAGGACGCCGTTGACCCATGAAAAACGTCGCTCGCCAGTCGCGGCGAGGCACCAACACGGGGTCCGCACGGATCATTGCGTAGTGCACGCAACAGCATTTCGCCACACGTATTCTTATCTGGGCTGGTCCATTGCTGTTCAGATAACCTCCGCTGACGTATGGCTCGCCGGCGTAATGCAATTTACTTGGTGATGACGCGTCGAAGGCCAAAGCTCCGTCATTCTGTCACCTTTTTCATAATTAGATCCTACGCCGGGCACGGACAGCGTGCCAGCCGGCATTTCGTCGGCCTGCCGCGAGCGAGAAGGCGCGGTCTGACAGAAGTCAACAAATGCTGGGTGGATGCCGAGGAGACGAGTGCCGCTTCCGGACGCACGCAGCTTTCCATGATTCTATCTTATCCTTAGTAGGTGATAGGTAAGTCACCAACGCACGTAAACATCATGACCACAGACATCGCTACATCACGGTGCGAACTGGGCCGGTGAAAAATTCCCGCGGCGGGAATCGAACGCAATCTACCCCGTAGTCTTCAGCTCTGCGCCTTGACCTCTCAGCCTCCCATGTGGCCACTCAATCCCCAACACCTGACCACCATCCCGCAACAGGTGTCCGCGCCGTCCGTCGCGGCGACGTCGGCCGAGCGCGACTCGCGCCGCCGGCGCGCTATTTCCGTGCGCGCCATTTCCAGAGATGGGCTCCTAATCCCGGGCCGGGTCGGCGGCGCGTCAGCATTACGCAGCAGCAGGCAGGCGCGCCGATGCGGGTGGAACGGCGGCAGGTCACCGCCCCCCCCCCCCCCCCGCTCGTCAGCCGGGCGTGGTCAGCGACGCCTCGACCTCACCGGCCGGCAGAGGCTGGGCGATGCACGTGAGAGGGTATCGCCAATGCGGGCGGAACGGCGACAGGTCACCACGCGCCGCCCTCCCCACCCGTCAGCCGGGCGTGGTCAGCGACGCCTCGACCTCACCGGCCGGCAGAGGCTGGGCGATGCACGTGAGAGGGTATCGCCAATGCGGGCGGAACGGCGACAGGTCACCGAGTGCCACTCTCCCCACTCGTCAGCCGGGCGTGGCTGTAGTTAAGAGTTTTAGGGCGCACCGACTACTGGGGTCATTTTGCACCCATAACAGCTAAATGACTACCTACGCGTATACATGGCTAAAAAATAGCAACGCCTCAGCCTCATCGGTCGGCCGAGGCTGGGTGGTGCGCGCGTGACCAGCTGTTTCAGGTTTGGTCACTGGCGTTGGCGCTTTCGACGCGCTCAGCTGCTGAGGCTACATGACGTCTCCTGCTTCTCTGGTGGGAAGAGCGCCATCGCGGCGGGGAATCGAACCCCCGTACACCTGGTTTCCCGGACATGCAGGGGTTAACCATAAACTGCACTATCGGCACCCGGTGTTTTGGGTTCAACTGGCATTCATTGCACGTCGCCTGACGTGTGATGTGGAACCGACGCAAAACATGTATGTCCGCCGCCTCTTCTTTCCATCAGCGCCTGAGTACACCAGGCTAAATGGCGTAAACGGTCAGCTGTGCTTTTCTGATCAAATGGTCGCAACTTTTCTTTAGTACTGCGATTGGCTGGGCGTGCATATGTGGTTTACGCCGCGTTTACCACTCACTATGCCGGAACAGAACTTTTCAGCCAGATCTTATTATTCATATTGTTCTCCTTCCCACCTTTGATGAATATAACACGCGCCTTTCCTTCGCGACACGACATGTGCGGCACATAACTCAGAGCTCCATTTTCCTTTTACAAACGTTTTGATACGATCAGCGTCTACATGGGTGACCTCGTCAAATTCAAGTCCGGATGACATGATAAATAATACACAAACCGCCAGCCGGATCTGTTTCCGGCGTCGCCAATCCCCAAAACGTGAATTCTTCACAGGCACACACACCGGGACCACGCCCTGCGTGATAACGACTGGAGTTTGGTTTCGAGACGGGATCCTGCGGGCCCCGGGAATGAGACATATTCGGGTCCGCCCGGCGACGCGCAACAGGCTCTTCTCATTAATGACGTAACTCGACGCCGGCCGCCCGGTTTGCGGGGAACCCCACCACCGGAGGACGCCGCGGGTCCCGTCCGGCACACACGCCACCGGCCGCTCAGTCCCCCAGCTTCGCCAGCCCCCCCCCCCCCCTCCCCCACACGTCCACAGCCGCACGGCCGCGTCTGTACTCCCAGGCGGGCGTGACGAAGCGGGGGGGGGGGGGGGGGAGGGGGCGGGGGGGGGGGCATCCGTCATCGGCCCCGGCGGAGGCGGCGCGCCCGCTCCACACAAGAGCGCCGCAGCGGCCGGCCGGCGCCGCCGCACGAGCGTACCCGCCAGCCGTGCCGAACGAGGCGCGGCGCTCCTCACACGGAGCGTGAACACGACAAGAATGACGTCATCCACGCCGCCGTCGGGCGCTGACAGCGAGCCGTGAGGCAGATGTCGGCGATGCGCGTCGCAAGGGCGGCGCTGGAGCCGCGTTTAACGTGCGCCGCGAACGGTTCAAAGGCGCCCGGGCAACGCGCCGCCACCCTGTGATCGGCACCACGTTTACGGTATTGTTTACTACGCTGGACATTGCTCCAGGTTAGGAGGTACAAACCCGAGCTCTGCCTATTGAATGAGGTCACGATAGTCCGTGATTTCGTCTCCCAAATCGTGTTGCGAAAAAGTAACCACTGTCCACATGACCGGACTGAGCATTCGGGTAGTCACGATCATCCGAGTGTCTGTGAAAAAGCATAGACAACTGCATAATACACTCGGTATCGGTCTTGGGCTCTATAAACAGTACACCTTGCAAAAATAATACTGAATGTATCTATTGCAACGTTAAAATCGAAAGACTTGCGATACGAGATATTTCGTTACATTTAGGATGAAATTACACATGTTTGGTCAATGCATACTACGCTTTGCCCTGCTCCGCCTTCGTATCTGGTTATACAACTTGCCTTATTCACGCATGTAGTGCAGCATGGCAGATTTTCATGCCGACCTTCGACACCTGCCTTTCACCCACGCCGACATTATCCCAATCCGCCACTCAATTCGAGACCAGTGTAGCCCAGTACATATACACCTGACCGAATGCTCCAGTACCAAAACCAGTCCGAAGCCACCAGCTCTGCTACAGAGCACCCGCCGCGCGAGGACATGCACGAGGGCATGGCTCATCCCTGCTAAGCGTGCTCCCCACATTTTCATTTTCAGAACGCTACCAGCGCGTGACGTATGAAAAATACTTCCGTGACAACCTATGTGACGAAAAATTCACACCACGGAGCGCACGCTAGCAGACTTCATTCATCGAAGTGTTTATAATGATGTGATGTCGGCACGTAAGTCACGGCATGACAAAAAAGGCAATTACCACGGCATGCTACGCCTCAGCGGCGCACCGCGAGACACCCCAATATTGCCCGAGCAAGTATCAAACAACACGTGACTTTGACAATTGTCTACCATCCGATCTCCAATGGTTTCCATTCCCAATTTTCCTCAGATTCCACGTGGCACCACCTACACACGGGATGTCCAGAAGCTTGCCATGCGAACAGGTCGTGACCCACTTATCAGAAGACCTGGGCTTCCACGCTGTGCGCCGTCTCCGGCCAAGTCGCTGCACCGCATCTTGTCACATGAAAGCGGCACGCGCACTTCCGACGCCTCCGCCGTCTCGACTCTGAAGTGCTTCGTGTGAGGTCAAGCTCACCAAGCCAGGCGCCATCTGCCGGCCTCCGAAACCGCGGCGCGATGCCGGCCGCCGGAACGAGGCTCATCTTCAGACCCCGCCCGCCGCCCGCGACCGTACACATACACCTGGCCGAATGTTCCAGCACCAAAACCAATCCAAAACCATCAGCTCTGCTACAGAGCACCCGCCACGTGAGGACTGGTGACTGGACCCGCTACCGGCGACTGATCGAGCGGGCGCCACCTGGCCACTGCTCAGATAACATTCGCGTTAACGGGACTAGGTCCGCTACGGGTAAAGTAGTTCGGCTGAAGAAGCTGCTTACGCTGACCCCGCGCGAATACACCCTGAAGTCGGTTGACCACAACATAATACCCGTTAGGTCACGTCAATTTATCGTCGCCGCGATCGTCAGCCTCAACACGAGAGCGATCTCAGCTTTGCCAGACTCTACGAAAATCTGCGCAGGTGAATGCTTAGTGGGTCGAGGGAGCGGTCCGCGCCGACAGCTGTTGCCACTCTGCCGTTGTGAGAACATCGAGCGGCGGGCTATCTAAAGAGGCTTCTATCCCGATCTCAACCCGTTTTCTGCACCATTGGTCTCCATGGTGGTCATTGCATTAACGCCACATGAGTTTGCATAACGCGACCAACGGATGCAGCGGAAGCACGTCCCGGAGGAAGCGAACGGAAGACCTGAACACCGAGAGGCAGTTCCCTGTAACATTTGGCTTCCCTGCGCTTACAGCCTTCCCTGCGCTCACAATCCTTACATGCTGGAAATCATATCTTTGCCCAATGAAAACAGACATCTCGCACACAACCGTGCATTGAAAAGCGTCCCAATACGAAGCGCCCTCCAGCTCTCCTGATGGGTAATAGACACAGGACCTCACCAAACAACTGGGAAAGCGCGGTTGTTCCACGCTCATCTCGGCTTCGATCCTCAGCGCTACACTCTTAAGTCAGCTCTGAAGCATCTCGAGCCCACGCAAGCAGGAGCCAGCACCGGCGCTCTGTTGTATCCCCCATCATAAGCTGTTTCGGTCACAATGAAAAGTACATGAAGGAATTGGCCACACGCGAGTGTCAGCTCTATAGATGTGAATCGCGAGCCGGTAAATGGACCAATTCAAAACCGGGAGCAGACATTCCACGACTTCCACCGCGTATAGACCACAATGTCCATGTGCGCTAGCGAGACCTTTGATGGTCAGCTTAATTGCAAGGGGTTCAGGCAACGCGGCGGCACAAAAGAAGCGGATATCACAAGGGCTTACTAATAACCGGCTTTCAGCAAACGCTGGACGTCATTGTTGTGCATGGAAAGCAAAATTAACTACGCTTCCAAGCACATTTCACGTTTCTCTTGTTGTCCTTCATCTCGAGAAATGTCTCTTTTCAACCATCCATGCGCATGCTACGTTCTCCTTGGAAGAACTACAACGCAGCTATCGGCCGAGATGAAACGCCGAGTCCAAAGCGCTCGAACTAATGCCGCCTCTTTTTGTCTCGCCCTTTATGCGCAGCGCGTGCACTTGCAAAAAAAAAACGACTCAATCGCGATGCTTCTAATAGATTCTCGTAGCCGGACGCAGACAAACGCACCGGCGCAACTACAATAAGTCGCAGCAAATTTTGATGACAGCTCCAGGGACAATGCAGCGCATGGTCATTGGTTTAAGGCCGCGGAACACTATTGACCGGCCAGCGCATTCATGTTAGGAACGACGCGGTAACTCACGCCCCGAAGCGGCCATATACAATGTGTGAAGATCGGACCCGCCCAGTCCGGCCAGCCTGAATCCACGCCTTCCTGGCTTCAGTCAAGATCGCCAGCTGAACGGCCGGACCCTGACAGCCGCCCGACCTTGTGTTGCCGCGCGCAACTGCTGCGGCACGTCGCCACTGTCGTGCCGAAGCCCGGCAGCCTGGGGAGGGGACATCCTCGCTCCCATCACCTAACCACCACCCGCACCCTACGTCATCTCACCTGGCCGGGCATCTTGCTCCTGCCGTTCTGCACGCGCACCTTGATGATGTCGGCCAGGTCGGGCAGCTCCTTCATGTAGCTACGGAACTCCTGGATGTTGCTGTGGCGAAGACGAAGGCGCGACATCAGTGAAGGTGGCTTGAGGGGTGTAAGCGGGCGGGGGAGGGGCGGACGGGGTTGAAACGGGGAGGGGGGACGGGGGGAGAGCGGGTGGGGTTGTGACTGTGCGTCATATCATGTCATTGGGGCTTTACCACGCACTCAGCTGCTGAGGCTATGTGGCGTCGCCTGCCTCTCACCATGGCAGGAAGGGCGAGCATCGCGGGGAATCGAACCCCGTACCTCTGGTTTCCCAGACGCGCAGTGGTTAACGCAGACACCTTAACCACTACACTACCGGCAACCCTGAGGTTGTGACTGGACGAGGAATTTGCGACGAGTCGGGGGAGTGGGGCGGGAGGGCTGAAAGTAGCGGGTCGGAGGCGAGAACTCACACTAGAGGTGGCAGCTGCGGTTGGTACTGTAAACGACGGGAGAACACGGCTGCGCCGGGCCTGTGAGCTGATGGACTGGGACCAGTGGTGATGAAAGCGGGACCGGGGGTGATGGCAGCGGGTCGGGAATGATGGGAGCGGGACCGGGGGTGATGGGAGCGGGACCGGGGATGATGGCAGCGGGACCAGGGACGATGGAAGCGGGACCGGGGGTGATGGGACCGGGACCGGGGTGATGGGACCGGGACCGGAGGTGATGGGACCGGGACCGGGGGTGATGGGACCGGGACCGGAGGTGATGGGAGCGGGACCAGGGATGATGGAAGCGGGACCAGGAATAATGGAAGCGGGACCGGAGGTGACGAAAGCGGGACCGGGGGCGATGGGAGCGGGATCGGGGATGATGAAAGCGGGCCTGGGGGTGATGGAGGCGCGACCGAGGGTGATGGCAGCATGAGCGACAACGGCCGCCACCGCTGGGCGGGACACGGGCCGCAAACCAACACCACGGCCGACACGCAGCCGCCGGTCGTCAGCTTTGACAGATGGGCACGCGGAAGGGTTGGCAGATGGGCACCGCCGCTCGCCCCCCGGGGAGGCGACACACGACATGTGACGGAGCGCGGGCCAGGCCGCGGCAGAGGACGGTGGGGCGCAGGCCGCGTCCCTGCATTAGCCTCTGTCTGATTCCAGCTGCACAGGCGAGAGCGCCGCCGGCAACACGTTACCTTCGAGAATGACGGCGAGCCGGTGGCAATATAGAGTGAATGAATAATTCAAACCGCTGGGCAGTAATCAATGCCTGGCGTACTATTTGAGCCGTTTTACTGTGGCCCTACGGTATTGCGAATTGACGAACTTGCGTTTGATGTTTCGGCAAATGCAGCTTGTTCACGCGATCCAAAAACCCTCATGATAACCAGGTGTGTTCACGCGAACCAGAACCATTAATGACAACGTTTTGGCATCACGCGAATTACAGCACTATCCAAACGTCGAAACACATCTATAAGTCACACCCCGTGAGCGTGTCGCAACGTGGTGCGAAACGCTGTGACCTTACCAGCCCCACCCACACTGTCATGTATCAGAGAAAGCGAATAGGCCGCACATCGTGTCAGTTCCGTCCAGGGCGGGGCAGCAGCGCAGACTCGCGGGCCGCACCGCCTTGTTTTCCGCAAGCCGACTGACTGGCAGTGTCACTCTCGGCGGCATTTGTAAACGGAGTAGTGCTGGCAAGTTTAACGCAATTTCAGACAACACAATGGAGCTTGTTTGCTTTAGTCTCAGTGCGTTGCGCAATAGTTCGGATTGATCTGATTGTGATTCAAACTACGAGCGTGTTGCAAGTAGCAGGGGTGAGGATCTGAAGCCACAATGCCTCCGACTATTCGATTATACGTGCAGCTGGTCCGTTCGCTCGAGTCAGCGGCATCGGCAGGATTTCACAAATGACGACCGGCACAGCAAAAAACGTCTCATTCATAAAATCGTCAAACTGCGCTACAATCGCGGAGTTTCCTACGCAGCGTAGGACGATAAATGATGTTCTCGCGCAGCTTATTTTTGCGCGTCTACTGCCATTTTCGAGTGTCGAAATGCATTCATTTGACCATGGTTGCAAGCGAAGCTAGTATGAGACGGAAACGTGACCCCGCGCCCCTTCCCTTTAATACGCCACTGGTTACGGCGGTTACCTTCTGCGCGGCCTCAACCGACAAAGCTACGCGGCAATCCATCAGGCTTCCGTTAATATGGCGTCAATAGATAACTAACTGCTCCAAGCCGACTTAACCTAGACTGCACCAATGACATAAAAACTTATCAAAAAATTATCGTACTTATCAAAAAATAGCTACATTGCTATGCGAGTACGTGTACAGTGAAGGGCAATCAAAATGACGAAAGAAATTCCCGGCATTATATGTTTTCTATTCGCCATGTAAAAGTAAACAGATCATTAGTGGGTCACGTTAAAGGGGATGTATCACAGTTGAACACATTGAGGCAAGTATCAGATGTGATGGAACAAGCTCACTTATAACTTTTAATATACTTTTTAAGTGGAAAAACTGTTCTAGACGGCATAATTATTTGTTTAATATGCTGCTCAATGCATCATGGTTCGATTACGCCATCGTACTTTGTACATTGATTGAAAGCCAGTTGACGACCGTTATATTTGGAAATCGCGCTCATGAACGCCAGATATGAACGCCACGACAATCATACTGTAATTCGCATTGATCGACCCATGGCTTACGGAATGGCAGGATTTGAATGACGTTAATATGACGTGATGAAAACCATGGTGACTAAAATACCCTTCCGATATACCTTTCCCCATTTTGCGGACAAGTGGCTCAGAAACTAGAAGGGCTTACGTCTTAAGAAGGGCATGATTGTGAACAGCAACGAAAGGTCTTCAAAATGGCTCTTTCAGTTCAAAACCCTGTACAAATGTGGAAAACTCCCGTTCAGGAGCGCCATAAAGGTATTAGATGTCAGCGTCACCCATAACAGCTAGATCTATCGGTTCCAACTCCGACTATCACCGCCCAGCCATCCCAACATCAGCCATCCTCACAAGCCGTTCTGCGCCCCATGCGGCCGCCTGTCCTCTCCAACCTCAGGAAGCGGCAGCATCAGCCGCGTCAGCACGTCTCACTTGAGCGACTGCAGGACGGCGTTCATGAAGCACGTGTTGCCGAGGTTGCGCAGGCCGGCGGAGCAGCCGGGCCGCTGCGCACCCTGGGGGTCGGCCGAGCGGCCCCGGCGCCGCGCCGGCCGCTTACCCACGCGGTTCTCGGCCTCGCCCTCGCTCTCAGAGACCACCAGCCTGGCGACGAGGCGGCCAGTCAGAAGCACGTGAGGTCAGTGACGTCAGGGGCACGTGAGGTCAGAGAGGTCAGGGGCACATAAGGTCAGCGAGGTCAGGGGTGCGTGAGGTCAGCGAGGTCAGCGGCACGTGAGGTCAGTGAGGTCAGGAGTGCGTCAGGTCAGCGAAGTCAGGGGTGCGTCAAGTCAGCTGTTTCCGGACGCGCGGACACTGATGTACCGCGTGAGGGGTGCCTGCTTGGTGTCTGAAAAAAACGCCTTCGAAGTGAACCGACTTTCAGAAGCTCATCCAAAATACGGATTGGAGAAGCTTTTGAGTCCACCACAATGAGCAAGGCGGGTGCCCACATGCAGTGAGCGGGAGGTCATGTGCAATAGGGTTCTAATGCCGAATGATAACGAACATCACGCTGACCAAGATGCTGTCGTCATCCTAATCGTCAATACACATTTTGACGACCTGGACCCCAAACCAGCACAAATTAGCATATGTCGACCCACCACCAACGGTATATACCACGATGAACACTACAAAGGTTGAGATGAAAGAAAAGCAAGAACGAAAAATGGGAAAAATGAACAAAACTCAGTGTTCTGACACGAAGAAAAAAGGAGAACAGAAAGCAGTTTTTTTAAGTTGGGGTCAGCAGCAATTTTCAGCTACATGAGTTGAGGCCCCGTGGTCTGCTTATGCCAATCTCTGCCGACGAAAAGAAGGGGCTGTCAACAAGTCACACACCTAGTGACACAAAATTCATCACGAAATGGTGCCTCATGCCACAAAGAGTGTCATTTTATGAATGAGTCCAGGCCCAAATCCATGTCTACCATTCTCTTCATGCATCAAAGTCATCCATATCGGGCCACACATTGAAATGACAAGCCGAGCAGATTGTTCAGGCCTATCACCACCGCCCCATGCTTCCATCAATCATCAAGAATCTATCGCGTCCGTTGCACAGCCAACTGGCCTATTCATCACCTGTCAGCATGTTTAGTCGCATAAGCTGATCAGTGCTCATACAGCAGACGGTAGAAACTAATCCTTCTCCGCAGAATCACACACTTGTCTCTGTGTTCGCTCCGCGCTGAGCAAAACGTATGAACACCTTTCCATCACCCATAGCTGTCGTCAGCTTTGCCCGGGCGCGCTCACACGACCAACAAACCGGTGGCGCCGCACGGCGGCAGACTCACCGGTTTCTTTTCCGTTTTCGACCGCTAGGTGGCCGCACGATGACGTCACCATTGGCCTCGGCCGAGTGGACGGTGGACAGCGCGCCCCGCACCCGGTCTATGGCGCCACCGCCCGTGTCGTTGAAGACGAAGTCGTCGCATTCATAGCTGCAAATATAGGTTGTTCGGTAATAGGCGCACGCGTAAGTGCGAAAAACACGCACTGAAGGGATGTAACGGGCCGCATATACCATCATGTAACGTCACGGGCTTATTTGCGAGGAAGTGGTGGTTTGGACAAATACATACCGTCCCGACCTGTACCAGTCCTGAATACGACTCTGTCAGCTTCGCCTTACGGCATTTTAAACATGCCCGATGCTCCGTAAAAGGTCTCTGAACCGGCGACCAAGCTCGGCCGACGAGAACTGGTCCTCTTGTAAGCTTTCCGATAACAACCTTGGTGTCCTTGAGAACGTCCATGAACAGGAATCCGGTGCCTGACCAGGCTCACTAGGACAGTCTGCTTAACACGGGTACCCAGGATTGCAGGCGGTTATTGAGGGTGGGCAGATGGTGGCTTTTAATGCCATGTTTACAACATTGCCAGTGAAATACCGACCGACTGCTGTTTGAAGTGGTCTGACCAGGATAATAATGAGCCGATCTGAGTGGAAAAATCGTGCCCAGTCAAGCGAACTGTTAGTCTTACCAGGAACCAGCCAAACAAAACCTTGCACATACAATGCTATTTTCTAGCGCATGTCCTCGCCATTTCAGCTTACATGCTAAGCGTTTACCATCCCTGGACCAAAACCTCATTTGCTGCCCAACACTGCTCACATCGACACCACCAATAGAATAACAATGCCGTCGAACGCGCACCGCCAGCCGAGAGCATCACCCGTATTCCTACGACCGGTCATCTAAAGGAGAGGGGAGGGGGGGATGCACGGAGGAGGTGTGTGGCGTCCTCACCAGAAGACCGACAGCTGCCGGCACTCGATGCAGACGGCGTGGCTGTCGCGCTGCTCATGGTGGCGCTTAGCATGGCCCGACACATACCGCCCGCAGCCGACGAAGCCGCAGTGCAGGCACAGCCAGGGCGAGTCGGTGGTGCGGCACACTGAGGCACAGGTCACGTCACAGTGAGCAGTGCATGAAACTGAGGCACAGGTCATGTCACAGTCAGCAGTGCATGACACTGAGGCACAGGTCATGTCAGAGTCAGTGGTGTGGCACACTGAGGCACAGGTCATGTCACAGTCAGCAGTGCATGACACTGAGGCACAGGTCATGTCAGAGTCAGTGGTGTGGCACACTGAGGCACAGGTCATGTCACAGTCAGCAGTGCATGATGCTGAGGCACTGGTCATGTCACAGTCAGTGGCGTGGCACACTGAGGCACACACGGTTATGTCACAGCTAGTGGTATGGCACACTAAGGCATCTTCTGGCTCACTAGGCCATGATGCAAAATGCTCCCAACTAATGGGTTCCATTGTGCATAAAGAGAGGTTACACCTAAAGACATACTATGAAGTCTGGTATAACATGCTCATCATGACAACCCAGCAGCACAGTGTGAGGGGAACATTCCCCCAGCTCACTTTTTCAAGTGTCACTTTTATTTGAAGACATCTTTTAGAACTGAATAGAATTTAGATAATACAATTTAGATAATAGAAAAAAGAATTTAGAATTGAATAGAAAAATAGAATAGTAGAATAGCATAGATATCAGGCATGTCTTTGGCCTTAGCAGACAAGTAATTCACATCAGAAAGGCATTTATGGCACCTATAGCATATAAATATGTATAACAGCATATAACAACATACAATAGCCTGTGGCAACTGGTGCTAATAGTGCACAGTAGTACCAATGGTAACAGCAACCACCAATGCCTGCCAATCAGGAGTACACAGGCTGCTGACAGCCAAGCACATATATATTAAACCAAGCACCAGAATATCCATGTTATGCCATCCACGCAGCCCCACAACTTGTTTTACCTAGTTCTACCATGGACTAATACATCCTGATCTCATGCAGTTACAGCAGAAACATTGTCACAGTATGCAGAAGTGGAATATTTCTATTCACAAAAGGTAGCTTTCAATATATACATATATATATATATATATATATTCAATACAAACATTTTTACTTAATGGATTTCAGGGATCAGCATTCATGCTAAGCAGTGTGTGTTGTGCTAACCCTGACCCCACCATTATATCAGGAAATTTCAAGTAAATGACTTCATTATGGTATATGGTGAGGTGCAACAAGCTGCAATTTTATAGTGGATGTGAAATATGTTATAGGGGTGTTTGCACATTTCACATATGACAGCACACAGATAACTGATAAATGCAGCTCTGGTATCATAAAGCAAAAACAACATAAACTATACAAACTATAATATATTTGGTATACATTATGCATAAAGAATTGCAACAAATCAGTCTGCTACCTTCACATTTCCACAACTTGGAATGCTGCAAGACTTGGTCTCTCTTGATCTTCACATTTTCTTCCAGATGTGGACACTCCATCAGTTTAAGTGAGTTTGCCTTTTGTCTGAAATACAGAGAACACAAATACAATTTCATAAGAGTCTTCAATGCTCCATGCATCCCTTACACTAGAACACAATACAACACTATAACAAAACAATGTGAAGCAATGGCCTGCATACCACTAAAATAAAAATAAAAATGGCATGTCTTCTCAGTATGTGCTCCCTGCTTAGTCTGGGACAACAGAGCATGCAAGACAGACATGTAACTTTGTAATGGATCTTCCATCAGTTACAATGACCTCAAGTCAAAACTATGGTTTTTATTTATTAAAAAATATAATTACATTATAATGATGCATGTTAAAAAACATGATGTATATATATATAAATATATAAATATATATATATATATAAACATGATTATTTACTTTGCTATATATGCTGAGACCAGAACAAACCAGACCAGAACAAAATATAACAACGAAGTAGAAATTCTTGCAGATAGCCTACATTATACTTGATCACATTGGTCAAAAACCAGGTTCCATAGCTGGAAATATTTGACATTTTCATTACACATTTCAATAGCTGCCTGCTAGCATAAGTAACTTAGCACCTCTGGCATCCCAAATAAAAATAAACACTTTCAGCATCAGATATCCAAGTGCATGGGAGCTTGCCCAAGGGGGACTCAAGAACACTCAGTGCCTTCTCATCATATACCCCTGTGAGCCAGGTACCAGATTTTCCCAAAAATTGTGAGGCTCGACTTCAAGCTAAGTCAAAAGCACCACAATATGATAGCACCAGCAACCATGCAGATAGGTATAATCCTCACACATCCCATGACAAAATCCTCATGATAGGCTTTCATGTTAAAGCCTGGAACAGTGAGTTACAATTTCAAATGAACTACTAGAGCTATTTCCTAAAATGTCATAGTGTTCCACCTGGGTGCCCGCCCACCTACCTACTATGTCACCCGCTGTAAACAAAAGATTCGCTGACACCTGGGTAACGTCATAGCTCATCGTGCTCTGGCAGCAAACAGATTATTGAATTTCCGAGCATTGACACCATAATATGCTTTGTTTCGAAGAATCGCCAAGACCATAATGATAAAATAAACCATAACGTAACCTCGCCGTGGCACGTTGGAATCGTGCCAAGGCGGGCACCAGCAACGTATCACGTTTTATGCGAGTGACATCTCGTTAACCCGATACAATGCAAGCCCACTAAAATCACGTGCTGATAAATAATAGCCAACTTATCGAATATCCTCATTGGACCTCTGTTCTCCATACTTACATATCACTACCTCCCAATGTCTATTGGATCAAAACTGCCCACGGACTCAGCCTTGCATGGGATTCATGGGCCCGGGATCAAGGGCCGGGGATTGCGGTGGTTGCTTTGGGCCTTGGGCTTCACGCCGGTTACGCCTAGATCGTTCATAAATGAACCCTCCAACAGCACTACGCTGGGAACATGCACGACTGAATGATGAAGCCGTAGGAAGCAAGGAGGAGGAGGGCTTGGTAGGTACTCCCGGTTAACCTTACTCTCTGAAACAATTAAAAATTTGCACCTTGAAGTTGCATGAAATCAAACGGGAAACGCGTTCAACGCAATCCCATCGGGCCACTTATAAGCTACGTAACGATGGACGTGTACTGTTGCTACATCGGCAATTTAGTGGAAAGCCTCAATTCAAAAAGCACCAAAGGTGTCTGGAAAAACTATGAAAAGCTGGAGACATATTTCATGGATTGTGGTGAAGAAGATCTGTCGTCGTCACTACCTCTGGGCCTGTGTATAGGCACCACTTTGCGAGAAATAAATCACCTTCAAATAGCTTAAAGTTTGCCCTTTCACGGGGTTTAAAATCACTTCGCTGGAAAGTAAAGCACAGTGGACAATCAGGCTGCCTATCATGAGCGTTACAAAGTTTCAAAAGCATACGAAGGAATATCCTCCCAAAATGGAACTTATTACGTCATAGTTCGTGTTGATAACGAACGAGTGACCAATGCTTTGTTAAAATTTCAAGGTCACAGTAGCGATTCTTTTAATTGTCGGATGCGGATTACGCTAATAGCGAATCCGTGAAGGGGATAGGATGTTATTGCTTCCCCTTAGCCTTTGAAAAACAGCAATAGTTGCTCTAATTTAACTTCATTTAGTGTAATGGCACCAAACCCAGGTTATTGTCACCCAGGTTGACTCGCACTTTCCAAGGTCTGGCGCTGAATCCATCCGCGGGCAAAAACTTTCGGTGGTGCAGCAGACCCGCTTGCTAAAAGTGGAATATAGCTGTTCTGGGACAGGTTAGCCAAATTTTTTCCACGCACCGCATAATCTCTGTATGCGCTGATCGGATTAACTTGAATGTTCTAGCAGCGTTGCAGCCAGGATTTTCTTTGGAAGGGGGGGGGGGGGAGGGAGCGGCGGCGGGGCTCGATGAGGCGTGCATCATGCGGATTTTCACATTTCTTTCTGATGACATTTGTGGTCAAAAACAAGAAAAATTCGAACTTAAGGGAGAGAAAGGGTACCCGATTGCCTCCACCTTCCCTGCGTATGCTAGCGAACCACGGACCCGGATGGACCTGGAATAGACCGCGGGAATCCTGGATTACCTGTTTGATCGCGCGGCTTGCTTATATGCAGCAGCGTACACGTGCATGCATTAGCTGCAGGCGTTCTTGCTACTCGGAGATTGGTGCAAAAACACGGTCATTGCAAATAATCGTTATGTATTCATCGCAAATAGCTAATTCACGCCACTCGTGTTGGCCGGTGCTGCGTGTTCACCCGGAACCCCAGTACCCCGATCATCACAGTTCACCGAGGGACGTCGCTCAGTGTCCTCCGACCCGCACCCGTTCTCGCCCCACTTGATCCGGTGCAGCTTGACGGCGTGATCCGCCGCGCACGACGCCAGCAGGTCAGTGGCGCCTTCCTGCGGGCCGGGCCGGAACTGCAGCCTCTTCACCGCGCTGTGGTGGGCGGCGCTGGTGTCGAGCGCCGCCTGCTCCACCCAGCCGCCCGCGGCGCTCCAGTTCAGCAGCCGGACGCAGCCCGTCTCCAGGCCTACGGCAAACAGGCCGGATGGCGCGGCGGCGACGGCGGTGACCGCCGCTCCGGGCCGGTACGGCGCGCCCTCGCGCTCCCAGCCGGCGGCGCCGCCGGGGCGCCAGCGCAGCAGCTGACCGTCGCGCGAGCCGGTCACGAAACCACCGCCGTCCGGCAGCCAGGCGCAGCACCAGATGATGCGCGAGTGCGCGCGCACGCCGCGCGCGGCCAGCCTGTACAGCGGCGCCACCCGTTCCGACCCTTCCGCCGGCGGCTCGGACTCCAAGCGCTCGAACACGGACCAGGTGCGGTCCCGCGACACGGTCAGCAGGCCGGCGGTCGTCGGGCGAGAGAAGCCAGCTGCACCACGGACAGCTGGTGCACGCCGCCGAGCGCACCGACCTGCCGCCAGTCGGCCGTCTCCCAGAGCAGGACGGCGGCGTGCTCCGGGTGCGCAGCGCGGCACGCCGTGGCCAGCAGCCGGCCGTCGCCGCTGGCCGCCATCGCCAGCAGCTCGAAGCCGTGGCCGTAGAGCTTGCGCAGCTCGGGCCAGAGCGTGTCCTGCAGGAGCGTCTCCTCGGTGGGCGGCGCCCGCAGCTGCGGCCGCACGAAGCATGCGTCCGCCGGCTGGTCGCGGCGCGCCATCGGCTGCGCCGTCTCCTCGGTGGCGAACACGGGCTTGTTGCTGAGCCCGAGCGAGGGCACGGCGGCGCCATCGGGCAGTGCCTCCTCCGGCGGCGGCGCGGCGTCCGGGCCGCACCAGCGTCGCCAGCGTCTCGCGCACTGCCACCGGCATGGCGAACGCGCGCGCTACCTTCTCCTCCGCCCCGGATGCGAAGCGCGCGTCGGAGAGACGGCGGCCAGGCAGTCCAGGTCGTGACCGTGCACCTGTGGCCGGCCCATCTCGTGCCACGAGCCGGCCGACGCCCAGCGGCCGTGCAGGCGCGTCGTCTGGTCGCGGGCCGCAGGTCAGCAGGTACCCGCCGCCGGGTGCCCAGGCGAGGTCACTGACGGGGCCGGCGTGGCCCCCGCACGGCACGGCCGGTCGCCACAGGCCCGGCTCGGCCTCGGCCCCAGACGTGCAGCGCGCCGCGCTGGCCCTGCGCCGCCAGCCGGTCGCCACGCGGGCTCCACGCGCAGCCGAGCAAGCCCAAGCCGCTGCCGCCGACGGCGCCGAGCCGCGCCGCCTCCACCCAGACGCCGGTGGCGGCGTCGCGCTCCCACACGAGCAGCGCGCCGTCCATGGCCGCTGACGCCAGCGGCGGCGCGGCGGTGGCGCGCGCGGCACGCGGCCGCCAGCGCAGCCCGTACACGCGGCCCTCGTGGCCGGAGAGCACCGACTCGAGCGTGACGGTGAGCAGCAGCGGCCGGCCGCAGCGGTCGCGCGTCGCTACCGTCTGGCTGCGCAGGCGGAGCAGGTCGGGCTGCTCCGCCGCGTCGTCGGCCTCGCGCACCGTCCACACGCGGATCGTGGCGTCCTGGCCCCCAGAGGCGAGCAGCAGGTCGCCGCCGACGACCGCGACATCTAGGCAGCGCACCCAGTCCTCGTGGCCGACTAGGCGCAGCGTCGCGGCGTACGCGCCGTCCTCACCGGGCGCGAACACCACGATGGCAGCGTCGTCCGAGCCGACCAGCAGCCAGGGTGCGGCAGCGGCCGGCGGCAGCGCCAGACGCAGCGCCAGCGCCAGGTGCTGCGCCGACGCCTGGCCGGCGCCGAGCGCCAGCGTCTGGCGCGGCGCCACAGCGTCGGCCGTCACGCCCTCCCACAGCCGCACCGAGAAGTCGGCGGCGGCGGTGGCGCAGGTGATGACGCGCCGCCCTGCGGTGTCCTCCCAGCACGCGGCGTCAACCAGCGTTACAGGGCCGCCGTGACCCACGAGCCGCGCCGCCACGGCCGGCGGCTCTGACGCCATGTCCCAGAGCGCTGCCGCATGGTCGCGTGAGCCGGTCACCGCCAGCGGCAGCGCTGCGTCGGACGGCAGCTCGCGCGCCCAGCGGCACGCGATGACATCGCCGGCGTGGTGGTGCAGCGTGTTGGTGAGCCGGAAGCCAGTGTCGCCGCCGGGCAGCGGCTCCGCCACCGCCAGCGCCTGGCACGAGCCGAAGCACAGCCGGCCACCGTGGCCCCAGTCCAGCGCGCCTGGTGTGCAGCTGCAGGCAGCTGAGATGTACTCGGTGCTCACTGTGCACGGCAATGGCGTAGCACCGGAGGTCCGCAGGGCTGTGGGGGAGAATGGAATGGTGTGGAGTGTGGGGGTCTCATCATCATCAATGGCAGATTCTCACAGCTGAACTCATTGTCACTCAAGAATGTTGCTTAGACTAGACAGGCCCTGGTAGGTGCCCAGCCAAATCACACAGCCTAAAATGGTGCAAAACCCAGTTGTGCTCCTGAGCAAGCTCATAAGACTTTACAAATGCTATGTTTAATACAAACCTATGAAAATAGCCAACTACCTACAAGATGCGCTGACAGGTACAAGATGGCTGGACAGTCATTCTTTCCATGTCTGCCATTTTCACATGATGCCTACAGATAAAATTATAAAATGTGTGTGTGGGCACATTTGAATGTGTGATGATTTGATGCATCAGATCACCACATGACACCCCAAGTATTCAGTAGTAGCTGCTTCTGATCATTTTTGATTTCCAGATGCAATTAAGGAAATTTTTCACTCTCACATTGGTCAAGATGTTTAAAAAAGAAGTTTAACCTGGAGCTTAAGTCAATACTTGTAGTAGATGAAACCAATTAGCTCTATGTAATGGGAAGGCAGTGGGATGGCATTGTGACCACTTCTTAAACATGGTTGTTATACTGCCTACTCCCCTTAGGCTAGAAATGAGTATATTAGAAACTGATACCAATTGGTTACCTGCAGAAGGACAGAGTGGGCCAGCTGATAAATCAACACTTATAATTTCCCTGGTGTCTAGCAATATATGTACAGCTTTATTTGGTCCTGAGTCCCATTGTGAAGTCAAATATGAAGGGCCAACATAACTATGAGGACCATACAAATGTAACTGTAGCAGCACAGTCCAGCTGAACCATAATTCTACTTAGCAAACATTGGTGTCTACCATGCCAAAAATAGCAATGCATGGGGACAATTGCACACCAGCCACCTAATATGCTTCTATTCCCTTTGAATGGTTCAGTATTTGATGTTCTTATAAGTTAAGCATGCAGTTGATAAGATATTTATGCCCACATATTTTAATGAGCTACCCTAAATTGAAGGCTGTGGATTGGTGTGCTAAAAAAATTAGCATGTCATAATGTTTGGCATGGCATGCCCCACCCCCTGGTGATCCCGAGCGGACAATGCTATCTGCCACAGGCTATCCAGTGCCAATGGCAATGCAGGCCGTCACGTGTCCAGGGCAAGACGCAAAAAGCGAAAGCGCATAACGACTTGAAAATTCGCCACACCACAAGTGGCTTGGTAGGAAGACACTCCAACTGATAGGGCCACCGGGTAAAAGACTCACCGTAACTGTTAGACCAGGAATAGTTCAGAAAACAAATAAGTCAAAACAGTGAAAAGCCGATCCACTCCAACCCCGCATCGCTCGTGTCAACCCGTCCCCTATGATACCATGCGCCGCGACGCGTAACGCGATTGGAAAGGATGCGTAATACTTTGTATCAAGCATTATGAGCTGGCATATTTCTATATGATCTGGACCCAGATTCCCTTCACACCTCACCCAAACACTTGAATTATTAGAAACATTTCTAACATTCGACATTTGTAAGGAATTTGCAAGAGGCGTCATATGAAGTAGCGTAGCCAAGGATAACTGAAAGGTATGTCCCTTCCCGCTGGAGGTGATAGGGGCCATCCTGGGGCTAAAAGTCCCAGTGATTTGTTGGCTTTAGATACAAACAGGAGGGAATACACAAACCGGCCCTCGAGGCATCAAACTGATGCCAAGACATTCCGACATCCTGAGAATGATCGAGAGCCTTGAAAAGTTCCCCAACTCTAATAGCCCATACATCGCCCATCGCCACCAGCTCTGTGTTTGAACGTACGTGTTCTCGCTTAGAAATCTCGATGGAATGTCAGCGGTCGCAAATACCACTGACGATTGCTCCCACCTGGTTGCACCGAAGGGGCCAGGAGAAGAGGTCCTTGCCCACCGCAGCCAGCGCTCCGGGTGAGGTTAACGTCGATGACCTGCACCATGCATCGAACGACTACTTTTGCTGCTTCGAAACGCCTTTGCCAATATAGCTAATGCTTTCTTGATAACGTCGCTCAAAATAGCGCCCCTGGTTTACGTAACATCAGTTATTGTCCGAAAAAAAAAATCCCAACCCAAAACGCTGAGGCACCATCAGGTCAGTTGTTGTACTACGGTGATAAATGCGTTTTCGAGCACCTTCAGCCCGCGACCATGTGTAAGAAACGCGCAGTGGTCACTTGCTTTGGCGTGCTACTTTTAACAAAATATGTTTGACCTGTTGATCAGAGGTTGTCTTTCGAAACGAATTAGCCTGAAATCGGTGTGTTCTGAATGAAGAGCGGGAGTAGGTTCTGTTGTGCCGAACTTGGCCCCAATAACTTAAACCCGGACTCCCCCCCCCCCCCCCCCCCCACCCCACCCGCACTCTTTCCGGGAGCGATCTCCAGCCAATGCCGATTCAGTCAGCAATGACCGGATCCTGGACTCTTCCCCCTCCCCCCACACTTTCCGAGAGCGATCTCCAGCCAATGCCGATTCAGCCAGCAATGGCTGAATCCTGGACTTCCCCCCCCCTTTCTCCCAAACACACTTTCCGACGGCGAAAGTGTGTGTGGAGGGAACTCCAGCCATGTTCTCCGTGTCAACACCTTGTCTCAATGCAGGCCACTCAAAGATAGGGGAGTCCGCTCCCAGTACGGGTGTCGAGCTGATGAGCGACGTAGATCGGAACAAACCCTCGTGCTACCGGTCCGGCATGTCAGTGTAAACAAGTTACCGGTCCGGTCCGTGAGCATCAACAACCTACGGGTCCAGTCAGCTGGTGTAAACAAGGCTAGCGCTTGGGATGCGATCTCAGAAGCCAAATCGAACCTTGGACGTTCAGATTTCTATGTGTAAAGGTGCGGTATAAATTCTACTAAAAAGCAGGGAGTGATTTTCATCATGACATGCCTTTCCGATTTCAAGAGCTTAACCACATAGATAAGAGCTTCTAAACTACAAATGCACTGAATAACTTGCGTAAGCTTCTTAACTAGGATGTCACGTGAGACAATCCAAAAAAAGTTTAAGCGTACCATAATGCAGGGAAATTCATGAATGGCTTGTGTCACTCGGATAAACTGGCAATGTGGCGAAATGAAAACAAAAGTGAAAGGCAAAATCACCCGGAGAAGAAGTCCCATACTTTTAACACTGTTTTAGGCTGTCATTTACGTGCAAATGCGCTTTAGACCACAGTCATTGCAGTTTGGTGGCATGACGTCGCCGACGAGGCACCCTGGTGGATCTCGCGTTAGAGTTGCTGCTGTGTTCACTCCTTGCTTTCTCAGGCGTTTTTTTGCTTTTTCCTGGCCATTTCCCTGACGAGTTTGCAGTTCGAAACTTTTGATGTGCACAATAACAGGACGCAAAGGGCCACAGAATAGGGTGTGCGTGAACGCTGGATCCCTAATGTTAGCACACTGGTATTGTTCATGACTTCGGCCGTATCTCGAAGGCCAGCCCGGCCTTTGAATCAAGTAAACACGGTGCGTCATGAGGTCGGTAAGAGGCGTTGCTGTGTTGCAGTGATATCCACACCATGTTTAATTGTCCACCGAATGCTGTGAATCATTTAGTATTGTGTTACTAGTTCCAAAAGCCGGGTAGCGCTGTCGGTGGATGAACTTTCACGAATTCGGATCCGAAATGTATTTGTTCATAATACGGGAAGAGAGAGAGAGAGAGAGAGAGAGAGAGAGAGAGAGAGAGGAGAGAGAGGAAGAGAGAGAGAGAGAGAGAGAGAGAGAGAGAGAGAGAGAGAGAGAGAGAGAGAGAGAGAGAGCGAGAGAGAGAGAGAGGGAGAGAGAGAGAGAGAGAGAGAGAGAGAGAGAGAGAGAGAGAGAGAGAGAGAGAGAGAGAGAGAGCGAGAGAGAGAGAGAGAGAGAAGAGAAGAGAGAGAGAGAGAGAGAGAGAGAGATAGAGAGATGAGAGAGAGAGAGAGAGAGAGAGAGATAGAGAGAGGAGAGAGAGATAGAGAGAGAGAGAGAGAGAGAGCAGAGAGATATAGAGAGAGAGAGATAAAAGGCGTAGACTACTAGTGACATTCATTAATTCACACATGCGTGCATACATTCACACCCCCCTTTTTTCGAACCATGGGGTCCCTCCGCGACTCGTTCTGGTGACTCGGCAAGCAGGATTGTTTCGCTGGGCCTAACAGGCTGCCGTGGTAATGCATGCATGCGCAGCCCTTATGCGTTGTACGCAGGCAGGTCACATAAGTCCGGTGCTCCGACTTGATGGACGACCTGAACGCAACACGACAGACGCCCAGATATCGACTTGCGAGTCGTGCCCGCGCTTTCCTCACTGGCACCGCTCCAGCCCCATTTTCCTCAGCCCCGTCTCGGCAGGCCAGGTGTCGCCACCAGCCGTAAGCCGGCTTCACGCCGCGCGGGGGGAGGGCATCACGAGCGATCTCGGAGGCGCCCCGCACAAGCCGCAACAGGGTACTCTGCGTGGTGTTGGGCTTGTTAGTGGAGGCCTGCCGCGACGACCACGGCCCTGCACAATTACCTAATTCGCTGCTTGATCTCATAGCTTTGAAATGGCCGGAGTGGGCTCTAGTTCGAAATCGAACGAAGTAAGTACTGCTAGCATTATCATCCGAGCCTGGGGTGTAATATGTACTTCAAACGCGTAGCCCGTTTCATCCATCACCTTTTAATCTATTAGTAAAAGTATGCAATACTTTGATGACAAGTTCAACCGATACGCAGTCAGTGAGGTCTGCGGGGAACTATGCGAGTGATGGGCCTAATATTTGCAATCCCGCTTCTGGCTGAGGTGACCAAACACATTGAAATTTAGATTATAATTTACGTTACGGTAGATCAAGTTATGGTTTCGAATTTCAAAACGGCAAAATCACGCTGAGTTGGACTGCAAAATTAATTCTCCCAGTTTCAGATAAAATTTCATTGTGTGGCAAAACAAAATGTCCTTATAACTCTTAAAAGCCAGTGCTTATTCGGAACGTCAAAGCAGCCATGAACAAAAAGATAAGCTGGTATGTTGTGAAGTGGCAAGCAACCTTCTATAAAAAATGATATGAACATCACAATGGTGCGATTTTGCAGTGGTGTTTATTCCAGTGCAAAGAATATCCACACAGCACTTTTTTATCGTGGAAGGGGTTTTCAGCAAGAACTGGCAGAATTATGAATAAAATTTGGCTTACCTTCGCGATTTATTACGTGGTTGACGCACACAATTTACACTGATTCACAAGGCGAGTATTTGATTGCCAAAATATAGTGGCATTTCTGTTGCGTGTGTTGTGCACTATGCGTTTATCTAAGTCACAATTCAAAATGTGTTGCTGGCGATGAGATATGCCCGGACTCAACGAGCAGTTGAAGTTCAAGAATTATGTCATAACGCCATGGAACGCTCTAAAAACTGAAAAAAATAACAGTTGTTTTACGAAACTTGACCAGTTGCATTAGTCCTCAGCGCCTAGAATTGTGTAAATCCGAATCAGCATGTTCCAAACTGCACTAAACAATATAAACTACTGAAGAGGCCTTTTTCCAGGCTCGTATCGTGAGCAAAGAATATCGTTGGCTTCGTGCAATCATCAAAGATCACCTTCAATATGTAGCGGACATTGGGCATCAATTGGCGGACGTTGTCATGATGCCCTGTCCGCTGCTCTGCACTTTGTATCTTGTATGTGGTAGGAAAGGCATCACGACGTAATGACGTCATCAAGCATGTGACGTATGTCTGCAATGCATCAACGCTAAGTTCCTCCTCTTTCTCTGCTTTGGCACAGCCGGAGGCTGACTTGACCACATGTCAGTCACGGTCAGCCGCGCTCGACCGCGTTACCCGTGCTCCTCAAATGACGTCATGTGAGGCCACTTACTAGAAAAATGTGCAAAGTATAAACCAGACGAAGCGAGTGATTTCAGTGGTTTTCGTCCGTGGTATAAATGCTGTGTTTCCCCGCTCTTCTTTTTTCTCAGCCCCATACGTGCTGAACCGAGCAATACGTCTCATAATGTTTGTGAGATTGTGTGATGCTTAGGCTGCTGTGTTTATCACCTTATAAACACGAATAAATATTTTAATTCCTCTTTTAGGGACTCAATCGCAGCTTCTGTCTTACACACCGTATAGACTGTCGAGTCGTAGTATTCCTTAACAAAAGACGCGCGACTTCTGGATACACTTCAGCACAATATGTACTACGTGAGAAATCGCGAATGTCACGCAACCAAGCAAACAAAACAAACAAGACAGACAGATTTTCCATCGCTGACTTGAAATTAATTGTAATTTTCCGATTCGATGAACAGATCGTGAGACAGTCTAATCTAATCTAGTCTAATCTAGTCTAATTCTCTTCGCAGTGGCGGTTAGCGGAGTGCTCCACGCGATGACGCGTTAGCCGTTTTAGCCGTTATTTAAGACACGATGCGTAAAGAGAGCTCACGTTGCATGCTTTACTTCCCAATTGATGTGACACTCCATACTCACAACAGCGCTCAGTAATAGGGGCTGCGTAATAAACCAGTCACATTTTACACTTCTTTTGTTTGCAAAAACAATCTACAACCAACTGTGATAATGACTTGGTTGAGGCTTCTGAACATAATTCTCTTCGGTGACGTAATGACTCACCATTAGCCAGTTGCGCCCCGCAGCGCTTCACAGAGCTGCTGAGGTATCCAGCAAAGGGCCGAAACCGGTCAACCGAGATTTTCGTCTGTTCAACTGCATGCCAGACATATGGCCTACTTCGGCTGTAGTAAAAGTTTTCACGTTTTCACGTCTGTCCGGACTCGTTCCTCCGGTTCCTTCTGGTTCTCCGGCTTCACTACGCAATTAGCCAACGCGGAGGCTTCACGTCACCGAGAACAAGTTTGCTTGCGAAATGTCGATTCAGCAAGAACAGTTATACATCGCAAAGCACAATGCACAGGGCTTCCGGGTAGCAGTGGCAAGCGATGCTCGTGAAGACGGGTTGTACGTAGGAGGTTGTCGTCAAGCTGACTTTGGCTTCGATCGTGCGCAATCACCAGCGCTCTCCGAAACCCAGACTAGCAGCATTCACAAGCGACTGTGGCCGGCCGTAGACCACCTCTAGGATCGCTTCCTTTACGTCAAGCGGCGATTTAAAAAAAAAATGAACAGGAAACTACCGATCGCTGATGTTTTGGCTCGATCCAATGTGTCGCGGGAAATTCCACATTACGGGTTGTGCCCCGATACTTGAAAGACAAATCCCGGCCGAAATCCCGAGCGGATATTTTCTCCATTGGCGGCGATGCAAGGCATGCGACTTGACATAGCAGATCTTATGATGATGTAGGGTCTAGAGCCGGCGTGCACTTGGAGTGAGTCGACCGGTGCCGACATCGGAACTCACATTGGACCCAGTGTCATTCCCCGCCTAAGTCAAGCCGAGAGCCTCGCGTGGCGGCATATGAAGAAAATCGATATAGTTTTGATATGAGCCAAGTTTCTCCGAACGTCGCGGAGGGGTCTACTGTGGGCGTTCCCTTACAATGCGATCGACTCAAGCCAACGGCGACTAACCTGGTATCGACCCACGCCAACCGAGGTCACGCTAAAAACCGTATGAATGGAGCAAAGCACACACACATCACGCCACATCGAGTTCCCACGCACTTCCGACCACAGCGCCTCCTCGCGTCCCAGTCATCCATATGCAGCTCGTGCACGTGCACCCGCGTCCGCAACGTTCTCGGCACCCGCGTCCGCAACATTCTCGGCACCTCGTCCGCAACGTTCTCGGCACCTCGTTCGCACGCTCTGCGGCAAGGTGCCATCGTGGGCTCGTCAATGAGCTGGCAGCGATGTGCTGGTCAGAGGTATTGAGTGTCGTCGGGCGGGAGCGCTCAGCCCTGGTCAGCGAAGCACCCGGTGCCGTTCTTCAGCAGGTACCTCCGAGCCGAGTCGAAGAAGCTCTGGTGGCTTGTGTTGCCATTAGGACAGATCTTCGTATTGTCGTTGATGTCGCTCTTGACAGCGCCGTTGGCGAAGGCGTTCAAAGCGCAGTCCATTTTTCCGTTGGCTTTGCCGTTGGCCTTGCCGTTGACTTCGCCGTTTTGCAGGCTGGCGGCGGACGAAACTCGGCGATCCTTGCCGCCACGCGAGTACGACTGCACGTAGAAGTTGGCGAACAGAATGGACAGGACGATGACGTAGCTCATGGTCATGGCCGAGCTGTAGGCAGGCATGCCGCAGCGAATTCCCGGGCCCTGTGGGCAGAGCGGGCGTGCACCGTGCCACGTTATTGTTACCAAGGGGCAGCCTACTACCGTCTAGCAGTACACTTCGCTGGCTTCCGCTGGGGAACAGTAACAAGGACAAACAGTGGTTCTTAAATCAACGACGGCATGCATGTAGTTTGAGGCTTTCATCACACAGTTTATTGAGGAACGCCAAAAAATGTTTGCTTATCTCGGTACATGGCGTGGAGAGCACGCAAGCGTCATGTGTTTCGGCACCCGTTTTTACCGGGCTTTGACGGATGAAGTGACCAGTTGATGATCTGTGAGGATTTCTGGATAACGGTTTGCTGGAGAGAACTGACAATTTGTGAATCAAACCTGCATGAATAACACGCAAGCGTGAACAACAGGACTGTGAATTGGCGCATACACAGAGTGTAACCGTCTCTTACAAGAACAGAGAATAGAGAACGGGACGGCCTAAGCAGCGAAGATAGAAGGATGATGCTGAGAGCGAACCTCACCTGGATAAATAGAGCGGCGAACAAGAGTAAGCCAAACTGGGCCAGCTGCAGCTGGGTGAGGTAGCGTTTCCACCAGAGGTAGGGCCGCACTCGGGGGCCCAGACTAGCCAGCAGATAGTAGCTGTACATAACGCAGTGCACGAAGCTGTTCACTGCGCCTGGTATCCAGCAGGAGCCACCTGGTCGGAGAAACAGAAATGTGTGGTCAATGCTAGTCAGATGCAGAAATCAGACAAGAAACAGCACGAATACCTCACTTTCAACAATACGAGCCATATCAGCAAGTGCTACCAGCCTCATGCCTCATCCCTGTATTGCTACCAGCCTCATGCCTCATCCCTATATTGCTACCAGCCTCATGCCTCATCCCTATAGTGCTATCAGCCTCATGTCTCATCCCTATAGTGCTAACAGCCTCATGCTTCATCCCTATATTGCTACCAGCCTCATTTCTCATCCCTTTAGTGTTACCAGCCTCATGCTTCATCCCTATAGTGCTACCAGCCTGATGCCTCATCCCTATATTGCTATCAACCTCATACCTTGGACCAACGGTGATGGTCACGGTTTCCTCTGAGATAAAAGGATCGGCATAATTTGCGATGTTTACACCTCCTCCTCACACCTCGCCCGATGAAATTGCTCGGCTTCTGGGTTTCTAATCGCCGTTAAAAGCAGTGTAATTGGTGGAAAGGCTACCAAGAGAGCTACAACCAGCCCCCCCCCCCTTGCCAGTTGTGGGAGAATGTCCCTACATGCGAGGTCAAATAGCCTGATGTGATAGTCGTCTTACAGCGGCGCCAAGCCGATGGCTGATGATGCTGACGTAGAGGGTGGCCAAATGATGCTCTTCGTGAAAATCCGAAAGTTTATTAGACATAGACCCGTCTCGCACACCGCACGCCGAGCCCCAATTCCCAAAACGTCGCCTTCACGCCAGAACCCAAGGTTGATGATCACCTGGAATGAAGAGCGTGCAGATCCACCAGCCGGAGACCATGGAGCCGTGGTGGTACACGTGCAGGTAAGTCATCCTCTTGTGGTCTTTCTTCAATACCAGGAACACCGTGTCCAGGAAGTCGACGATCTTGCTGACGTGGAAGATGTAGCAAGCGTTGACTAGCCGAAGTGACACGGGGTCTTCGGAGACGTCCACCGGTGAGCAGCCCCAATTAGCCGGCCGGCTGACCCAGAACTCCCGCAGCATGTAGGCACTCAGCCACACCTGGGAGCACAGAGCAGGCACTCACAGACCAAGAATTTCCGCAGCATGTAGGCACTCAGCCCCACCTGGCGGCGCAGAACAGAAACTCATAGACCAAGAATTCCCGCAGCATGTAGGCACTCAGCCCCACCTGGCGGCGCAGAACAGAAACTCATAGACTAAGAATTCCCGCAGCATGTAGGCGCTCAACCACACTTGATGACACAGAGCAGATATCCGGACGTCCGCCACAGCGAATTTAAGTACTCAAATAAACCCGCAAAAATACAGAGCAACAAAAACAAAAAACAAAACAAAAAACGATGATTTGTCTTCCACAGTATGTTTTTGTGCTCAGACGCGGCGTGCGGTTAAGTACATGGGCATAATGACGACCATCGAAATGAGGAAAGGAGATTGCCCAAGGCTGAGCAGTACCAGGGGTGTAATTTCCTTTTCATTTGGGAAGGGGAGGGGCCTAGGTTGAGGTTGAACTGGGCATAGCCGGAAAGAAACCCGTTATTTGATGTATTTTGACGAAGGGCGTAGCCAGTTTTCCTGGCCAGTCTCTTCCCTCCAGCCTTACGTTACCAAATCATACCCCTGGACAATATAGAAAGATGAACATGCTCAACAACCAAAATTGCATAATTGTATGAAGTCAAACAAGGCAGCCATGGATATATATATATATATATATATATATATATATATATATATATATATAAGATGTGTAGCTTACATTTTATGAACTCATGCACATGATGAGATATAGACAAATGAGAGTGACGCGAACGTCACCAATCCCCGCCATTTCTCAATAACGTGAATATGACTGAAATTTTATCACGTAGGACAGGTAGTTCTTAATCAATATCCGCATCCGTGATTGTCGCCTACTCTTCTGACATGCCATGTAAAATAGTTTAGGGCAGAGGTGTGAATCCATCCATTGTTGTCTCTAGTCCGATGTCAGGCAAATATTGTGTTTTTACGGTCCTGGAAATAAACCCGGTGCAACTTGTTCAACCAACAAGAGAGGAAAAATCATGCCCACCTATCTTTACCACGGATTTCATGCAACTGGGCGTTGCTTACAATTTCTCTGGCTCTATAACAGGCTGTTTTCAGCAAAGCCCGCTTACGCCGTTGAGCACCACGGAAATGAGGGACTGGGCAGTGACGTCACTGCGGCTTAGCCACCTCGCGGAAAATATGATCATCTTTGACGAATAAACCTTGACGTTCATTACCTGCGAGCAATGGGCGAGGATTGCGGCCTTCAAAAAAGTGAGGCGGACTAAGGCAGACATTTCTGACAGGGTTAGTATGCAGACATCTGATCTGATACTTGGTTTCCGATGTCTTTGTCCATGTTTCCAACTCGTAATTTATTTGCTGTACTGCACGGACGAGGGGCGTTTTTTTGCATGTTATGTGTGAGGGTAGGGAAAAACATCATGCATATGGGCAAAATTTCTCCCGCTCTCCCATTGGCCAATCATCTTCCCAATCACAGTTGGCTTACAGGATTAGTCATATCATTGGGATTCCCTCTCAAAGTCCTTAAAAACCTGGTGCTGGCCATTGTGGCACAGGCTCCAAAGCGTAGTCTGACAGTGCGTAAGTTCGTGCTGTTTGGTGTTTAACAAATATTTAATGTTTGAAATCCGTTTTTCAAATGTATCAGCGAATTGAGAGACTAAATGCAAAACACGGAAGTTATCTGATGCAAGTACTGCGACTGCAGTGGTGACAAGAGGCAAATGCCGGAATCAGAGCTAATGCCATCTTCTTTCCACAGTCTTAGACATCGGCTGCATGGTTACAGTTACTTAGGCGATGCTGAGGAGTCTCTGCACACCGAGTGAATGAGCCGTATTACACCATTCGCACCCATCGGTGTGCTTTGGATGAACGGCTTACGATCGGAGCCGCAGGTGGAACCAGTCATACTCGAACTCCAGCGCAATGTTCGGCCAGACCAGCCAGGCGCGACCGTCACGCTTTCTGTCGCGGTCCAGCTGGCATGCAACGATCGCAGCTTTACGCCGCTTCCAGCTACAAAAAGCACAACTGTCTTTTAAGTCCTGCCGGACAAACTTGCAGGCATTTCTTCACAAGCTGCACGACTAGGCGTGATTTCCAAGCAACGTTGCACTTTGAACAATGTCTAGACTAACCCATTTGAGTGTAACCTGACGCGCCAAATTGTCAAAATGCAAAAAGCCTCAGGACAGTCAGGTCGGAACTAAGTCTAAGCTAGGTCCCGCTTTCAACCAAGCTTCGCGTTGGCATGACACCAACATAGAAGAGACCGGGCAGCTAGGTTTGGGTCGAGGCGTGCAAACGGTCACGTGCTCTCGAGCACGGACCACGAGTCTGCCCTTTTTCAAAGTCTGGTGCCAAATCCTAGCACACAGATCAGGTAGAGACGTGATAACGACCACACGACAGAGGTGGGCAAAGTTGACTAAAATATTCAACTTCCATTAAAGGCAGACCGTTAAATGCGTAGGCTAAGTTTGAACACATCTGTAAAATTGCTTAAGAAGTTTACGAAAGTTGCGTGCCATCCGTTAACTTTTCAACTCATGCTCTAGTAGGTACCTGCTTTGTACCCTCATACCTGTTCGGAAGGTTAAAATGGCTGAATTGCATGCTTTTCGTATAATGATCGCAACGCCAGACTTACGCTGAGCATGAGCATGCATGCTTTGAGGTTCGTACTCTGTCGCTGAAGGATCGTAAACTAGAGTTCAGGATTCGCTGCAAAACATCGGTTTCTAATCCTAATTTGACTGCTTGGATTTGCATTCGAATTCAAGACTCAAATAGACGTAAATAGATTCGAAGACATAAGGGTCTTTTTCTTTCAAACCTTCAATGTCCTAGAATTCCCATTAAACAAACATTGGTTAACTGAGTCAACGCTTGTGCCAATGGTACATTTCGAACTTGGAGGGGGGCACGGCGCAAACCTGTCTAGGTGTGGAAGTTTTGGTTTTTGATAAGCATGGGCCAAGTCATAGACTTTTCCACACCACATGTGGTAGAAAAGTCTACAGCAAAGCATATTACTAGGTAGGCACGGTGCCGCAATTTCCCGTAAATAATGCTTCGTATGCAGCAGATATATATAGCCTACCAACACGCCTACAGCTGAGCCGGGCACGCAATCCTTGGCTAGGAATGCTTCCATACATGAGTGCAGGTTTAAATCGGCTGCTCCTGTTCTTATTGGTGACCTTTCACTCGCTAGGCCTAGGTTTCAAAACGATCGTATTCGAGGTTCTCGGTACGTAACACAGCACCCATTTCGGAGTCAGCGGGCGTCAAATCCGCACAGTCACGCCAAAACCTCAGAAGCCGTCAGGAATAGTGACACGAAACTTACAGGGTATGAACTTGCGACACGAAACATGCGGGGGAGGGGGGGGGGGGGGGCATAGAACACGCACAACGCCTAGGTATATCTGAAAGCTGTTTTGAACCTATAACATATTACAATACATCTATTTACATATTTGAATGACGCGTTTTTCAGGTTTCAACGGCGGTTTTCAAGATTGGAATTTTGATCTGCAGTGCTCGAAATCCTGTTTCCGAGATTCGAGCATTCGCAAGACCCGAATCAGTTTGAACACATTGGAATCCTGCGATTTGGACCCTCAGCTCCATTTCACACTCACTTGTTATACCAATTCCTCGACAGCTTCCCACCGTGGCGACTCCAGCACCCTCTGGCCTACATCAAACGTCTGAGAATATTGCGGACGACGCCCGTATTCCACCTGCAGCTTCCTCACCGTTATTGATATAACATGTTCAAAACTGACATATGAACAGGCTCATCATAGATTTTGTTCAGCGAAGACTTTGGTGGCAAACATAGGCATATAAAACCTTAGGTAAATGTCGCAGTTAACATGCTTCAAATCAGACAAACACCGTCCCGGATGTGACGTTCTGAGGGCCCGGCAGGCGCCTCTTCAGCGGGCTCATATCGCCGCCACGCGCGTCTCTACCGGGGTGTTCGCATTGTTATGTCTCCATCAGGCTTTACTTGGAAAATTCGCGATTTTGCGTAACCAAACCAATATAGATACCAACAGAAGGTTGCAAACAGGCACAGTTCATGGCAGTCGACATCTCATTACTAGAGTCAGAAGCCAATAGTAGGAAGAGGTAACAACGCAGTGGAAAAACATTGAATGCAATCACGAAGGTGGCTAGCTCCGGTGTTGGCAGAGCATGGCATGAGAATCGATTGCCTCAAACTTTGATGACAGTATTTGAAGTTGGGATGATTTCCAAGCTCAATGGCTAAACCAGCCCTTGTGCATCAAATGTCTTTTTTGTGTTACTTGTCGTAAAATGCTGTCATTTCAATTCACTTGGCCTCATTGGCGTACTTAAATTTTGTCCAGGAAGGTGCGCCACTCATGATAAAATACTGTTATTAAAGTCATCTTGGTTCCAGCGGTGTACCTCGTCCAGGACGTCCAGGAGGCAGCTCCCACCTCACCCCCCCCCCCCCCCCATGCGCATCAACATGGGAGTTGCGAATGTCTACCATCACTTTCCCATAAATCTTATCCCCAAGGCAAAAAACACGTGAACCCTCCATACGCTAAAAGCCCAATCACCATCTTTGAAGAGTTTAACGTTTCGAATCTCAATTAAAAAAATATACAGTTGGGTTAAAAACAGCTTCGGCAGAAATAGCTGACCCCGTTACTTATTTTCGATGCTAAGGAAAGCGTCAAAGTGTTAACGCAAAAGTGCATCACTTAATTGACGGATAAAGAGTTCAATAGATTTGTGGTCAATCCTGTTGCACAATATGGGGAAACGCAATGTATGCAAACCGCTGACAGATTTTGGCACTGTCCAACCTGTAAGTAGCCGTCGACCGCAACCCGTTGGTAAGATTGGCAACCGGAAAGTGATAATATCACCTCGTCCGAACTGACCTTGAATAAAACAAACTACGGTCAAAACCGAGACCGCTTGGGCGATACAGGTCTCTCTTGGCGATGACAGCTGCCTAATTATCACACCGCTCGCTCCACGCCACAAAAGGTGTTTAGCTGGTCTAGCAATTGCGATTGCTGCGGTTATTTATTTATTGTCTGTCTGTTCAAGGCTGGCTGCGGCTAGACGGTTTCGGATTGGGTAGTCAGCTAGCAGATTTTGTGATCAGCTGATGACCACTGGTCAGTGCAGAATTCTATAGTTGGCGCCACTTTTGAGTGTGGAGAGAAGAATGTATGCCCATGCTCATTTTAAACATCATGAAATCAATTTCGCTGCATCCCAATATCCCAAGACCGCATACAGTTTTCCTGTCCCGGTTAAGTTCCCAAGGTTTGCCAGGCCTTTTATTTTTTATGTTTCCTAGTGTCTTGCCATCCGGCGTGATAGCCAGAAGGAAGGTTGAGTAGAACCTCCCAGTCCCGCAAAATTAGTAAATCTTGGAAAACTTAACATTATGGATCATAGCAAGGTTTTCTCTTTATAGTAAGCTTTATATATATATATATATATATATATATATATATATATATATATGTATGTATATACGCGCTACATAAAAAGGCTTTACATCAAATGTTTCCTCTCCGCAATTCCTTGTATTTTGTTACCAGTCCCCGTTAACTCTGACGACATTCCGGTGGAGTCAAGGATTGCACGTACGAAGGCAGCTGCGACGTAAAACCTACAGACCTACCGGTCACCTGTTGTAATACATTTCACACTTGTTGGAATACGTAACTACGCTCTAATGACTGAAGGAAGCGTTTCACACTTGACGATATTGAGGCAAGCATCAGATGTGATGGAACAACCTTATTTATAACCATTGGTAAACTTTTTTAGACGTAAAAGACTGCGCTACACAACAAAATTATCTGTTTCGTAAATATGCTCTTCAATGCGTCATGGTTCGAGTACGTCATGGTACCTTATACAGCATTGGTTGAAAGACCATTGACAGCCGTGATGTCTGGAAATCGCTTTCACGAACGCCAGATATGAACGCCTCAACAATTGTATTTTTCTTGGCCTTGATCGCTGCCTGACTTATGGAATGGCAGGATTTGAATGGCATTACTATGACGTCACGAATGCCAAGGTGACTGGAATGCTCTCCCGATATACCTTTCCCCATTTTCGGGGGCGTGCAGCTCAGAAACAAGAGGGACTTACGTCTAAAGAAGGGGAGGATTGTGAACAGCACCGAAAGGTCCTCCAGAGCGCAATTTCAATTCAAAATCCCATATAGATTTGGAACACTTTTTTAACGGAATAGATACTATTTACGGTTTGGATCCGTGCGCATATCTTTTCAACAGTCTTTTCAACCTTCCCAGGAACGGTCAGGTCAGGTTCAACTACAATCCGACCAGGTCAGCTAGCCGGGTCGACCAGCTGACCTGATTGTCGACCGGCCAGCAGAGAGCTCACCTTATCAATATCATGCTTATATCATCATCTACTTCACGATGACACCCACTTCCGCATTCACCTCGCTGAGACATGCCGCAAAAGGCGGGGCATGGCTGGCTGTTCGGCTTGCCAACCGGCCTCTAGGAGCCAAAGTTACCTATTGCGTTGCTGCAAATGAACTACAAATCACTGCGGATATAGATATTAATTGCCACAAGGCCTTATAGTTATGATGGTACCAGCCCCGCGACGTCACGTGGCATGTGCCAGTCCAGTCAACGCATTTGTAAAATATGCTAGGGTAGTACAGGTAGTACAAACGAAGGCTTCGTGCCTATTCACGGTCGTAATTCAAAACCATCCCGTACAATTACTTAATGTCAACTTGTTGTTTGTCATCCGGACCTAGCCGGCCTTGGTCGTTCATTCAGAAAAAGTTACTGCCGCAACCTTGCGAACCACCCTGCTTCTCGCACGCAGCAATTGAAAGATCTATTGCGTCGTATGCCATCCCACACTAAGAAGCACTCCTGTGATGGGTAACTGATACTTTCGCCCCTTTTCATTTAACGACCATGATTAAACCATCCAATAAAATAGATGCATTGACTTCAAATCCATCAGCTTTGAGCCCTACAAATACAGAAACAAGTTGCTGTCCAAACGTGTTTTGTTTGAAAAGAAATAAAATAAAAGTAAAGAACCTGTTTGTACTCCCGCCGCCCATGCTTAACACGCGCCCGGGTGGCCGGCTAGATACTCTTCGCTTGAGTGGCGGGGGGGGGGGGGGGGAATTTGACCGCGCTGAGATATCTGGAACTAAGAGAGCTGGAAATACCAAACTTACAGAGTTTCTTGACCTATATGTGAACTGACTTAGGTCAACGCTTGAGCTTCCTAGGTCATAACCTTCCGGTCAAATAAGGTCAAACAAGGTCAAATTCCACGTTGGTTTCCGAAGTGCCCCGAAAACCAAGATAACTGTTTATAAGCAAAATAGCACATATTCAGCTAAGGTCAGTAACCTTGTTTGACCTCTTGAATTTCATAGCGACCAAAATCATACAAGACTGCTCTGGGTTTTGCATTTGAATAAACGACAAATATTACGCCAGGCAGCATCTCCCTAAAAGAAATGCTGACCTGGGTTATTTCAGGTCAATGACCTATTCTGACCTCTAAGAAGTCTATGGAAGATGTTTAGTGCGGTTCCTGCAATCAATAAATTCGAAATGAGCATCAGAAACTATCCCATACAGCAGGCCCTAAGGTAATAAAGCATGCTGGTTTTAGCCTTAGTTTGACCTTTATACCTGATCTTAGATCAGCATAATTTGCTCATTTAATATTTTATATTTGTGTTAATGCCTAAGAAAGCATCTCAGAGATGTATGGCTTCGTCTAACACTCCGCTGTTGCATCAGATTGAATGATTCCCTAGAAATTGACTTCGCAGAAGCCATGGCCTGACTTTGACCTGCCATAGGTCAGCGACCTTATAAAGTACATCTACCTTTTTTGCCAAACAATTTGCTATTCAATTGTCTACAGCTATGCAACATTTTACACGGCTGCGCCGCCCCGTTCGGAAACTATTCTGGAAAAACCTTTGGGGTGAGGGGTCAAGTTGACCCCGCCCACCCGAGCATGTGTTATTAAACAAATTTGCGGGCAATGGATTCGGCACCAAACGCTGAAATCTTACTAAAATTTAAATTTTCCTGCTGAACGCATCCCATTTTGAAGTTAAACACGCCAACCGACAACAAAAAACAAATACGTTGCTGAACGTCAGGGATAAGAAAAATTTGATTGCCTTTAAGCTTACTAGGTTTTTCGAATACGCAATCGAAAAGTGCAGGGAACAACTGGCAAGCTTGGTACAAAAATACGGGTAAAGAATATGCCTGTCGTACTCAAAACAATTCGAAGCTTTTCTATCTAACACTGAAGCGTGAGTTTCTCACGAACAGTACGCCATAATTGACACAGCTTTCGCTTCTCGGTCAGATATCGATCAAATCGATAGCACCGCTCCAGATTTACTTAAAGCGCAGCATTGGAGGGGTCTCTCCTTAAACCAAAGGTCGGTGGAGAACTCTTTTGAGTGCTGAAACGAGCAGCATAACATTTTAATGTCTGGCTGGTCACGACCTTCCCAGAATATCGAAAACTGTCTGCCAGGCCCACGAGTAACCTAGCGGCCATATTATATTGTTCTAATGCGCACGACTAAAACTTTTTTGTTGAGGGGGAGAGGGGGAGCAGGACTGTGATTTTTCCCGTTGTGCCCTGGGCAGGGGCCCTCTTCAAGTATTCCTATGCAGCGTTTTTTTTCTTTCACGGCAACGCATAATATATTATAAAAACGGTAACACAAGACTATCACACTAGTTCAACTCAGGTGACACGCTGCACTATGGATAAATAAGCAATCATGTAAGTCTAGCAACTATAATATTTCGAAGTCGAAAATATATTTTAGAGGCAGTGCGCACGCTACCAAGTCGCGCCAACCTGAGGCGTAAATGTTTAGGGGTCTGACACATTTATGCTGCTGTGGCTGCCAACGTTCCTTAAATTTTCCCATGTTTTGTACGGTCTCCAGGCCGTCAAAGCCATTTTCCTTCTTCTCTATGGCGCAATGACATCCTGGCCCAGAGCCCGTATGGCCTCGGTGAGCCTCTCAAATCAATGAGGATGCAGGGGAGGGTTCTTGAACCCCGGAGCCTCCCGCCCCTTGGTTGCGGCTCTGGTTCTATCTAACTGCATACCTGGCCGATGTTGTACAGGAACATGACGAGCCGAAGAGGCGGCGTCTGGCGGTTCTTCATGAAGCGCGGCCCGTACCCCACCAGCAGCATGTAGCCGAGGACCGCGCCGACCACGACCGTCGGCGAGGCCTGCATGGCATAGTTGCGGACGCGCGGGTCACGCCGGTGCACCAGGCCCTGGGCCAGCTCCCGGAGGTCGCGCAGAGCCTCCATGGCGTGACTGACGCCACACGCCGCCGGCCGACGACTGTCGCCGCTGGCCGGTGGAGAGAATGTCCGTCGATGCGGGCCCGGACTCGGAGCGGCTCCCCCTCCCCCCCCCCCCTCCCCCCGCCGCAGATCTCAGACCGGCCCGACGCCCAGCGGGAAGGTTGCTTTCAAAACCGACAGGAATGCAGCGGAACAGCGGAATGGAACGGTGCAGGGGCGCGGGAATGACTTCAAGCTTGGGGAACGGGACGAAAATGACTCGCCGACCCCATCCCCCACTTTCGTCCCCGGATTTTAGTCACGCTTTTTCGAATCTGGTGAAAGGTGCTATTGTGTTGAAATATGCCTTATCGTGGTATTGTGTAACGAAAAGTATTTAAATACCACTAGTTGTGTTTCCCTTGATTTATAACATTCAGT
Source organism: Pollicipes pollicipes (assembly GCF_011947565.3). Classification (NCBI taxonomy): domain Eukaryota; kingdom Metazoa; phylum Arthropoda; class Thecostraca; order Pollicipedomorpha; family Pollicipedidae; genus Pollicipes; species Pollicipes pollicipes. The sequence continues at coordinate 24,472,511 of NW_023596448.1, read as the reverse complement.
CATTAATTGTTCTTATGTGTTTATTATGAAGCATATAGCCATTTATTTACGATGAGGAAATTATTGCGATGGAGGAAATCATACATGATCAACAAACGCTAGCATCTATGTCGCAACAATCAAGCAGTCCTCTTAATAACTACCATACCTTACAAAGATATCACAGGAATTTCGTGAAGCATTAAGTACATTTAATCGATTTATATTAAAGTTCATCTTGAGCTGAGAGTCGTGGAATGCTTGGCCCAGCACGTACCGCACCTTGACGTAACGCAGACGGGCCCGGTTTCCGTGCTATTACTGCAGTGACCAGCGTTGTTTTCCTTTCTGACGCCAGGGATTCTCACCAGGACATTGCTAACCTCCGCACAGGTCGCTTTGGTCTGAAGATTATCATGGAAGGATTGCTATGCCATTGCATTGCTATCTAGTCACCATTTCAGGTACTCGCAGCTGCCAGTTGTGATGTTCATCCAACATAAACCAGCGGTTCACTTACTAACTGACCGCGAAGGGGAAGTTAGTTCACCCGTCGGGAGAGTTCACGACCCTCTTATCCGATCCGTGTCGTGTTACGCAACGACGACCCTCACGGCAGTACCTCTGCTGCTCAATCATGCGAATCATCCCGGGTCACGTCTGTCCCGACCACGCCGCCCAGTGATTGGTCACCCATCGCACTTGGGTAAGGTATCGTGGCCGCGACGGACTGCGAGTCAGCCTACAGCAGCGGACTGAGAGTCAGCCCGCAATAGCGGACTGTGACACAGCGGACAGCAGCGGACTGCGAGTAAGCAGACAGCAGTGGACTGCCAGTCACCCAACAAGAGCGGACTGTGAGTCAGCGGACAGCAGCGGACTGCGAGTGAGCAGACAGTAACGGACAACAGACAGCAACAGCAGCGGACTGCGAGTAAGCGGACTTCGGCGGACTGCGAGTAAGCAGACAGCGGCGAACTGCGGGCCAGCGGACAGCAGCGAACTGCGAATAAGCAGACAGCAGTGGACTGCGAGTCACCCAACAAGAGCGGACTGTGAGTCAGCGGACAGCAGCGGACTGCGAGTAAGCAGACAGCGGCGGACTGCGAGCCAACGGACAGCGGCGAACTGCGAGTAAGCAGACAGCAACGGACTGCGAGTAAGCGGGCAGCACCAAACTACGAGTATGCAGACAGCAGCGGACTGCGAGTCACCCAACAAGAGCGGACTGTGAGTCAGCGGACAGCAGCGGACTGCGAGACAGCGGACAGCAACGGACTGATTTGTTTAGGTTCGCCGGCGCTCGCCGTACGTTCTTTTGCTGACCGTTGTGTCTGAGCGTAAAAGGTGTACATGTGACTGTGTAATGCACATGCGTGTGTGTGGTTAGGTCTTTTTTGTTTGTGATGTATCTTGTTTTTTTTCCTGTCAAATGACGCTGCTTCGGCAATTGGGCTTTTTTCTGTGAGCTACTTACATCCTAATTAAACAAATGAATTATTTAGACATAGAGCGCTATCAACGTTGCTAGTGTTGGACACAGTTTGAAGGTCGTTTTTAACACGCCGACCCTGGTTGATTTTGTAACCTACTTTAACCAAGATATTGTCGAAGACAAAATGATCAGCAGCATCGAGCATTTGTTCGTCCCAACGTTCATTGCTGCACATAAAGCAGTGCTCAGGCGTCGCAAAAACGAGACTCGTTTGTTTGCTCTGCGCGAGTTGGCTATGGCCCATCGTGCGGCTGGATGGGGAGCAGGGAGACGGCGTGGGTTCGGGGACAACCGGTCCGGGCTCGCCGCGTGAAGCGCTGAGCCCGGCGCGGCTAACGGGTCGGGTGGTCATCTCAGAGGAGACGTCCGGTCGGCGTACGGCGCGGACCGCGCGACTTCCGAGCGGCAGCACCGCGCTTCTGATGTTGGCGAGGGTGATCGATTAATCGCTGATTACAAGGCATTTTGTGTGTGTGTGTGTGTGTGCGTGTGTGTGTGTGTGTGTGTGTATGTATGTGTGTGTATGTATATGTGTGTGCATGTGTATGCGTGTGTGTGCGTGCGTGCGTGCGTGCGTGCGTGTGTGTGTGTGTGTGTGTGTGTGTGTGTGTGTGTGTGTGTGTGTGTGTGTGTGTGTGTGTGTGTGTGTGTGTGTGTGTGTGTGTTTGTGTGTGTGTGTGTGTGTGTGTGTGTGTATGTGTGTGTATGTGTATGCGTGTGTGTGAGTGCGTGCGTGCGTGTGTGCGTGTGTGTGTGTGTGTGTGTGTGTGTGTGTGTGTGTGTGTGTGTGTGTGTGTGTGTGTGTGTGTGTGTGTGTGCGCGCGTGTGCGTGTGTGTCATTGCAGCTTTACGACGCACTCAGCTGCTGAGGCTATGTGGCGTCGCCTGCCTCTCACCCCGGCTGGAAGGACAAGCGCCGCGGGGAATTGAACCCCGTAGCTCTCTTTCTCGGACGCGGAGGACAGTGTTCCGTGATTTTGTGCACAATCCATGTTGATCCTGATGACATTGTGACAAGCCATGCTACCTGATGCACACATATCTGAACCATGTGGGCCCTGATAGGTTGCTCTGATGTTATGGCCCGCTTGTTGCAGGAAATATTATGCCAACACGAACTTCCGAATCTCCAACAGCCGAGTTCGGCAACCCATGCCCTTGGCGGTTTATTCTGCGCCACCGTTCATAACTAGGGTGTGTCGTGAGAAGACTTCTTTTCGAGAACAACAATATGACATAGTTGTAAGATGAAGTGTGAAATATCTGTGATAAAAAAATCGCATTGCCCGAAAACTTTTGGAGCGACATCCACGGATTTGAATTTTGCCGCCCCACTTAACGTGATGAAGGCATGGTGGCACATACAGAAACGTTACGAAAGTAGTAGCAGGTATTCTGCCCAAGATCAGAACGCTTCCTGAGTGCAGTTCCACGGCGTTGGTGGCTAACGCTAGAGTAGGGAAACTTTGAGAAAAGCTAGTTCTCACGTTTGCAGATGAGCAGCGCAGGATTTTCGATTGTAGAGGCCTGTATCAGAGGGATGGACTCCATTTCTCTTAGAAGGGTGCACGTTGCTCACTCGCCAATGCGGGCACCAACTGACCGTTGACCTGACCCAAGGCGCCGTGACCCAACCGACTCAGCGTCCGGGATCCGAGTGAAGCGCCATGACGGATGCGGTCTTGTCACAGTGCTCGAAAGCTTCACGTTGATTACAGTTCGTTCGTTTCACCGGGTGAGACTGTCAGGCTCAGTCAAGATCACAGCCAGTCAAGTCATGAGCAACTTCACTTGTAATTTGCGGGCGAATGCTGCGTGCAAGAAGCTATTTGCCAGCTAAGCTGAAGGGAAATGGGCAATCCAATACATTTATCACATTGATTTTATAGGCTTCCAAAAACATTATCACATTAATTTTATGGGTTTCCAAAAACATTCTCACATTAATTTTATGGGTTTCGAGTAAGTACACGCATCACCTACGTGGTGATAGTGGTCACACCTGTCTATGTTATCACCATGGTCGTTCAACGCAACAAAAGGCGTCTCCCTGGCCATTAATGTACCTTGTGTATTTGTAGCTAGTTTGGTTGCAGCTAGCCGGCTTTCGGGTCGATGGCTAGCCGACCCAGGATCGGCAGCTAGCCGAATAGCCGATTTTGTGATCGTTTGATAGCTCATCACGAATGCAGGCCCGAAGAATTCGTTTTACCTTTCGGCGTGGAGTGCAAAATGTGTGTACCACTTCTATGAATATAATGAAATCTAAAAAAGTCTCATGTCACATCTCTCGGCATAATTCCAAGCTCATTCTTAGCTTTTGCTGAATTTCTGTGCACATTGATTGCTGGATCTAGAGCCTTGCTGGATCTTTGGCAAAGTGTCAGGTTGGCTACTGGTACTCGCGGGATCTCGGGACACATTCAATTCCAGAAACAGGAGGCATAATCCGGTTCTCGTAAAAAGCGGAAAGGCAGTTAATCCAGGTGCGTTTCTGCCTGATCGCGTGCTTAACATTTACGACCAAATGGAAAACCCGTAGAAAGTGGCCAGCCGGGCCGGTTCCAGCCGGGCTCATTCGCTCGGTGCAAAGACCTCTCCCACGTTCTTTTGAAGGCCTTGCGGTCAGGTTTTCGGCGTGCTTGTAGCAGGTCAAGTTTCACGTATTCTTTTTAAAACACACCCGAAGCTGGATCTCTAAGCGAGCATTCCTGACTTCCAGGGGCACAGGCTCATACCGTTGCTGATGGCGGGCCCAAAATGGATGAAAGCAACGTTTATAGAAACTGAGCCTCGTGAAGCCATTGTCGAAGTTCTATATTCTCGGAGCGAGGAGAGAATTATACTGAAAAACAGGTTTCCAGTCACAATAGCAGGCAATAAGAATATTGTCAACTTTGGCAGTCCTTCTCTCGGTTTGAGGGGCGTCAACGCCATGGCCATTAGTTCTTTCATTATCTGACGCCGTGTTGCGCAATCGCCTGCCTGCGGCACACGCGAAACAAAATCCCGACAAGGCGCTGCATTGATAGGAGAAAACAGCTGACAAGAAAAAATGATGACATGCGGACGAGGAGAGGTTGTCATAACTTACAATTACGTGGCCAATAATATTTGTCTCCGTCCGGCCTCTAACCCGCATAACGCCTACTGCGTACCAGACGTTTTACCGGACGTTCTACCGGATTCATATCCAGACCAACAATATTACAGCGCTTGTGCTGTGAGCTGGCGCTTCAAATAAAAATATCTGCTCTCGTACCACGGCTGCCCGGAGCTGGTCTTCGTCTGCGCGCTGCAGCACAATCGCTTTATCGCTCAACCCGGTACTAACTGCGCAAAAACACACCTCACCGCGGTGGGAGCTGTTCATTGGAGATCTAACATGCTGGATGATTCCTCCCGAAATGGAGTGAGCAAGGTCACGTCTAAGACGCAGCTTTCAAAAAGCCAGATTGAGCTCACGTAAGCGGTCTCGTTTACCGGACCTAATGTGCATACACTAATGGGACGCAATGTGCGTTTTGGCCAGAGGAACGGGCGAGTTCAGCTGACTGGTAGTGTAAAAAATTTTGAGACCATGTATCGGTATTTTGCACGTGCTGCATCTATAGGTGCTGGAGGCAAGCTGGAGGTAGAAGAAGGTGTATCTACACAGCAGTTATTGCCAGCTATTTGTAGTTGTTGCTGTACTGGGGGAAATATTTGTGCTACAACAGTAACTTCCGAACCACTTGCGCAGGTCTTTTCTACTTTAAACTCAACTCTTCCCAGCTCCCATCCTGTTCTAGCTCATGACGGTTGTTATCTAAAACAAAAATTATACCTAAAAAGAGGCCACATGGCAGTTTGTACATGACATTTATTTGCGGTTTGTGAGATGACCCTGAAACAAAGGTTTTCAAGATTACAAGAAGCCTGGTTCTCAGATCTGCACATTGACGCATAGTTTAAATGAGGACTAATCGGCTCATGCTGCTTATAGATATTAAATTTGGTCTTTTGTTCCGCCCCTTATCAATTTGTTTACAGCTATGCGCTTTTATGAGAAGTCGGAAACATGACGCCAATATGTCGCCACTCACGCCTGATCTGATATGACCTCATATTTTTTGACACAATGCGAAAAACTCATTAATTGACAGCTGCTAAAAACTGCGCAGCGATATCTCAAGGTTTTCTTGAATTATCGTCGATATTGAGCGGTAGTGGGGGGGGGGGCAGATTACGCCCCTCCCCGGCCAATGCTTTGTTAACACCTAAAACCCCCTAATTTCTGACCAGCACACCCGCGAAGATGTGCGGACTTTTTCGGGTAGACAATAAATGGCGCGGATGGCGGTGTGTCAAGACGAACTATGACGCTGTGCCACTCCGGAGATCGAATTACGGCTGAGCGCAACATGAACATGATGCCCAACAACAACATGATGCTCGAGGTGATGACAGAATTCTCCTACAGTTAGGAGCAGGTGCTGGCCGTACTCCTGGACAGCGCCCCCAACATGGTAAGGACCGTGAAGTTCGGGCACCAGAATGGCGGTGACGAAGATTAAGATTCAAATTGTGGCTAATTTCACTGATATCGAGATAGTTAAACAAGTCAGACTGAGTCCAAGCCAAACAGGTTGCTAACTGGAAAACCTGTTTTAGGGTGTAGTTTTTGTAAGCTCATTTATAATTCCCCGCTTACGAAGACGTTGGCAGATCTCTTACGTTGACGTAACGCCTTTTTTCGTTATTAATGTCAGAATGTCAGAACATGCAATTCAGTGTGGCTCATGACACCGCGTTTGAGTTCTCAAATCGAACTGATCACGAGAGAGTTTTGTCGTTTTGTCGTTTTGTCGTTTTAAGATCCGCTGAAGCCACTGATCTGGAGGTTGCTCTGAGTGATCTTTTGCTGGTAAACGCTATCTAGGTAAAGCTGGTTTCGTGGAGAGGTTTGAGGGCATTTCTACGTTGGTTTAAAGAGTGGCATTGTGTAATCTTGGTTAACCCGATGATCAAACCCTAGAAAACGAAATAGAGACATAGTTACTATGCAACTTTTTTGTTTGTTATTCTCTTGCTGTTTGAAATTTTAGGGAGTGGGGTTGTTGGGGTAAACTGACCCACCTTTCCAAGGAGCAAGTCGTATTGAAGCCGCCAACCAGCTGTGTTGGCAATGCTGCGAAACCTGCAACAATCATCATGATGATTTAGATACGGTCGAGTATTTATCTATGCATGCAATAATCATGAGCTTTAAAAACATGTCAACTGCATCGGCTGTTTGTGCCACCAAAACGAATCAGCTTACTCCCTGCCTTGGCGTTGAACTAGACCGTGGAAGGGTACTTGTGCTGCACAATGCTCGAAAACGACCGTCTCGCTTCCGAGTATCCCTCAATCGCCAGGTACAACGTACAATGGTCGACCCGCGAACAACGTACAATGGTCGGCCCGCGAACAACGTACAACGGTCGGCCCGCGAACAACGTGCAATGGTCGGCCCGCGAACAACGTACAACGGTCGGCCCCCGAACAACGTACAATGGTCGGCCCGCGAACAACGTGCAATGATTGGCCCACGAACAACGTACAATGGTCGGCCCGCGAACAACGTGCAGTGATTGGCCCGCGAACAACGTACAATGGTCGGCCCGCGAACAATGTACAACGGTCGACCCGCGAACAACGTACAACGGTCGGCCCGAACAGCGTCCTCAGATCTCCAGCCAGACACCATGTGATAGAAATTATCGATCCAGCACCATAGGCCGTGCCATTGACATACTGCTGCCGAAGAGGCTTCTGCCGCAGATGTCCATACTGCTTAAATGTCAGCATGCAAGCAACCCGTCGTCGCAGTTTTCAACGTCTGCAGTGTTCCTTTCGTTAGCTACATCATCTTGCGGAGCAAATTGGTGATTAACGGGACATGTGTAGTTGCCGGTCGACTTAGCAATAGCGCTGGCGAATTTCTGTGCGATCGCTTGCGAACTACAGCTGTTCATTTGTCCTATGTCGCATTAAACCAACGTCTTCCATGAAACAGCAGCCCCTTACGCTGATATCACGCAGATCGCCGTCGCTGGGTCACAAAGCAAGCTGTCAGATTTCAGCCAGCCCTCGGAGACAGGTTTGGAGAACACGTGCACATCCGGCATGAAGTGATGATTAGCTGTTGTGACGCGGGACTTTTACGTCGTGGAGACGGCGGCGTATCAGCCAGACCCGAGAGTTCCCCAACATCCTGTTTGCGGGCAAGTCACTCCGGTGTTCAGAAAGCGGAAAACATCTAGGCGCGATTGCGGACTATGTGCTGTCCTCGGAGCTGCACGTTAAGTAGGTCGCTGGCCACTGTTTTCGTATCCTTATCGCTTTCTTAGATGCTAAACGGGTCTTAACTGCCGATGTCGTCGGCCAAGTATCACTGACACACTGGTGTTCTTCTATACGTCCATCTTAAGTAGGGCGATGGTGAATGCTGAAACCCAATGCCTGATGCAGCGAGAGCAATGTGAACGCAATTCCAGGCATGCAGGCTCCAAAACTACAAGACGGTAACCCTGCGTACTCTGCCATGAGCACAATACTCTTGTAAAACAAAAAGATGGACATGGGCTCTGGTTGGTTCGTGTACCAATGCTGGAGTTTTAAGTGCGGCTTTTTAGCTTTTTACGGGATTCCCAGTGACGCTCATACCGAAGCCTACCCATACCTGACGTCTTGCCAGATCGCAAGTGACCATTCCATGGTAGACATGGGTATCCTGGGCAAACCCTCACGAAGGTAAAGTGCCAGCGCCATGTTGTGCGAAACCTGACCCACTCCAGTACGAGGCCGCGATGTAAAAATGCACGGTGGTTGCAAATGATAAGTTCGAGTCCGCGCCCGATCCATCCGTGAAAGGAATCGATTCCTTTGAGTCGGATTCCCGAAGGTCATGGGCTGGGACTCGGTCGGCGTCCGGCTGGCCTAGGCTCCAGGGATCCTCGCTTGCTGGCAAGACATCCGCATGCTTACGTTAGGCATCGGGGTGCAATGAACACAGGAGCTGCGTCTGCGATGAACAGAAGAGATTCATCCGCAATGAACAGAGGATGTGCGTCTGCGATGAACAGAGGAGCTGCGTCTGCGATGAACATAACAGATTCTTCTGCGATGAACAGAGGATGTGGGTCTGCGATGCACAGAGGAGATGCGTTTACGATGAACAGAAGAGATTCATCCACGATGAACAGAGGATGTGGGTCTGCGATGCACAGAGGAGATGCGTTTACGATGAACAGAGGAGATTCATCCACGATGAACAGAGGATGTGGGTCTGCGATGCACAGAGGAGATGCGTCTGCGATGAACAGAAGAGATTCATCCACGATGAACAGAGGATGTGCGTCTGAGATGCACATAGGAGATGCGTCTGCGATGAACAGAAGAAATACATCCGCGATGAACAGAAGATGTGCGTCCGCGATGCACAGAGGAGATGCGTCTGCGATGAGCAGACATGAGTCGGTGGCTCAGACAGACCGTGCCCGTGAAGGCGATGCGTCTGCTTGAAGACATAGCATGTCCGTGGCTCCACTGCCGCCGCAGCTGCTGAGTGCCGGAGCGCCAATCTCACAACATGACCATAATTCCCCGTCTGCTTTCATTCCCGGGGCGGGAGACCGTCTGGTAACAGCATGCCAAAGTCACCGTCAGGGTATGGTGACGGGAGCAGTTGTTAAGCGCTGGCCGACAGCTTAGACATGTCAAACAGGTTCCTTGTTAAGCCAATGGGGACTGCACGGGGATCCCGTGGAGTGCTACGCAGTTTCATAAGCACGCTATTTATGTGAAACGAATCCCATGCTTTTCGTAGGAGGTTTTCTGTCGATGTGGTCACGATGGCACGCATGAACGCGTAACAGGATCACGGGAGAGGAACCAGGTTCCAGGGAGCAAAGAACAGCATTGTTTTCCTTCATAGTGGCTGAGATCAGCAGAATTGCCGGTGAAGTTCGCTTGCTTTTTGCTGCTTACGCACAAACCATTCATACGATGTGTTGTTCGGCACAAGGGGTGAGGCATTTCTTCCGTTTGCAATGTTTGCAAAGTTTGTTAAATGTTTGCAATGATGTTCAATGTTTGCAATGCAATGTTTGCAATGTGTGGTATACAAGCATGATGTGCTTTCGCCACAGCCAAAAACAGACAACTCAGTCTCCTCTCATACACTGGCCGACGGTAGTGAAAAGAGAGTGCTTATACATGTACACACTGCGCATGACAGGTTCAGTCGCCCACGGACCAAAATTTAAAAAAGAGGTGAATCACATCATACCGTTGCAACCAGACCCGTTGTCCGAAATCGCTGTCTTCTCGCGATCTGGATCAATGACAACCAATCCCGCCAGTGTGTCTTTAACTGATGACACCGGCTTACCATCTTTACCCTGGAAAGGTGAATGCTCAAAACACGCCGACTTTAACTTCTGTAAATGCTCATTTTAAAGCCATGGATGCATAGCTGCCTTCTTTTGTTACAGGTATAAGCGTTTGTCCAAGCTGCTTCTTGCCCAGCACATAGAGAATTGCAGCTGGGCAGCGCGAGCGTATCTCTGTACTTTGATTTCCGCAAAAAAAGATGCCCAATTGGACTACTAATGTGGGTCATTTCTTACCTACCAGGTATGGGCAAGGCCCAAATGCTGTGCCACCCCGAACAAATTGCAAACCCTCGTCACCACAACCGCGTTCCAGCTAAGCGAGCAAGGCTGCCAGCAAACCGAGGGAATGGCTGTGAAATCATCGCTCACCGGTAATTGTCGACATCTGCAGTTTTCAAGACATGCTGACGGAAGCTGCACCATTAAAGCCATCAGCCTGACTGGGACATGGCACATTTATCGCCGTACAAGGTGTTTTGACTCGAACGATCAGCTGCACATTGTGGGACCTCATTCAGTACCAGTGGTGAGAACTGCAGCTGCGGTTGGGGTAAGCCTATGCAAGTATACAAGTATAACCAAATATGTACCAGTAAGAGCTTAAGGCATGGATATGATGAATGTATGCAATGCTTTGTTTAATTTTTAGATGTGTTGGGCTTAATAGAATCTGAATGCTCACTCATGTCTGTTGTTTGTCGATCTCTCCAGGTGATGAACTAAGAACGTGCAGCTGAGATAATAAAATGCTGTATAAGTTGCACTCCATGTGTCAAGCTTTAATACATAATAAGATCACATGATATGCATAAACATGCCACCGGCTTAAGCTGACTGTAAATTTAAGGCTGCTTTATAGTAAAACAGTATTCTTGTCTTGCGCCAACTTTATGAGCCTGTACAAACTCAAACATTAGATATAACTGACATTGAAAAGTGCTCAAAGAGCTTATTGCATGCTTCCAGTACGCGAAGCGTTTCTAAATTGCTTAAATTTTTGTCACATATAACCTGGCTTTTCTCTTGAAAAATATCTTTGATTACTATTCCATTAGGCAGACGTCCATCATCCTATGAATATTGCACATTGCTGTCATGAATCTCGAAAACGACACGATGATTTAGATTGATTTCTTTTTTTAATGAAGGTTGCACATTGACGTTGAAATGAGCCTTGGATTCAACACGCATCACCGTATTATGATACTTCATCCCGGTAGCTCAGTTGTTTAAAGCGCCTGCCTTCCGATCCACCCACCCGTGGCGGGGTGGAGTCGGGTCGCCTTAGGCGCTTGGTATTTGCCCGCGACAGGTATGCAGTGGTCGTGCTAAACGCCAGGTGACGTCAGGTGACGTCAGGTGACGCCAGGTGACGTCGGAGGGCAGGACGGACCGCGCCGAACGTTAACTGAACATTAAATTTCCGCCATCTAATTCTGCCGTTGACCTGGTATTGCACAATCGGATGGTGGGGGTCATGGCTCGCGAAGCAAGCACTTCTTAGCATGAGCTCCGATCCCAAAAATCCATCCATTCAAAACGTTCGGATGAAATCTTTAAAAAGGCATAATCAGCTGGCAGAAATATGCCAACATAGTACTTCATGTGAAATGGGAATGCTGCCAGGATGAGCAAAACAAATATATTTGCTGATGCTGGAAGCGGTAGGTAGCGGTAGCGGTAACACAAGAATAATTCAAAAAGTATCTGGTACCTTGATTGATAGAAAATTGCGTCGTCTCAGGCTGGTGTAAAACATTCAGTCCATCACCTGAAATGAGGCTCCCATCTATCACACCTGTTTACCTACATTCGAGATTCATAACACTCTTCCATTGTACAAATGCACACATGACTATAAGTGCAACTATTAAGGGCGCACCAAATAAGCATGTCATCAAAATGATTAAAATGACCTTTATTAGCAAAACAAAACATGCTGATACATATAAAAGCTTTCACTTTACATGAAGTTCTGATGGCCCGGGCGTGGACAATCCATTAAGGATAACTGTGATGGGCCCAAGCAGGCAAACTAAGGCACTAGAAAATATAACAATACGGTTCATTTGCCGATACCAGACTGTCTGGCCCGTATGGCATATTCATCATAAGCCACAAGGCCGGATCCCGTACCTAACAAACCATTATTTCTAAAACAAATAGTAATTATGTACAACCGTGATCTTATCGGCCAAATGGGCCTAAATGAGGAATGCACTGAGCTCCCCACTGATGACCAATTTTGCCTAATTACCTTAAAAGCGTATTGAAAATGAGGCTGGAATGCCTACAAGGCCAAAAGCCTAGCACTGTAAAAACGGCTTTCACACGCATGCTCGATAAAACATTCCTCGAAGAGCAGTCAAATGTGGCAAAAGCTTCGAAAATTGTCTCTGATTTATTAGTACATAATAGATATCTTGCAAATAAATAGAAGTAAATTCATGCCATAGGTGCGACCCACTATATCTCATGCAATCTAGGGAGGAGCGCGTTCGGTCGCATGAATTTGGTCAACGAATGATTATCCCTCGAATAGCCGTTCACAGAAATTTTTCATTGACGTTCGGCAGGTGCTAAATTATCCGCCGGTTTCATCACGGGTATGGCATGCAAAGTAAATGCTTATAACTACGTATGGCGAAAAATATTTTCCGTCTTCCTTATGCTCTGAAAACTATTCGGGAAATTCCGAGGCCTGGAAAATTATCTGCGGTTGCAGGATGGAGGCAAAGTGTTGGTATTGGGAAGTTGCTGGTGTCATTTGGTAACAAGCTAAGTCGCTGGAGTGAGGTAAAGTGTTGGTTACGGTTTCAACCTATTTATAACACACTAGCGCTGTCCGTGAATAATCAAAAGTTGCCTTGGCTATGCTATCCATGATGTTGTCGTGAGCTTCGTGCAAAAGTAGACAACCGAAAACTTGAAAGTGGTCGGATCACTCCAGCACATCTCCAAACCAACATTTCTGAGGTCACATTTGCGACCATGGTGTGCAAACCTCCATCAAAATGTACCTGGGGAGCGAGCCCTTTCAAATCTGTTTGCCACACCGGTGACCTATGACTAATGCGCATGCAGCACAACCCGTTGTCTCCTAGCTTAAATCGGACCAGTGGTGGTTGAGAGCACTGCAGACACAGTAGCTTAACGACCGACAAGCAAGCAATGGTCAGTGTCAGTGTGGCTGACCATATCACTGAGTCAGTGGCTGATATATGTGGCTGAGTAAATTTGGCTTGGCTGTCTGCTGCCACGAAGAAGTAACCGGCCTGATTTCGAAAGAAAATGTGTGATGGATAGTCCGTTACGGGTCTCCAGTGGCATTGACAATCACTTTCACTTGGCCCGTCTTAAAGCGTCATCCCGTGGATATGCCTTCTGGTGGGGGTTTTCAAGGACTGGGTTAATCCATGAGTACCCATGTGAAATCGGCAGCGGAGTGGGAAAGCACGGAGTTTAGGAAAACCGCGCGTTTGGCTAAAACGTTTTGCATGCACTAGGCGTTGACATTTTGGACCATACTAGGTATTGTCACTGACCATCAGTGTTTTGGTCTTTGATTTTTTTTGCCCGCGAAAGCCCGCTCAGTCTGGCCCACAGCCCGACCAAAAGCCCGCGGGTTCTTGCAGCTCAGGTGTGGTGTGCTGGCGGGTTAAAAATTGCACCTCTACTTCAGATCTTCTGCCACCTTCAGTTAGAAATGCGCATCGCCATCGGCACATCCGCAGCCTTCGAAGAACGTTCACACGTAGCAATGGCAACTATGTGCGGCATGCGACACCATAGCGGTTCTATCGAGAACATACAGAGCAACGTGTGGTCAACCATCGAGAACATTCAGAGCAACGTGCGGTCAACCATCGAGAGCATATAGAGCGGTGTGCGGTCAACCATCGGGAACATACAGAGCAACGTGCGGTCGACCATCGAGAACATTCAGAGCGGCGTGTGGTCAGCAATCGAGAATATTCGGAGCAACGTGCGGTCAGCCATCGAGAACATACAGAGCAACGTGCGGTCAGCCATCGAGAACATACAGAGCAACGTGCGGTCAGCCATCGAGAACATACAGAGCAACGTGCGGTCAGCCATTGAGAACATACAGAGTAGCGTGCGGTGAGCCATCGAGAACATACAGAGCAACGTGCGGTCAGCCAGCTCTTTGCGATGGCCTGAGTGCTGGTTGACTCAGCGTCTCTTATAAGGTTCAAAAGTTCTCAGACTCCCTCAATGACGGTTATTCTACGACTGAACTTGGTCAGCGGTCAGTTCGTGTTTTCGCGATCGCATGCATTGTTGTTTTTCTGTACTAGACTCCGTTTGATGGTTAAACTTTGCCGGATTTGGAATATCCGGCCAGAATACAGCGTACTCATTGCCTCACTACTTATGCAACTACTTTGCTATTGAGGCCAAGACGATGTGCAGGAGATAAAACCGCATCCACATGCCTTCTCTCCTCTGTGGTTAAGCCAGTGGCGTCACCCCCGACCGCATCAGGTCAGATGCACGTGCCGAGTCAAATAAAATCGGTATTTTGCGGTTAAAAACGTGCCCAAACACGTGCGAAGACAGCCATTTAATCATGCGAGAGGTTTGAGCTTTTCATCCGGCATGCAGCAGTGTAGCATGGTGCACTGCATCAACCCCAGAATACTAGGACGGTGTGGGAGACAGGTGCATGCCACGGCGGCGTCGACACCGAAGGCATCACGCACACGTACCGAGCCTTTCGTCGCCGTTGTCCGTGCTGGCGGTGCCGGGGCACAGCAGGTGCAGAAATGTGAGTCCGTCCTGCATCACACGAAAGCTGGTGCCTGCATTCATGTCTGGCAAACCTCACAAGCACCCGCACATCTGCGACGGCGTCCGAACATCGCCGCGGCCAGGATGCCAACGGAAGTGGCGTATCATAGGTGTTCGTCACACGCGCGGCAAACAGGTGTGTAGCCCAATCATTTCATATCGCCTTTTTCCGGATGCTCGCGAGCAGATAGTTCACTCCAAACAAAGTTGCGGGGTGATGTGAGCATGTAGGAACAGGCAGGGTCAGCAACGTAGCTCAGTAGTGATGGCTGCACGCTGAGGACCTCGAATAATGGGTTAATTGGGGAGAGGGCACTTGTGCCTGCAATGAAAGGACTTTGTCATCCCCCCCCCCCCTCAGTTATACATCAAGTGAATGGAAACTTCGCGATATCCGCCTCCTGCAGCTTGTCAATGGAGTTTTCCCTTCACCGAATGGTTTCCTCTCTCTGTATATGTGACTTCAGAGACGGCATATAATCTTTAACCAGAAGCGCAGCCAGAACCTGCGACGGGTACTACCATGATTTACGGCCGCAGTGGTCCTTTTTTGTGAGCGAGTCTCAGCCCCATTGATAGTACCTACGCGCCGCGAACAAACCAACAGACCCCAAAAGGCTAATAGGCACAGTACCTAGCGTATCAATGGGCTATCGATGCTGGTTTGCCCTGGTGCCAAGAACAACTCGTTCAGCTGCGTACCGGACATGTCTACTAGGCTTTCCACTAAGCTTGTTAGTAAATTTTGTCCGCCTACCTTTACCCTTCTGAGTATAATTTCAGTCACCTCTTGTAACAAGGGTCTACCACTGGCACAGCCAAAAAGCTGGCGTGTCAAGACTGCGTGAATAGAGCGGCGTTGATATATTGATATATGGCGGCGTTGAATACTGCGTGAAAATGATAGGTGTTAGTATCGTTACGGTCGTCCATGGAGGTGAATCCCCTGGCCAAGGCACTTTCTTTGCGCATAAAGCCATATCGCCATACGACATCCATATTTCTTTTTGCTTGTTCTCACTGACGTGGTCCTTCACACTTCATGACACATATGCGACGCGCGCTGGCTGACAGCGCCGACTGAACTCGGAGTTCTGAGCCTGTGTTCGCACACGTCCTATTCGCCCTCCGCCCAGCACGATCCTGGACATCACGTGCCGTCTGCGGTCAATGGGGCTGCAAGCACGGTGGATAAGCACCCCGGCGCGGTCCTGCTTGGGGGAGGGTCCGACATTGCTAGGTGTGGGTCGGTGACGGCGGTGAGCAAAGCGAGATGCAAGCAGGGTGGGTGCGGGCAGAACGTGACTAAGCGTCTTCCCGTTATCCTGTAATCGGTGTTGTAACCTTCGTACGGACCAGTTGCTACCTCCCAGTAATGGGCCGTCCGTCCAGACCAACTTAGCTCTGTTGCACCATCGCTTTGAGCGGCCGCTCGATGCCAACGACCTCGTCTTGCCGTCCTGGCCTCGGGTAAGCTCGAGCCGCAGTGGGTCAGCCCCCCGCCCCCCCTGTCCGCCCCCCCCCCCCCCCTCCCTCCCCGGCGGCGACAGCCAGTGCCGCTGCCGTTGGACTGTCCCGCAGTACACTGCACAGGTCCAGCTGGCTCAGATGCTGTACCATTGATCTCAATTTGGCGATGCGACATGCGCTTTATCATGTGCTGGACTGCTGATGCTATCTGACGTCACATGCCTGTCATCCTGTGTACCATTGGTCTCAATTTGGCGATGCGACATGCGCTTTATCATGTGCTGGACCGCTGATGCTATCTGACGTCACATGCCTGTCATCCTGTGTACCATTGGTCTCAATTTGGCGACGCGACAAGCGCTTTATCATGTGCTGGACCGCTGAGGCTATCTGACGTCACATGCCTGCCATCCTGTGTACCATTGGTCTCAATTTGGCGATGCGACATGCGCTTTATCATGTGCTGGACTGCTGAGGCTATTTGACGTCACATGCCTGTCATCCTGTGTACCATTGGTCTCAATTTGGCGATGCGACATGCGCTTTATCATGTGCTGGACTGCTGATGCTATCTGATGTCACATGCCTGTCATGCTGACAGGAGAAGCCGACACGGGCCTGGTATTGTCTGTTGCGCAATATAGTATATGTGACAGTGAGTGGCATATGTGACGATGTGGAGTGAAGCTGGGGCAAGTTAGCATACATAATTGTGAGACCCATGGTAGCACATACACAACTTGGATATGAATGAGCATCTTACACTGCCCCCCATGCAAATCGGCGAGCCCGAGTGGATCTTTGCAGCAGCGCCCTGGTTTGGAGCGTACGTGCGGAGCTAATCCCGTTAAAAACGGCGACGGGGAGATGCAAATTAGGCACCAGATGCGCGCCGCGCTTTCGAAGAACGGGCTGCGCTCCCCGGCACCTCCGCAGGGTGTTCGGACATTCAAACACCGGCACCGTATGCAGCTCTGCTCCCAGTGCAGTCGAGGCCGCAGCGTTTCGAAACATGTCTGCATAGTCGGTGCCGGCGTTGTAAGGCCGGCCTTCCACCCGCCGTGGCCGCAGCTGCGGGGAGATGAGACGTGCGCTGTATGACCTGTTCGACTGGTGAGGCTATCTGACATCACATGTCTCTCATCCTGGCAGGAGGAGAGGACACGGGCTGGGCGCTGGCTGTTTCGCTATTTCGTGCAGCCCTCAGCGTTGTGCGAGCCGAGTATCGGGCGTCTGGATGAAGGCGCTAGAAATGCGGTAGAAATGTGGGAGTGCGGTGCGCCGTGGAGTCCAGGTTCTGTCGGTGTGTTTGAAGCAATGTCAGCTTCCTCGTCCAGCTCGATGTGGTGCTGTAGACTGGCAGGCTGCGGAGCGTCCTCGCCACTCTCGCCTGCTTCCGGTGTTGCCGCCCGCGAGGCACGAGCACCACGTGCCCGTCACCGGCCCGGGCTGGCCGCCGTCCAAGCTCGAGTGCAGGCACCACATAGACATCGGCGCTGTCTCCATGAACGTGACTTGGTGCGATCGGTAGGGCCAAAACGTGAAGGAAAGGTTCCCAAAAGGAATCCGATTCCCAACAGGTTGAATGTGCTATCAGATCAGATGACTGGTGTACTATAGCCTATACTGAGGGCTAGCATTACCCATCATGGTGCACAGATAGGAATTTGTCGTGAAGGACATGACTCAAGGTTCCTTCGTGACACTCAATGCAGCATGCCACGGCTGCTCTGAAGTTCCGTAAACCTTTTCATCTGCATTAAGGTACATAGCCTCTGTTCTTACGTAGAAAGTGCCCACTAATTGACATCCAAGCATTTGTCTGGTCTTACATTCCTGCTCGAAAAATGTGACTGCAAAATTTTTCAGGACCTCAATGGACGCTCGCCTACCTTTCCAGCTGCCCAGCCTACAAAACGACCTCTCGGGAGAACTTCGTTTTCGATGAATATCCTGATAGGCTGGCGTCCGTCGCCCTTGTTTTTAGTGCGCCTAAAAATGGTTTGATTTTTCCGCCATTCACAAACACGACACTCACACTTTAAGCCATGTGCCATTTTTTCAATCCAGCCAAACCCACTGAGACGAAAGTTTCAAGATACAACCCAAGTCACTTCTGTGCTCTACCGGTTCCGGTTCACGTGAAAGCTCGAGGATCATGTGGCAAAACTTGCCCACGTTTATTAGGACGTTGATGTCGGTGGCTTACTGTTTCCGGACATGTCGAAACCATCCGGTTGTTTTTTTAAAGTCGAGTTATTTTCATTTGGTTGTGAATGTCTTAAAAACTAACTTTTCAAAAATAGTGTCGCGTGATGCCTTCCACTAGGCTTGCGCGCCATCGGAGCCTTTCTACCGCGTCAGCTCACTGCTACTATCTGAAACGGAGAGCGGTCCGCGACCAGCCAATCGGTTCTCGTCGGCACTTTTGGAGGCCACGTTATGCCATTGATTTAGCACAGCGTTTGTCGGATAACGCCGAAGGGCGCCCAACGGGAGCATTGGCACAAACTTGGTGGCGGAAGGCTAAGTAGCGCCTGGTGTAGTAGAAATACCGACATGGACTTACGGTGTGCGGTACCGATAAAGAGGCCGTTAATTTTTTACATCAAGCTTTTAATATCTGTTTGTAGGTGTGAAAAAGTTTCCAAAAGTGAGTTGATTATACTTCCGGGCATATTACAGCAGTTTTGATCGCTGTTTTAGTCAGCACCTGGTCGACGCTGCCATCACCAGGACGGCGCCGTTCGAGCCCCGCCCGGAACCGCTCTGTGTAGTTGCACAAGTCGCTGTGGTATGACCACACAGCGCGTGCTTCGGACGTCACGAGCTTCACTCTCTGCAACGCCCCCTTGCCAGGTCAATGGGTCCCTCCCCCACACGACCGGTCACGTGGTCAGCACCGGGCGAGCACCGGGCGGACCGGTTCGTGCCGTAACATTCAATCGATACCGTCCACCTCTCTGCAGCCGGCGGTTGGATTACCCCGGCAGACGGCGCCGACCGGTCCTTCTCTTCCGCAGCCGGCGGCTTCTCGCCAGCTTCACATGCCTCTCGATGGCAACAGGCGCTGCTGTTGGGATTGAGGCTACACAAGCTGGTCGTGCAACCGCCAGTGAAGTCGTGTTGTTCAGCAAGGTGGTGTTGAATCAAGAACAGGGAATGCACGGGCGGCATTCTCAGTTGTCGTTCGCTATCCGGTGGAGGGGTGGCTCGATGAGACAGGCGTCGTGTGTGGGAAAGGTCAAGCATCATGCCAGGTCTCTAGTAAGCATATGTCTGCGAACGATAGCAACTATGTTTGGTGTCGTAAATCCCAGTGCCTGTCTCGCAAGTCTGCAAAAAAGAAACTTATGCAAATGGGCCGACGCCATTCACTTTCGCTGCCAGCCTCGTCGGCAGGCGTCCACTCGTGCTTATGCAGATCGGCCGAAGTTGCATCACAGCCTGAATGCACCTGGCGTCCCGACGCACAGTGCACGCCGCCGAGCACGCGCAGCCGCCCAGCGCTGCTCTGCGTGCGCTTCGTTGTCAATGGGGATTTATGACGCACTCAGCTGCTGAGGCTACATGGCGTCGCCTGCCGCTCACCCTGGCAGGAAGGGCGGGCAACGCAGGGAATCGGGCTCCGTACCTCTGTTTTCCCAGAGGGCTACTGGTAAACGCAGACGCGGTGATCACTACACTATCAGCACCCTCCTGCGTATATTTCCCTTTGGGCGTAGGAGCACTTTGTTATCAGAAGGTCTTGCGAGTGTAACTATGCCGACAGCAGTCTAGATGTACCAGCGCCTGCCTGACACCGGCATAGTTTGGCTGGCGGCGGCGATGGTGCAAGTTATCAATGTGTTCAACACCGCTCTACGTTTCTTGGCACTGCCGAAGCCTCGGGGCGCAGTGCATGCCAGCGCCCCGCCCCGGCACCGACGGCACCGCGAGCCTGACATTCTGCAGCTCTAGTGGCTGGGGTCCGGACCAGACCGGACCGGACCGGACCGCAAGCAGGAACGGGAGAGAGCGTCGGACCGGTCCCCGCGGCGGCCACGCCGCAGACCGGCTGAACCGGGACCGGCTGTCTCAGGCAGAGGAACCACGATGTCCGTGCGACCTTGACATACTGCTGGCCACGGCACGGCACGGCACGGCACGACCCGGCCACAGCACGGCACGTCACGGCACGGCACGGCACGGCACGGCGTCGCACGGCACGACAGCGTCAGCCCGCAGTCGATCCATCAGACGGCGGTGCCACTTGTGGCTGCGTCGGTCGACAGTGACGTGACGTGACGTGACGTGGGGTAACGTGATGTGATGTGACGTGACATCGGTCGGCAGTGATGCGACGTCGGTCCCCAATGGCATGACGTCGATCACCAATGACGTGACATCGGTCGACAATGGCGTGGCGTGACGTCGGTCGCCAATGACGTGACGTGACGTGACGTGACATCGGTCGGCAGTGATGTGATGTCGGTCTCCAGTGACGTGACGTCGATCACCAATGACGTGACGTGACGGTCATCGGTCGCCAGTGACGTGACGTACTCTTGCTGCTCGAGTGCTCGTGCTTGCAGGTATGCCAACCTGCGTCTGTTGTGGACGCTCTGAGGTCATACGCATTATGTAGGTCTATCTATATTTCGCTGTAGGAGCTGCTGCACTGTCAACTGCATCTTGTATCCTGTGAGTGGTCTTCTGCTGGCCAGTCAAGTAGCCTATTTCTTCTACATCTCAGGTTGCCAGGTAGGCAATGCAAGCGATGACCAGCCTGGCACCAAATTTGGCCAAATCAGCTTACAGTGTTTGGAGATATGACTGGCCTGACCGGCAATGTGCAACATATGATGTGCTGCCAAAAATGTTCGGTGTTTTTTAGGGCAGTTAATGGCTATATCTTAACGTAAGTGCGACTTGTAGCCTTCATGCCAGTGTGCATGAAGAAAAATAAAGCGACACTTAAAAACTTGAAACCAGCGAGTGCGTAAGTCGCGATTTTTAATCGGCCTCCAGGGAAAGTGGCCGACTTTTGCAGGTTTTACATCACTTCCCAGCGGTACATATCTGTATTTTTCCTTACAGCTCACCGTAAGAAATTCATCATAATTACCATTGGTGCAGGTCGGCATCGACGGCGATGCCCGTACATCCCTTCGCGATGTTGAATAATTTCTCGTCCTTTCATGGTATTCTTGTATATGTGATTTAGATCACAGCATACCAGTGATATACATTAAGTTTGCCTGCTCTTGGGCACGGCCTGTTGATGATCATTGATCAATTCACCGGAAACGGCGATAACATAGTGCTGTGGGTACAGCAGTGCTACAGTGAGGAGCAAAGCGAGCCACTGACCCCGAATGCACCTGCCTTTCGCGCGACAACTGTAGCAGCTACGCGTTATAAAGCCACATAACCCCACAATTGAGATCAGTAATCCACAACTATACCAACGGCTAACGAGAGCTGTGCCTTATGGGAGAGTAATATGAAAAACGTGCCGGACTGGTTACCCAGCGATACTTTGTGCACGCCCCAAGAGGAAGCATTGCTTGGCTCTAGCATGGACACACTACCGTGAAAAGCTCAGCTGGCGGTAAGCCAAAGACCGTCAGCCTGGGCCGGGATCGCCGCTCCACAGCATTGCACGGCCCGTAAAATCCTCCTCGGTCCGCCCTGACAGAACGGCAGAGGGTGAGTCCGTTCGATTGGCTGGATCAGGCCATGTTCGGTGACAGGATGACGGCCCACGCGACAAGCTCGATGCGATCATAACGGATGCATGACACCCAAAGACATGCACATCAATCACTCAGAGCTGATCCTTGTAGGAAATATGACAGGCTATTGCCATCACAGCCCATATGGTTTATTCCTTGTCGCACCTCCTTTGCAGCTGTATTTTGAGTGGCACCACTCTAGGAAATACAGGTTAAGTTTAAATCTGCATGTTTCAGTTGTACCGCTTGGTGTGCGCATGTTTAAGGTGCACCGCTCCCTGCAACGTTGCTTCATTTCAACCCATTTCCGTGTGCTTCGGTGACACCGTTCAATATGTTAAGTTCTCTAAATATGTTAAGTTCTCTAAGATGTGCTCTAAACGACTCTCTGAACCGAACAAATAATTTTATCGAAAGTTAGTGGCACGATCAATGACTTCATCACAGCAATCACTGCAATCACCGGTAGGTGAAAACTGGCGAAACTCGTGGAAGCCTTTCACACTGATAATATCCAGAATGAGGCCAAACGACTTGATCTGAGTATGACTAAATCGCTACTTAAAGATGGCCAGGCTGGAGCCAGTCGGCCATGAAATGTCTGTTTATCAAGCCTGGTACAGACAGCAGCAGCAAAGTAGCAGCGTATCCCGTTCACCAACTAATAATGGTGCATAAGGGGTCATAGACCTCCCCATCGACGGTTTGCAAACACCCTGCTGCTTTGGTCGATGCTGACATCCTAAAGTATAGTAGAAAGAGCGTTGACATTCAGGCAGCGCCTCACAGGCCGGCAATGTCATGGACTAGATGTCCCTGACCTAACTGACCTCTTTTGTTGTGTCATACAAACTAGCCATTGTCGGCCGCCATCAGGTCACCCTTACACTTCGTATGGAAGAAGAAGCACCCAACGCGCGTCTCAGACAAGCTGGGTGCGCCCCGCCAGGGCACACCCATCAACTTTTTCAGGGTGCACCCGCACCCATGTCAGAGCGCACCCACACCCACGTTAGGGTACATCCATTTGCGGTCAGTTCCAGGCGCATTGTCTGGACTTGCGGGAGGCAGGTGACATGTACCGGACTCTGCTTATCGCAGTGCTTTGTATGCTTCTCTCCTCTGCCGCCATGTTTTAGCCTCTGGCGTCTCGGAATGTGGACGTGTGCCGCTCGCAACACTTCCTCAGACTCTGGAGATGGATCCACTGGTGACGTGGCGTCGCAAGGGAAGCAATCCCTGCCCTCTCTCTCTCTCTCCTCTCTCTCTCTCTGATATGTTCTAAGCTAGCTAGTCCCCTATTTTCTAGCACCTATTCCTATAGGAGCTCGAATGCTTATCCCGCTCATATAGACTCTCTAGCTCTAGAATTCCTCTAGAGCGCTCTATCACGGCTCGATTCCGGATTATGCTAAGCCTATCTTTCACTATATTGATATCGCGCTTCTTGCTTAAGAGGACGGGAGTCGTATCCGCTATCGCCCCCGAAAGCGCCCCTCCTCGGTTATCGCTCTCATCCTCTATATATATCTCTCTTCTATCTCTCTTCTATCATCTCTCTCATCTCTCTCTCTCTATCCTTATCTCTCTCTCTCTTCTCTCTCTCTCTCTCTCTCTCTCTCTCTCTCTCTCTCTCTATCTCTCTCTCTCTTCTCTCTCTCTTCTCTCTCTCTCTTCTCTCTCTCTCTCTCTCTCTCTCTCTCTCTCTCTCGCTCTCTTTCTATTGCACCTGAGCATGATGTAGGCGTCGGAAGTCGCTGCTGTTCTTTCATTACCGGCGTCATGTCATAACGTGTTTGAAATCCCACATTGTGTGAGTCCTTTGCAAGGTGCATGTTCTTACCGCCACGGCATCATCTCCATCAGAGCAATAAATCGTGCGTAGCTAAGATCTGAAAACACTATAGTTTTTCTGAACATACTGCATGAGACCTTCCATTCATATTTTATCGAAAACAGTAATAAGTCAGACATGTTATGTTCAGTTATCGACCCTCGTCATGACAGGCGGCACTGGCTAAACGACGTTAAATAACCAACGTTGGCTCTATAACGTCGATTTACCATTATCCCCGATATATTGAACGCGATAACTCAGCATAATAATTCTGAACTCAAGTTGTCAAAAACCACGAACTGAGGGTCTCTCTTCAAAAACAATAACAGTTGAGGACAGTTCGTTAAGATTATTCTGACACCGCGTGACAACAAAGCAAGATCAGATGCCAGAGGTGGGCTGCTGGGCGCCATTGTACCATCACTGACGACCTGAAGCCAAGTATGGGTATCACTGCACCCACTGCAATGACAGCGCTCCATCCCACAAAGGCAAGCCAGAAGACTCACTCGTATCATGTTCAGCCTCCAAGAATGGCTGTCTCTGAAGGCCATGGCCTTCATGCTTGGTGTGCGCTTGCAATAGCAGCCATTCATTTATTATGCAGGGAACATTATGCGTCTTGCGCTAACAATCGCATGTTGGCCTGCTCCGAGGCGTACAGATGAAGCCACTGCCAGGCGTCGGTCCGACCCCAACCAAATTCGGAGTCGACGATCATTTGGGGATCTGACTTAAGTGAGTTGGCTCATTTCGCAGACGAGGCAGACACAGGCTGCGACTCTCCAAGCGGACGGCTAAAAAGGGAATCGAAAGACAATGACTCTGGCTCAGACTCGGCCTCAGACTACAAGGAAATGAATTAGTCTCGGACCGGAACATTTACAACTCGTTTTCTTGACTCAGACTCAAGAATAAAATGACTGAAAACCAAGCAGAGGTCTAGATTTTATTTTACTCAGTTCCGCCCATTATTCGACTAAAAGTGTGTCCACCGAAGTCATGTGGGTCACATCTTGCAAGTTACACATAAAGTAGACTTGGGAATGCTAAGGTACATTTTGAATGCGCTTGGACCACAGGCACATGGTGAAAGGCTGTCAGTTTGTTCATATTGGATAAAATAATGACTTAAAAAACATGGGTATCTAGAACGGTTGTTAATACCTTCCGACGCCCGTGCGTTACAATAGTCCCCTCGAAAAGGCAGCCTTCATCGTTTCTGAGAGTGATTTCGAATAAAACGCGCTTTGGCCCGACCATATTTGAGAGAAAAACTGCACCAACCATTAGTGTAGTGGGTAGTCTCACCGCTAGCACGTTTCACTCAGTGAAACAATATACTGGCATAGAAAATTTTTTCACGTCTGGTGTCTGCCCACTTGCTATCTTGAAATATTTCTGTCGCAATATTTTCCTCAGGGCTGACCCCTTTTAAGATACAAGCTTCATGACGGATGCTTTTTTCTGGAGGACCCCAATGTGTTACTACTCATCACTCGCCTGGCTTCAACTCATGGAACAGTGGTTGAACAGTGGTGAAGACAGCCAAGTTGTTCTATTCGTGGTTATGTTTAAATGCCTGTGTAGTTATGTTTAGATATGGGCATATGCAAAGTTCACAAAGTTCAAAGTTCAAAGACCCTTCAAGGACAACGCCACGGAATATTGACAAAACATGGCGCATTGTTACACCACCATTACCAACAAACTGGAGTTGGTGGAAAGTACACAAAATGAAAAGGATGCGTGTAAATCGAATCAGATTCTTTCCTTCGAAGATGAGCCTTTTCCCACACTCAACAAAAGCGAATTTCGCAAAAATGTAGCAAATAGTTGGAGGTGTGGAACTCATGCTGCGAAAACCGGTTTCAAGTAATTAGCCAAAAATAATGTGTATTTTTAATTTTTCGCCAAAGTCACCAACAGCGTGAGCAGTCATTGATTATAAACACTAAATTCTGTTTGATTCCGTTTCAGGCCTGTCAAGGTCCTCACCACTTTTCAATTCATAATGCGTGTGGTTGGCCTGCCAACACTGAACGGTTGAGCCACCATCCGCTACACTTACTTAGAAGAGTAATCACACAAACAAAACCATGTTTCTGCATTGCACTGATCGGGCCTTCAAAGGTTCGACCAATGCGATGAATAACCCCACGTAAAAATCTTAGCTGATTTTAACAATGACGTTTAGTAAAATGATTTAGCAAAATCAATTTAAATAAGACAGTGGTTTTTGGTCTTATTCCTAAAAAACAACAACAGGAGGATGGAGATATAGTTGGGTTGATATTTCAGCAACATGCCCTTACCGAAACAATAGCAGAAGTAAATACATTGTTTCAATAAAGACATGCTTCCGAAAAATCAACCCAACTATGTTTCTACTTTCCTGGTTTCTCTCCGAGGAATAAGGCTAATACTACTGTCTTATCTATGTGAATAATATTCATCACTAATGCACTGAACAAATTACGTAATTCTAAAAACAATCTAAATTTAACCATGCGTTGCAAAATATGTCAACGCATTGCGTTGTCTGTCATAACATGCTCACGGTGGCCGAGTTGGTCAGTCTCTCTCGGGCGTCTGCCATTCATTGATTTAGCCAATTCATGAGTTTTTGCGCCTACGTTAGTACACGTCCATGAATAAGTTGGACACGCTCATGATTAATTGTAAGCGCCACTACACCTTTCAACAGCACGGTCAGCCGGCGGGAGCAGAGGTGGGACGACCCTCTTGAATCCCCTCGAATTTCAGCGTTCCGGTCAGAGACTGGTCAACTCAAAGAACTGCATGCATTAGAGACGCAACTTTTTACGAAATGCCAGGCCGCAGCTCAGCCCTCCTCGGTTAGTTAGGGATTCGGCCCATAGCTCTTTGTGCTTAAATTCTGACCCGGAATTAACCCCTAAGTACTAAGTTGATCGCAATCTGCATTTCGCCATTTCTTCTTAATCTTAGACCTGCGCATTAAGGGTGCATTAAGTATCATGTCAGTGCCATCTAATGCACAACACTGTTTGTACAACAGCAGTGATTGTGCTTACACAGCAATGACCAAAATAACTGGGCCATGTACGTTAAATTGCTACCAAAGTACATCTTAAGCACTCTGACTAGAACTTCCAACTTGCGAATGAGTGAGGAGAGAGTGGAATTCAAAATGACTTGAAACCAAAATGTACCAGAGATCTCACACTGAAACCCCATTTTCGTTACCTACAGGCCATGTCTTCTAAAACTGTATGCATCAACTGATGGCTTTGCACCGCCAAAATAAGCAGCTCTGGAAATCTCAAGTCACTGGAACCCTCCTCAGCCAATTACACTGCACACGGGTATAAGCACCATTCGAAAGCATCACAACCACCGTAATGTAACCCGCATTCAAAAACCAAACGCAGGCTCTTATGTGATGTTTGTTGTCCTGAATTACGGACATCATGCAACAACACGGAATAAATACCACATGGCAGCTTAACGCAATCACATAAAACACTTTCGTCGCATCGCAATCAGCGTGTAATCTACCACAGAGCTGTGGGACAGGTGATATATCAGCCCCAACCTGTTCGCCCAGCTTTGCTTTACTTTTTCCAGTACTTTCCAACACAATCGTTACTCTTGCCTGATATAACCAAGGCAGACACAATGAACATAACTTAGACTGAACATTCTTAAGGACTTAGGATGGGCACAGTTTCAACATGGACACTTTCCCCTCATTCTCGCGGGAGAGGCCGTCTTATATGAAAGCCGGATGGATGCGCGTTCCTAGTAAAAATGAAAGTCTCGATGTCAGCGCGCCGTCCCTCGCGGCCACATCACAGGGGCCGCGGCGTGACGCGTTTTAAGCAACCGAAAGTCAACAGCGCTTGACGTCGCCAGGCCGCGTTGGGACATTAGCCGGAGCGTCACTGCTTCCAGTTCCAGCCTGTACTGACCCGCTCTGTACTGATCTGATCTGACCTGTACTGATCCGCTCTGGGGCTCACCGTCACCAGCGCGTCCCATCGGCTTTCCTCTCGGTCCCCGGTTGTGCCATCAGCCCAGAACGACCACGAGCCAGGATACCGTCCACCGGGTGGCCGCGACCCACTGCTGGTGCGACGCCCCTCCCCTCCCCCGATTTCCCTCGAACCCACACCCACCCGGCCGATGGCTTACCCGGACACGCGCGTACCGTCATGGCAGATCCCGCACGTTTCATCCCCGCGGACTGATATAAGCCCTGTTGTATGTGATCCCCCCTAGAAACGCCCAGCCTGCGGGAAGGACGCGGCGTGTGATAACAGGGGGAGTGCATTAAAAATCATTCCGCCGCATAGCCTGTGGTCCAGCCACAATGGCGTCGCAGCATCGCGCCTCCAGAACGGGCCGTCGCACCACACCACGGCGCAATGCTTTGACAACGAGTTATCCCCGGACGGGTCCCGCCGGTTCTGTCGGCCGGCCGGATACAACCGGCTCGTGATTTCGGGTCCGGACCCGAGGAGCCCCGCAGGCGTGCGTCAGAAGCCTGGCAGACCTACTGCTGCGCTGGATGGAATGACACATAGTTACACGCATGACATTCGGAAGCCAGTAGCCTGGCCTTTGCGCAAAAAGCGCACCGTGGACCTGAGCTTCGAAAATGTTTGGTTTCAGCCTGAAGGTGATCAAGGCCTAAAAAGTATGGCATGTCGAGTCGTTCATATCTGGCGTTCGTGATCACGGTTTCCAGATATAACGGCCGTCAATTGGCTCTCAAGCAATGCTGTGCAGGGTACGATGACGTAATCAAAGCATGACATATTAAGGAGCATATTTACTAAACAGAGAGATTGTGTTGTTAAGAGCAGCTTTTTCTACTTAAAGTATACTAATACTTATAAGTGAGCATATTTCAAACATCTGGTGTTTGCTTCAGCGTCTTCAAATGGAAAACATTCCATCAAACACACGCCCGGGGGCCGGCTCAATACTCCTCGCTTGGATAGGGGGTCAATTTGACCGACCTGAGATGTAAAAAATTAAGATAGATAGAAGCATTAAAATCCACAGGGTAATTTGGCCTGTACGCTAATTCACTTGTTTCAGAATTTGAGGTTTCTAGGCCATGGCATTGGGGTCAAATAAGGTCAAACAATGTCAAATCCAGATTGGTGTCTTAAGTGCCCCCAGACCTCCTCATGCAACCATCGCCAAGCTAGATGCCCTGTTTTAGACAAAAGGTCAACGATATTAGTGACCTTAATCGACATTCACAACGTCAAAGTGACGAAATATCTGCCAGATTGCTCCTATTTTCCCTTCGAATAAGCGTCAGGGATTACTCTAGGTGGCATGTCCCTGAAACACAATGTTGACCTAG
The DNA here is from genome assembly GCF_011947565.3 of Pollicipes pollicipes. Taxonomy (NCBI): domain Eukaryota; kingdom Metazoa; phylum Arthropoda; class Thecostraca; order Pollicipedomorpha; family Pollicipedidae; genus Pollicipes; species Pollicipes pollicipes. The sequence continues at coordinate 24,443,419 of NW_023596448.1, read as the reverse complement.
GTCATTTGAGGTCAGTGACCTGCTCTGAACTTTAAAAGTCCATGGAAGATGTCTGCCACGGTCCTCATCATATTTTAACTCCAAATAAGCACCAGAAACTATCCTTTAAAACCAAGTTCTCCAGAAAAAAACAGGTTAGTTTTGGCTCACACTGACCATCATTCCACACCCTAGATCAATGGAATTGGTTGTAATTCTAAATTTAATCGTGTTATTGCCTTAGAATCTATTTCAGCTATGTGTGGCTTCGTCTTCAACTTCGTTGTTGCATTACGTTGACAACCTTCCCTAGAAATGCCCTTCGCTGATAGCAATGGCTTGACTTTGACCTGCCATAGGTCAGTAGCCTTACAAGGTACATTTAACGTTTTTAGAGCAAAATATCTGCTATTAAATTGTCTACATCATCGCAAATTTTGGCGCCTCTACGGCGTGCGCTTCGGTAATTATTCTGCAAAAACCATCAGTAAGCATCTGAAACCCCCAGGCGAGCGTGTGTTAACACGCGCCCGGGTGGCCGGCTAGATACCTTTCGCTCTTCGCTCGGGTGGGGGGGGGGGGGGGGGGGGGGCAATTTGACCCCCGCCTGAGATCTCGGGAACTAAAAAAGCTAGAAGCACCAAACTTACAGGGTTTGTTGACCTTTACGTGAACTCACTTAGGTCAAAGTTTCAGGTTCATAGGTCATGACTTTCGGGTAAAACTGTCAAACAAGGTCAAGTTCCAGGTTGGTTTCCAAAGTGCCCTCAGAACCTGGATAACCGTTCCTAAGCAAAAAGTCACATACTCATTCAAGATCAGTGATCTTGTTTGACCTTTTGAAGGTCAAGGTGACCAAAATCATAGAAGACTGCTCTGAGTTTTGCATTTGTCTAAGCGACAACGATTACGCTAGGCAGCATGTTCCTAAAAACAATATGTTGACCTGGGTCATTTTATGTCAATGACCTATTCTGACCTTTAAAAAGTCCATGGAAGATGTACGATGCGGTTCCTGCTATCAATAAATTTGAAACGAGCACCAAAAGTTATTCCATACGGCAAGCCCCAGAGCAACAAAACAGGTTGGTTTTGATCTTGGTGTGACCTTCATACCTGACCTTAGGTCAATTGAACTTGGCCACTCCACTGTTGTGTTGCATAAGACAGTATTTCAGAGATGTATGGCTTCGTCTAACACTCCATTGTTGAATCAGATTAAAGAATTCCCTAAAAATTGCCTCCTCTGAAACCGTGCCCTGATTTTGGCCTGCGACAGGTCAGCAACCTTACAAGGTACATCTAAATTGTTGATGCCAAACAATTTGCTATTCAAATATTTATAGCTACGCAATATTTCGCGCGGCTAGGGCGCGCCGTTCGGAAACCATTCCGGAAAAACCTTTGGAGGGGGGGACAGTTTGTTCCCCACCCGAGCTTGTGTTAAGAATGGTATTATGACCGACATTTCAGGGCTCTCAGTGCATGTTGCGCACAGCCTTTTGATGGAGATCCCGCGCCCGCCGTTGATATTGCTTATAAACCAGGAAAAACCGATCCAGACCGGAATCGAACGGGAATCGAACCACAGCCCCACCCCATGCGCAAGTCCCTCGCCATCCCGACAGAGCTATTAAGCCCCCGGGGTTTGGTTGATCCGCATGGTTTTAATGTGTGATACCCGTCACCAGGGTATTCCGTAACTGAGGATCCTGTTGGTGCACGTTATTGCCTTATTCTCCATACAAGGCCATCGAGATGGCCTTACATTTTTCCCGGTGTGGCTGCCTGCTCTCCCACTTTCACTTTCCCGGGCTGAGTAAGTGAGCCTTAGTTGAAGTAAAAATGCACACGGTCGAGTAAAATCTGCAGTTTAGGCAGTGGCCCAACCACGCCAGTAGCGCTCCGTTTCATGCCCCCGCCCGCCTCCCTCCCCCCACACCTAAAACGTGACTGACACGATAGTGAATGTAGAACCCATTGCCTAATGTTACAAACTATTCGTTCCGATGATGAGGGGCGAAAGCTTACGTGCTTGAACGCATGGGAAAATGCGGCTGACTTTTACACGCAAGGGCGTTATCAAAGCGTTAATAATTTTGATCGACAATTGTGCAACGAAGACTTGTCGTCCACCGCCACACCGCGAAAAGAAAATCCCACCAAGCGTGGGGATCACCACACAGTGCACGTCACGGTTGGAGTGCCGAAATCCAGATCGAGAGTGGCCAGGTGGTCAGATCCCGTTGAGGTGTGGCCAGTCGGAATACGCGGTACGCCAAAACACGCAAGCTTGCCATCGCTGCGAAAAGCGGGATTGCCGCGGATCAGCAGTGGCCAGACGGTAAGGTGTTCATTGCTTATTGTGCATAGAGCCATGGTGTAAACGTTACTGCCGGTTGGACAGGCGTGAAAAACTACCGATGTACAGGATGTGATCGGTTACAAAAACAGAGTTTTGCGCGCTATTTGGTGACAAAATTTTGCAAATGGATACAAGTTACAACAGACCATCCCAGTTAAATGAAACTAATAGCTTGGTATTGGTTTGTATTTGCTAACGCTTGCAGCGTGAGATTGTATCGAAACGTTGAAGTTCCGCGGTATGAGCAAGTTGGAGCCACAAAATGCTACCAAATGTAGCTTAGCTTACGGTAACGGTGGCTTTAATCCCGATAGCTTTTAGCAGGTAACAGAAATGCACTGCAGACTATGCCATATAAGTTCTGACGTCACAGATATGTGGTGATACAGTGCTGTTCCAATGCCCCCAGATCAATGCCTTTCACAGTTTTTCTCAGCCAAGATTCACTTCACATACTAAACTGCGCAAAATACCAAATAACTAGGCTTAATACTAGTCCTAAGAAACGTGGCTGGCCTCAGCATCTTGCGACGAACGTGATCAGTCTGCTGTAAGCCATCGTGTGACAGATTTAGACTTTGGTCCACCTTTAAAGCTTATGCTCATCGCAATTAATCCGGAGTTGGTTGTCTGGCTCTCCGGGTTACAGCACTTCCGGCCATTCATAACCATTGCCGGGCTGTAGGATGGAGAGTGGATAACGGTCGGGCAGGACTACGCGCACCTGGGTTCCATCCGCCGAAACATTGCCTGCGCAAGGACCTCTCGTACGGGATGAGCACTCAGCGACCGGACTGGGGACGAGTGCCCCCACCAGGCGCCACTTCGGCCCACTCATGGCTGGCGCATGCAGCCTGCCCCAAAAAAGCGAGGCGTCGCGAAGGATGCAGAATAGAACAAGAAAGAAGAGACAAGGGTGAATGAAATAGGACGTAGTGAGTAGAATGCCGGTTGCGCGGATTTGCATTTCACGCAGAGTAGTTTCTCCGGTTAATGTCAACCATTCTCTGCAGGTTTGAATTAGGCCAAGCAGCTCTGAGCCATCATTTTTGCGGTAACGCTCCCAGCGTCTGTTCAAGGCTAGTCAGGGCGAATTTATGGGTGCCGTGAAAGATCTGGTTGGTGTGTATGGTGACCTGTACGGATCGCCCGAAGCCTTCTGAGCGGACACGTTCCGAAGGACAAGTGACCCCAGCCCAGTGCGAGTTACGTGTTATTCGCCATGACCTCGTCAGCTTTCCGCAAGTCAGAGGTATCAAAGGAATACCACTATACATTCTCTGGCCTGATAAAGGAACCGTGATAGCCATTTTGGCTCGTGGCAGAATCTGGTTTGGCTACCTCGCGTTGGATTCCCCGTCACGCCAGCCGGTCAGGCGAGGAAAATGAAAAGTGGCAGGCTTTAGTCATTCTGAAACTCGTATTACAAATGTTGGCCCTATTTCGCTGCAATAGAGTGTGCCACCATATTTGCTCACGACGTCGCCCGTGATATATCGTGATACGTGAAACGATTAGTTTGAATGGAAAAGCTGGCTAGTCATGACGTTTCAATAACTTTTTTGTGCAAAAGTTGTTGATATCGTTTTGCTGGTCTTAATTTTAGGCCAACACTTCGGATTTCGGTTGGACGTTCCCGCTGAACTGCGCCGAATTGCGTTAGGAGAACACTTTTTACTCCCAATTTTATACTGTTGATTACTTGGAGCCGAAATTCAATGATTTTGAAGTTGGCACCTTGGCCAATCAAATGCTGTTTTAAATGGGAGAGTCTAGAGCACTGGACGAACAGCACCAGCTGGTTCAAAGCTGACAATCTGGGGTGTAATGATATGGTCCTCAGATAAAATAGGTACTGTTTTCACGAATACGTTCTTTACTCTTACGTTCAACATAGACATGCAAAACATTAAATATCAGTCTGTTTCAGATTCGTGGACATTGCCACAGCACAAAGGAGAAAAGCTCATTAAAGGCGAACGGAAACAAGCAAACAAACAGGAAAGTTATTCAGCGATGACTGTCAGAACGTTTTCACTACTGACTCTGGGCTCACAGCGTTTTTGGCTATTTTGGCACTCAAAATTAAGCACGCATTTAACTGCACAGGCGGTCCAACGAGACGTAGATTAAACACGGCTTAGCGCTCGGTTAGCTCTGATGACCTAGTATTGCCTCTGAAAGCACGAACCAAGGGCTCGCGCTGCGATCCTCTGGAGGTCTCAACAGCTTACCTGGTGACCCAAATATGCGCACGAACTCAACACCGCACTGCTGACGCAACACGAATCCGTATAAGAAGGATTCCAGTCTTTAATATTCCAGTCTAAGAGAGCCTTTGATCGTCGGCCTTCATGCGGTTGTGTCATGCATCGTAGAAAGCCGCCGTTCGGGCTCACTGCTCGCCCTAGCGCGCTGTATCTGCTTATTCCAACATTTTTTTTCGTCGCAGAAATGACAAGGCCGAGAGACGGTTTGTGAGTGACCAGCCTGTTTTAACAAGGACATCGACGGTAGCTGGCACATCGGTTCAGAATAAGCTCAGCCTAACGGCATCTTCACGGTAGGCTGCCCTGCGGTGACGCTCGGAGATCATCGACATCGCTTTCCCCGCATGCGATGGTTCCTGTGTCGTTATCTGTGATTTCTCTGCTTGTCACTATGACGGCGCGATGTTCGTCCCCGCAGCCCCGTCGGTTAGGACACCTGTCTCTTGACCTGCCGAGGCGGGCTGGGTGGGTTCGAGTCGCATCGACGCTCGCTATTTGACCCTGGGATGGCCTCCGGCCGGTAGCAGTAGCCACTCAAGGTCAGGTGAGGTCAAGGGTGTGACAGACCGTGCTGAGCAGCGCAGCGCAATAAACTTTCGTAACAACCCTTCGCCGTTAAAAAAGAATATTACGATCGGATGATGGGGTCAAGGCTCGCACAAAAAACCGTGCTTAGTGTGCAATCTGATCTCAGGAATCCATCCAGACAACAAGTTGGGACTTCTTTGGTTAAAAAAAAAACAAACGCAAAAGTGTCCATCTTGCGAGCGCGGCGAGTGACAGACACAGCACATCCGAGATGAAGCACCACCAGGTTTCACTTTCACGAGAGGTGTTCGTGGTTTCAAAGAAATGGGAAGCATTACATGGGTCGGTATTTCTTTCTTAAATTCACCACAAAGCCCGCTAATGACGGTTCGGTGCTCTTGGGAAGATGAAGATAGCTGAAAACCCACGACCGCCGTCAGAGGAGCACATTTTCACCTGTTTCAAACCTCAAAGTTTGAAACAGGTGAAAAGGGCTTCAGTATCTTCTTTCTTTATTTCGAGCACATTACCAAAACTATTCTCAGGGTATTAAAACGCGTGCCAAAAAAGTTGCTGTCATGTTAGCTTATCTGCAATGTAGATCCAACTACAGGCCATATTTTCACGATGTGCAGAGTATTCCGTGAAACAAATTGTCTTCAAGTCGACTTTGCATGCAATGTTTGATTGGACTCTGCTTTGGGAGAAAAGCTAAAAAATGCGCGCGTGTTAGCAGCATCAGTAATACTATCACCAACACTACTTAGGATAGGAGTGTAATACAAAACGATGCCTCTAACCGTTTCCGCCCGGTGTGCCGTTACAAAGCTGATACTCGTACCGATGAAAAGCTTGTCGTGATCAGACCTCACAAACTGCCCCACATGTCAGCGCCCCAGGTCGCACCGGCCTGGCGCAGACCGACAAGGGATCTTGCTTGTACCACCCGCCACAGGAGCCTCGCGGTATGGAGAGCAGGCCCCGAAAGCATCGCACTAGCGGTGTGTGAGTGACTCTGGAACCGTTCCCCTATAGTGATCTCTAGAAAAGCAGGGCAGTCGGTCATCCCAAGTCATCCCCATTTTCCGCACTGTCGACTGATGAAGCTTGTAACCAGGCCAGCAGAGTCTCCCGCATAAGCGCAATTTATAATTACTTTAATTGTGTTATTAGTATCGCTGCCCCCGCTGTCCTGCGCCGGGACAGCGTCACATGCCGCCTCCGGAAGAGGTCACCATCGCCAGGTGTGGGACGGACGCGGGAGCGGGTGGAACACCACGCACGGGTCTCAGCCATCCCCTTGGTCCGGTGGCGAAAGTTTATCTTAGCACGAGGGAGGTGAATGGACGCTGTGCTCTGGTCCCAGGTGTCAGGCGCGCAGTTTGCCACGCGGTTAGCGGCCTCTCCACCCTCCAGTCTAGCGCGGGATGGACTCGCTGTAGTCCGGCCGTACACAACGGCGCTGAACAGCGTACCCTGACCCCCGAGCGAGGGGCATCAGCTGAGGGTGAGGGCCGCGGCTCAGAAGCTGGAGGCTCAGGCGACGTCGCCGAGTGGTCAGTGCTCTCGGTTCCCACGTGGGGGTTCGGGCTGGAATCCGGATTCTGCCAGGGAGCCTGAGCTCTGGTTGGACTCGACTCGGCAATTCTTGCGAGCTCTTCCGCATAGCCCCACAAAAGTACTCAGACTATGCCGACCAAAAGCCTGCCGACAAATCGAATGAACTGTGTAAAACAATGCATCAAAAAAGAACACTGAATGAAGCTGCGGGAAGAGTACCTGCTTTGGATATTCTTCCTGTCCTGTTCTGCACATTGTTCATACGACCGAGCACCACCGCCCGACTTATATATAGATAGAAAATGCAATGCAGTGCTGTGGTTTAAAGTAACACTGTTATCGCCAAACTTAACCTGGATCTGTGGGACATAGCATGAATCTGTCGGACGGAACATGGATCTGTCAGACATGGCATGGATCTGTCGGAAGGAACATGAAACATGGACCTGTCAGAAGCCAGCCAAGTTGGCTGATGCGTTCGAATCATCTTACCACTCTTATAATTAAAGCTATAAGATACGCTGTAGGCTTTTCAGCAGCAATGTAGCGAGTCGTACTGTCTACTGGCGTTCTTGTTGATCCACTCATGGGTACTTTTACTCCTGTCTGACCCTGCCACTCGGGTTTCGAAACCCCTTATTTACAACATGTCCTTTTGAGGTGTTCAGGATTTCTGGTCAACTTAAGCCAAAAACGCAGTTCACAACATTGACAGATGAAGAAGTTCTGGGTCGATGAGGTCATATCATCAAACCAAGACTACATTTCAAATAACTGACGTTTGGTGCCCATATTTACGCATGTCATAGGAACCGCATATTGGTTCAAAGTTTGTTATGGATTCTGTAGCACTCGATAGACAAGATGGCTCGATGAATGGGCGCAGGTTTTCCAAATACGCTGCGGGGTCAAGTAGGCAAAAAATGCCTGAACCTGCATTCAAAATAAAGGAAAAGTTGTTTGCACGCGGATTTCACTCATTGTCTTTTCAAGGCTGGTAAGGCTAGCCCTCCTTCTCACCCACCCCACCCCCTTCCCCAACCTCACCCACCCCTAACTTAATATAAAGCTCGATATTGGCTGGATGTCGATGCACTGCATTTATTTGACGGTTTTATATTAACAGATAATCAACCCAAAACAACTTTCCGATTTCAAAGCTATTTCTGCTGACCGTCACCAGGTTCAAAAAATCTAAATCGTAAACGTGATACTTACTAGCCGATACAATCCTGTCCAGATGCAGTGGTCCACGCTTGTAACGAAGGACCGACCCCTGATGCGGAATTAGGGTGCAGCCAGGATTGTGTGTGTGTGTGTGTGTGTGTGTGTGTGTGTGTGTGTGTGTGTGTGTGTGTGTGTGTGTGTGTTGGTGTGTGTGTGTGTGTGTGTGTGTGTGTGTGTGTGTGTGTGTGTTGGTGTGTGTGTGTGTGTGTGTGTGTGTGTGTGTGTGTGTGTGTGTGTGTGTGTGTGTGTGTGTGTGTGTGTGTGTGTGTGTGTGTGTGTGTGTGTGTGTGTGTGTGTGTGTGTGTGTGTGTGTGTGTGTGTGTGTGTGTGTGTGTGTGTGCTCTTGTGTGCCGTGAAAACAGAGGACCAAATCCGGTTACACACCCAACAACCCGTCACTGCCGAGGTCCGGTATTCACTACCGAGGTCCAAATGCCGGACCTCGGTTTTCAGAGGCCTTAAATGAGATATTTAGTTTTGTTTGAACATGTTTATTCGATTTTCAGCTGGTCCTCGAAAAACGTAATTACACGCATTTTTACTTCCGGTTGTGTAAAGTGTGTTATCTTGGACGAACTGCGCGCGTGTGTAAGTTTTTCAGGTGGCAAGGTCACGTGGAAGAGAATAGAGATGAATAAGGAAATGCGAAATCGCGCTGCTCCATGATATGGTCTCATCACTTGTAAGTTGTTTGCGTTTGGTATAAGCATTTAAATCACATTGAATCACGTTGAAACTGGTGATGAAAGATATTAATGTAAATTGTGTTAAGTCACATGGGATACATATCTCTATCGCCGCCATTGCGCGTTCTTGGAACGAGCGCGACGGTGACATTGCGGTGTGCGGCCTCTCGGACGAGAAGACTGGGCTTACGTTGGATGCAAGTTATTGTCGTCCGGCAAGGTTTTAAAAAGTGAGTAGTAAATATTCGAAAGGGATTGGTGAACCCTGTTTACCGACAACTGTAGCTAATGGAGGACTGATCTGCCTTGGTTGATTAGAGAATGGTGTGCTGATAAGGATAGTTGCTGAAGTGGCAAACATTGTGTTAGCTTTTGAAGGTGGTTGAAGAGATTGACTTCAGCAATATTATGCAATTGTCTGGGTAGGTTTATCACGCTAGACCAGACGTTTGTAAGGGGGATGCTTGCAGTTTTTCTCATGCATTTGCAGTGGGTGTTTATTACATTTAAAAAATGTTGCCGTTAGGTACTTACAGACATGTTCCCCAACCCCCTAGAACAACACGTTTTCAGAGGCTTTGGGCATCAATTTAGCCTTGAAGGGGAAATCATTACAAACATAAGGTTTTCCATACATCGGAACCTTAGTGTGTGGTAGATACCAGAGCATAAAAGGGTGTGTGCCACATTTGTATGGGTTTCAATTGAAATTAGCCATCTTGAAGATCATTCAGTATGTTACACAGTCCTGCCATTCTTAAGCACCCTTCTAATTTTGTAAACCTTTCTAGTTTCTGATCTACACACCTGCAAAGGTGCGAATATTATTTCGTGGTGACTATTTCAAGGTCACCCAGGCACCCACAACGCGTAATGTCTTCAGATGCTGCCATTTCATTGGCCATGGGGCGATTAAGGCAAGCCATCATATGACCGTTGCGTCGTTCATATCCGGCTTTGTGAATACATTTTCAGACGTAACGACCGTCGGTTGGCTCAAATCAATGTTGTGCAAGATTACGTAAGTTGTTCAGTAAATTAGCATTAGCAGAGGAGCATTTTTCACATAGCTAAGACAATATTAATAGCCTTATTCGTCGAAGAAAACCGGGAGAATAAATATATAGTTGAATTGATATTTCGGCAACATGCGTATATCGAAAAAGTAGCAGAAATAAATTCAAAATTGCCTGCTGGTGGCCCTACCCGATTTTTCAGCTTTTTTGGAAATAGAAAGCCAGTTTTTACAGGACACCAACTCTTAGAGGATTAAACAAAAAGTTATTGCTAGCCGTTACCACGATACGGTGCTTATCTAATAATTAGAAAAGGCGACAACACGTGTACATGCAAACTAATTCAAGCAAGTAGGCGTCATGCATTACGCTTCATTCAAACATACAAACGAGTTGAGGTTAACAGGTATCACAGTCGCGCATCAATTATACATGCAAGCGATTTCAACTGAACAGACATCGCACATCACGCGTCAGGCGTCACTTCACATGTTAACTATTTTAAGCTAGCACACATCGCATATAAAGGCACATATCATGTTCGCAAAATCGGCCAGGATGAGCTTTGTATGTTAAAATTTGGTCGCTGATTTTTTGCAAGAATAGATTAAATTTTCCCTACCCGGGTGGTCCTCTCCTCTGTAGACGACTTTGGGCTCTAAAAGGGGCATAGGGTCCATACCTCCCTCGATTTCAGCCTGAGCATGTTTTGCCAAAAAAATGGTCACCGAAAGGGGTATTCCCTGTTTTGTTTGAGTTTATGTCGGGTAGTCCATACGTCCCTCACGTTTAAGATACAATGAACACCTCCGGGGCGCTAAAAACAAAAAAAAACTTACTTAGTCCTTAGTTAATCTCCACCCACTGAATAATTTTTAGCATTGTTGCTGTTTCAGGTGATGTTATAGCTACTGGATATTGAAGCGATTGAAGACCAGAAAGCCTTAGTGCGACCGGCTTGATTCAGGTCAATTGATGTCAGGAAAGTCAAATTATTTAGGAAATGACTACTCTGAAGAGGGTGTGAATCATTTGTGACATGTAGAATTTGTTGTCATCAGCTCTAACCTAGCATTTCATGCATGCTTTTCTTTCTCTATCTACCCCATCACATTGTCCAACACTGCCAACACCACTGCATCGTCCGACCCCCACAAATATGCCACTACACTGCCTGGCTCCACCATCCCTATCAGTGCCTTAACCAGTAGGATGTCATTACAGTGCATGACACCATGCACCCCACCACAATGTCTGGGTCTACCCATCCCACCATGGTGTCTGACCCCTCCAGCTCCATGCGAGTGTCGGCTCCATGCAGCTGACCCCATTGCCCTGCCAGTTTCACCAGTGTCTGATCCTGCCAACACCACCAATGTCTGCCTCCCCCCCCCCCCCTACTATTGTGTGACCATAACAGCTCCTGCATGGTGCGTGACCTCAGTGTAACGCCATTTTGGTATCTCATTCCACCATCCTCATCGCTGGTCTACGCAAGCACGTGTCGACTGTACCAGCCCCACTTTATTCTGCAACCAACGCCACCACCACCTGCACCAACACCACTAACATATCGCGGCCTGCAATTATGTAGGTACACCCGCATCCGCGTTATTGAATGGTCTTGTCAACATTTAGTGCTCCTTCTCTGTGGCACCACCGGTGCATGGCGTCATTCTTTAATGAAACATGCAAAAACATTTTTGTTCTCAGGTGGCCTATATGTATACCATTGGGAGAGTTAAAGAAGTTTAGTCCTCTAAAAGAAGTCCTCCGGAAAGTTTACTGCAACAAAGGTAACTCGGGCTATATTTGGGATGCTTAAGGACTTACGCGCAACAGCATTTTCATATGCTATTTGCAATATGGAGCATGATATTCTTCGGGAAGGACGGATTTTGGGGCGTTCGGGTCAAGAGTTCGAGCTCATGGGTCCTCGAGAATATTTACCGCGGGCACGGCTACCCGAAGAACAATGAGAAGCATTGGCGATGGTGGAAATAGGCCTCGTAAGCAGTTTCCCTGCCAAATTCGAACAGGTGGGGTGCAGAAGTTGCTTTAAAAAGGTTTTAGTCACTGGCAGTCTCGGTTTTTTCATTGTCTGTGAAATGTGTATGGCTTAGGATGCTTGCTGCAACATAGTTTCTTTAATTATTTACCATGAATGGGACGATTGAACCAAGCCTTGGATCATTACTATATGTTGTTTTACGCATTTTACGACGGGATCAATGATATATATATATATATATATATATATATATACATGCAAAAATATATATATATATATATATATATATATATATATAATATACATCACCAACGCCGGTTTGTTTGCGCGGGAATCACCGACGCTTTCATGAGCGTGGGGTCCGGCCGCTCACTGAACATAGCTTGTGGTAGCGGGTTTGGCTGCCACATCCGGCTCCGGGCCATAACGGTGTTGCCAAAAATCCATCGAGGGGACACTAAGCATGGTTCTGGTCTGCGCACTCCGGGTAGACCAAAATGCCTGCGAAGAGACCTCGTCTGCGGGGGCTAGACAGACGAGTGTCTCGCAATGGCGTGGAGAAGCCCATCCGCAGCAAGGAGGGGTGTCGGTCTTCCAGCGTGTCACGTTGTCAAAAACAGTTGCGGCGTTGGTGTGCATTGGGGCTGCCTCCCATCTGTTTCGCGGCCAGTATCACGGTGTGGCGTCGGATAGTTTCAAATGCGATGGTCAGGTCAGCGGTTTGGTTGTCTGGTCTTTTTGTAATTTTTGTTGATGCATTCACATATAGCGTGCAATCACACTCACAATACGCACTCGATCCAAAATCATCTATCAAATATATCATAATGTTTGCATCATGGCGCACACTACCTTCATCCTGCACTACCCGCGATATGGCAGTGGTCAGAAAACTGTCCACTCTTACCAACCAGCCAGTAGACATACACTTGGGCTAGGGGGGCGTACTCGCCCGGGGGCTGGGATGACGGTCTGTGGGCCACCGCCGCCTGTCTGTCGTAGTTTCGTCATTTCTTATTGATGCATTGTTTGAGCTTAGAGGCAATAAGCTTTTTACCACAACTCGTTTCGGTTATGCCTCGCTGTCTTACGACTGTTAACCGTATGGCGTGCATGAACAGCATGGCATTGACAGGGCGTAGTAAGCCTAGGACATCAGGGCATGGACTCGCATCTGCCGCATGCGGTCAGCGATGATACTGGAACTGTTGCTCTTCTCTAAATCGATTCCCATCGCAGCTGTGCGTGCATGGCTACAGGAATGAAGACAGGCACGCCATAGTTTGCCAACGGGCGCGCGTACCATGCATGAGGGCCGTCCGAATCACGGTAGCTGCTGATCGCGTTGACGATGAATGTTGGCGACTCTGCTGTTGTTGGCCTAATTTCAGGTTAAGTTCGGCTGCGTGGCTAGAGCTTAGTACGATTTATTGTTGTCCCCCTCTCTCCGCCCCCATCGCCGCCCCATCACTTCCTTCTTCTTGACGGCAGTGCATGAGCTCTAACAAGATGGGTAATATGTACGCGGACGGGAGGCCTGTGGCCTCCGATATTCATTCACGGATTTGCTGCGAACTGGAAAGCTATCTTTCGGGACACGACTATTGCACAGCTATTTTAATTCCACCACCCGTGAGCCATCAGCGTGGTGCATGCCCACGCTTCTGAACACAGGCACAACTTCCTTTCACGTGGGGGTCACAATCCTGTTCTGAACTGAAATTTCTCATATCTCACCCGTTTTCGGCTTTCCAGATTACTCCCCGAGAGCGACACTCGTTAAGGATGCGAGTGTTTGAAGTTCCGCTTTCAAGCATTGGACGGCCTGCAAATTACCATTGGAGCCAAACTGTATACATTTTCTAGATGATCTTAAATACGGAGCGGTATTCTAAAGATGTAGTTGTGCAGTGTGTAGTTCGTAGATTACGAAACAACGGAGCGAGAATACAGTTGGCGTTCCGTTTTGGGTCAGTTATTTTGTTTTCCTTTTTCCATGTTTTAAAGTCGCTGTGCTTTATGCTCAGGATCGAAGCAAAATGTACAGGAGTAGGCTGCGATGTGATGCGTGTTGTATAAAACCAATAAACCAAAAATGGCATCTCTGTCTGCAAAGGGAAAAATCTGGACGAGGTCGACTACCTCAACAGCGCACCAATGGCAGAAGAGGACGATCCGGAGGACATGGGTGAAGACGATTGTGTGGTGGAGGTCGCAAATGTCCTACCTGGACAAAAAGCCAAGAGGGGAAGGGAGACTTGTTTCCGGAGGAGACATCTTCACATCGAGAGACTAACAATGACGCTCAGGAAAAAAAACACCACTGGCAAAAAAGACGTATTGCCTGGTGCAATGCGGAAAAGGCAGCTGTGATGAGGCAGCTTGGCATGTTTGTTAGCCACATGGAGGTTTCTGGCCAAGCTGCATGCTTACGTGCCCTGTCAGCAGAAAATGCTCTGTCCTAGCGCTCATGGAGAGATGTTAAATCCATGTCCATAACGTGATTGTTAGAGCACGTCGTAAGGCGAAATGAGTCTCAGTGACTTACACATTAGATGTCGACTTCGTTCACGTTTGGATGATGCTCGCTAGTAAATTTCGCAACGACAAAAACGATCTCCTTGTTGTTGCTCCCGTTTATAGTAGCAATCTGTGTAGGTGGAGCTGATGAACGGTGAAAAAGCAGTGCTCACCAAGGGCAGTATGGCGAGATTTGCAATTCTGGGCGGAAGATGACACCTAAGCACGGAAATAGACCCACCCCATTGGTAAAAATGCGTTATACCTGAATGTCAGTTTGGAAGCAAATTAGGTGTGTCATTCTCCTGTCGCATCTTTCCAATACAGGATTCAATGCAAATGCTTCTTTCTCTACGTCATTTTTGAGATCCGTTGGCAAATCTGACACCACTACACTTAACCAAAGCACACTTGTTACATTGGGAAGTGGTGGGCCACAGGGGCCTTTGACTAGTTTTTGAAGACTGGAATGGGCGCGTGGGCGTCGAGCACGAAATCTCGCATCAGCCAAACAGCCGACATGTTTATGAGGCAGCTCGTTTGGCTTCAGTGACTGACTGCAATGACTGTAACGACTGACTCATTGATTTTAGTGTTGCACGGTCCTCCTTCCTCGGTCAGCAGCTGATTGCTACATCCCGCCGCACCATAGATTCCACTTGTATGAAGAAAGTGCATATGCGTAATTGACACGTATATAAAAAACCCAACACACGCAAGCCGTGGGAAAGGCACATTTAACAGGTAGCGTGAGCACGTGACTCACAGTTACACCAACAGCGAACCATTAACCCACACTCAGTCGCATAAGAGGCCATCATTAAGTAGACCGCTGCATTGACGCCGGCACAAGCCGTATCCCAAGCGCGGGCTACAAACTGTACCCCACCAATCGAGGCCGCCGCGCACTCGCGCCGCCAGTCACATCCACAGCATTAGAGGCTGTGTACTGTCGCCCTAAGACACCGGGGTTCGCGAGCAGGGTCGAGCAACATGGGCTTTGTATACTGACTGGAACGCCGACAGTGTAGAAGAGACTGTCGGAGTCACCTGCGAATGAGATGAACGGCGGCTGCCCACCGAAGCACCTGAAACTGCAGTAGCTCGGTCAGCAGATAAACAGTTCCAGCAGCACCTCGAGTCAATTTTTCCACCGCTGTCTGGCGCGTCGCCTCCGTTGCCCGCTCCTCAGCCCCGGCCGCCCTCTGCTGCAACCGTTGCAACAGCAGAAGCTTCGGGAAAACCGCCGTCGAGTAGTGTGCCGCCGACCGGGTCATTGATGATGCTTTAGCACTATTAGCACTATTAGTGCTAAAGGGTCATGGAAACCCAAAAGGCGTTGGTTGCCCTTTCTCCTACTCTTACCGGGCCGTTGGGGACGGAAAACATTTAGTGTCCCGGGTGTCCAGCCGTCGGGGCAAACACTCATCGGGTAGTTTAATGAGCTGCAGTCATTTGTTATGCGGTCCGAGGCGATTCCACAGCATGGAGCCAATGTCGTATGGAGGTCGATGGAGCCAAAATCCGTTGGTGATATCAACCCGCCTGGGGAGGGCTTTTTCATGAAGAGTGTTCAGCAGGTATTAACATGGCGTATGCTACTATTTATCCGACTTGATTTAGACTTTAACGGGACGGCCGGAAAGTGCACCATGATAAAATAGAGTAAAACGATTTTTATATTATAGATGAATGATTTAAGCAGCAGAAAGCCTACAATCCGCCGTTATTTGCCTATATCTGAACGCAAACCAACAGCCTGACGCGCAAGCAGGAGCGCAGGGAGGGAAGGCCACAGGGGGCACGTCCCCCCTGCCTAAGGTTTCAGGGGACCCGAAGGGCTTCGGGATTTACGATTAAGGGCCTGATTTGAGGGCCCAAAGGCCAGAAAGGTCGGCTGGAAGACTATTCAGAGCCCCGGCCGGCACAATGGGGCACTCCAATGCCAGCGATATTTTTGTTTGGGGGGGGGGGGCTTTCACCATTGGGGAGCCCTTTATCAACCTTGTGCGTGCCCCTGGCCCATTGCCAAGGCTCTGGCTGCGCGCTTGTGCACAAGGTAGCATATTGATATCTGGCCGTGTTTGGTTTGTCGCCGTCATCTTTCAAAGGTGGCCGCGACACTGGTTTATGAGATGGTCGTTGCCTCGCTGATTAATTAACATGTTGGTTTCAAGCGAAACATTTGTCGACAAATATCCAACACAGACTGTTCGACATCGTCTCTCACCGGTAAAGGGGCCCTCAGTTTCCCAGCAACCCCCAAGGAGTCCTTCTGAATGATGTTCGAGGCCCCCGACCTGAAAGCCTTTGTCCCTTTGTCCTTAATTTCTAGGTGCAACTCTTGGTCCTCAATACGCAGCTGAATATGACAGAAAAGTCACACACGGTCCTCTGTTATCACTATGTCCTCGGTATTTTCAATTGCCAGTGTAAGCTGAAGATGGCAGCTTTACCCCTCGAGCGACCCATCCTGTTCTTAAACGGCCAAATGGCTGCATGGCCTTCCAATTTGGCTGCGATGCCGCCATTCGTTCGGGTGGTTCTCGGTAGTGACGGCTGAGTCAGGTGTCCCGTAAAGCACGGCACACAAGTATGTGTGTGTGTGTGTGTGTGTGTGTGTGTGTGTGTGTGTGTGTGTGTGTGTGTGTGTGTGTGTGTGTGTGTGTGTGTGTGTGTGTGTGTGTGTGTGCGGAATTACGGAATACGGAACTAGGGTGCAGAACCTGATACGGAATTAGGGTGCAGCCAGGATTGTGGGTGTGGGTGTGGGTGTGGGTGTGGGTGTGGGTGTGGGTGTGGGTGTGGGTGTGGGTGTGTGTGTGTGTGTGCACGTGAACGGGTGGAGCTCAGTGAAAACTCAGTGAGGTCAAAATAAGTAAGAAATATGAAGAGTATCGTAACTTCGACTTGCTTGGTCATCTCCGCTCCATAATGATGAATGTCATTGTATTATCTAATCATCACTCTACGCTGATTTTAATCTTTCTTTCAAATGCTATCTACGGTGTTACAGTAAATAATGTCAGCCTAAGATGGCAGACCCCAACCCCCATTGTTTGGTCGCGCCTGCTTGTTTAAGTGTTGAGCCGGAACTGCCACTGCAGATGTCTGCTGCGAAGGTTCTGGCACTGGCGTGCCTGCAGTAATTTTAAATTGCATCAAGCTTGCAGCAGCAATGCGGCGATGACCATCACATATCACGCCGTTCATGTGATGACGTGTGAACCCCGATTGCTTTCACTTGTCTCTTAACAGCGGCATTCAGCATTGCACTACCTTCACAAAGCGCTATGTTGCCCTCAGTCTTACGTAGACGCGCGTGTATGGGTTGAGTTATGTGGTCGGTGAGATCATTTCCAGGTGCTGCATGGAGACAATTGACATGAAATGAGCTCTGTCTTGTGTGAAAGAAAGTGGGAGTTCGGTGAAGTAAAACGAGTTGTTCCACCAGGCTAAAGACAGACAGAAGCGCTTCAAAACCTACGTGGAAGTCTGATACCAATATCACTGATTATTGAAGTGGGCTTAGTTTATCGAAATAAGTTATGACCGCATAGAACTGCGAGTCTCCCCACGGCATGGACGGAAATGATCGGCAGCGGTCTAGGGAAGACCAAAAAGATTGCACCTAGGATGCCGTGGTGAACATCAGAAGGCCTTTACCAGAAATACTTTCTCTCCATCAACTTCGGCCGGCTCGCGCGATTTGGGATTGAATAATCTTTATGCTCTTAACAATATTGATATTCCGTGATTAGATGCACTACAATTTATTCCGACGCCGTCTTTGAAGTGATTTATTTATTTTCCATTCTGCGTAAGCAACAAACTGGACACATTCGAATGCTCGTGCTGATGCCTTAAACAGTTCGCTTTATACATGTCACGATCGGTAACATTGGCTTGTGCACAGTACAGAGGAAGGTCAGAGGGGCGAAGTGGCGGGCAGTTCTCTCAAGCCGCTCATAGTGATTGCCACCAGGGCACCTCCATTCATTCCGTGCAGCTGTCATTTAATCGCAGTAGGGATTTCGCAACCATTAATCAACATCGGACAATGGGAAGAGTTTCGCTACGGGTAATTGCTAATGTCCAAGCAAGTAGCAGGCGGAGAAAGCGATATGTGTGGCTCCACTTCACTAAGCCTTCAATTGCCCTGCATATTTTGATGGATGTCTGTTCTCTCCGACCGCTGAAGTCCGTTGATGAAGCATCAATGGGAGTCAGCCCCGAGGCGTTGTGGCAACACAACATTTGGCGTACAAGTCATCAGGGACCCCACCGGGTGAAGGGTTGAAAGCACGGGACCGATGAGGATGTATTACACCACAGACATCGAGATAACGATGTCGACATCGGCCGTTTGGTGCGAGCCGTAGAATTGCTTGCCAACGCCAGTAATGTTAGTCTCTCAAGCAGACGGAGCAATCACGATGACTTCCACGTTATTTATCTGCTGGCGATGCGCAAAGACGCGGTGATGTCGGTGATATGAGACGGTCGCTGTAACGCTGCTCTCTAGTCGTCACCTGCTCTGTAATCATAACTCTTTGCGTTATTTGCTTTCAGTTGCGGAGCTCACGCCCGTAATCAACGCACGGACAGAAGCTCCACTTTGGGCATCACAGACGAATATTTTGATGCATCGAAATTGGCAGAAAATGGCGAAGGTGACGAAGTCAAACTTATGACGCCGAGCCCTACCAAAAGACACCTTGACTTCTCAAAATTATCTTAATAAGATTTTTAAAAATTAAAAATTAAAAAATTATCTTAATAAAAATTACATTAAGTAAACCAGAAATCTGTGGAAATTTTACAATGTCAAACTGCCTGCGTCTTGGGATGACATATCGCTTTGTCTAATGCAGTGGAGTAAACAAATCATCTCATCGACAAGCATCCAATCCAGCCTTTGAGTACCACCAATAAGCTATAAGCGGGCGATTTGCAAGATAGGCTTACCGTAAGATAAGGCATACCAAATATGCCAAGTAAATGCGGAGGGCAGTGCCAAACGTCCTTTTTTACCTTTCCCAACGACTGAAGACATGGAGTCCACAGCATTCGAATGTGACAACTGCGGAGTCATACTTGTTCTTTTGGACCATGCTATGGGGAACTTCGTGGGATTTATGGCACTGGCACGAGATCAGCCAGCAGCCATATGGTACTGGCACGAGAGCAGCCAGCAGCCATATGGTACTGGCACGAGAGCAGCCAGCAGCCATATGGTACTGGCACGAGAGCAGCCAGCAGCCATATGGCACTGGCACGAGAGCAGCCAGCAGCCATATGGCACTGGCACGAGAGCAGCCAGCAGCCATACCCCAACCTCTGAAGCGATCGGTACAAATCAGGGATGCTTGGGACGGCAAGATCCTTTGCGGGTGAGGCTCCTTTTCCTAATCCACCCACTGGCCATAGGGCTTTGCCCTTATCCACCCGCTTCTCAGTCCGAGTTGGTTGTTCCCACCTGTTACCCAGTCGTTTGTACTTTTCCCAGTTTTTCAAATCCAATGAAGGAAGAGTTTCAGGAAGGACCTAACCCAAAATTTGCGTCTCATTACGCCAAAAATTTGCGTGAAGCCCAATCACAGCAATATCCCTAGCAGCCCACCAATGGTTCAGCACGAAAGTCAGCTGGACCGGTGCAGTATACTGCCGGACAGTCTCCCGGTAGCGGCACTGGCTGTCACCGCCGCGGGCTGAGACGGGGCGGGGGGAGGGGGGGGGGGGGAAGAGGCTGACCCACTGCGGCTGGGCTTACCCGAGGCGAGGGACCGCGAGACGAGGTCGTTGGCATCGAGCGGCCGTTCAACGCGATGGTGCAACAGGGCTTAGTTAATCTGGGGTGACGCCCGTTACTGGGAAGTGGCAGCTGGCCCGCACAAGGTGAAGAGATTGTGACAATGATCGCAGCGTAAAGGGAACACGCTTACCAATGTTGGGCCAGAGGTCCCTTCCCTGCCTGCATCTCCTTTATTGCTACCCGCTGCCAAGGCACAACGCTTAGCAAACTCAGCCCGCCTTTCACGAGAAGAAAAGAAAGAGAAGAGTAATAGATGACCCGTGACGATATCACTTCATACAGGAAAGACTGCGTCTTAACCAAGAGAAGACGATTCTATAAATACACATTACGATATACGTTACCACCAAACGCCACCATGCGGACACAGCTTTGACGTGCCAAGTTTTTGGGCGTACTAATGTGTCCGTGTCCGTGTCCGTGTAATCGTGTCCCAGACGTGTCCCACGCCTGAAATTGGACCTGAGAAGCCTAAACGTGCGCGGACTAAGCCATCGCTCAACTGAGTGTTTGTTCTTGTCCAGCCTTGATCCTGTTAGTTTTATGTGTGTTCTGCTCAAAAATGTCCTCCAGCAAAAAGTAACAAGCCAGAGTGTAAATTCAAACAATGGCTGTTTTAACAATTACAGTTTTAAATAACGGTTGTTTTGCTGAGACTAGTGTCGCAGTAGAGGTTTTGCAACAGTTTTGCTTCATTCTTGACAGCCACTTACTCGCGGATCACTTGGGTTTGTTTGCCCAGATAACCTTAATCCGACTTTTCGTGGCATTTATGCTGAGGGTAGGACCATAGCTGCGAGCAGGTATGTACATACAAGCACCGTAAGCTAAATGGTAGTACGTAAACATCAGGACGTCGCCGAAGGATACGATCACGCGTCGATAGAGGCATTGATTCCCGCTCTAGGTTCTGGCCACACATGCTCCGTGCTTTTGGTGTTAAGGTCGCTATGGCATGCACCCGTCCGCTACATCGTCCTGATGTTTTAAATTTGATGCAAGAGCGGCATGATCTATTGCTGCACACAGGGTGAAAAGCCCTAACGTTTCGCATTCTCAAACGGTTACCCATGAACACGATTTGGCACGTGCCCAACAGCAAACTACCGGCTTTCTCGCCCTCGGTGCATGCACCTGATGGCGCGCGGTCGACTGTGACATCACTGGCTTAACCACAGACGGGAAAAGGAATTTGGAAGCGGTTTTACTCCCGCACGTGATGTTCATCTTAATAGCCAAGGAGCCACACAAGTGGTGGAGTTGTGTAGACGAGGCTCGAGGGACACGCGCTATGCTCAACCGGATCTTGTATCACGACCGCCCGGCATCAGGTCTGGGTCGTGACTCTCCATACAGTACAGGGCAGGGCTAGAGGTAAACAAAAATGGAGACGCTATAGGGCAGAAACTAAATAAAAACATTTGAAAACAAGGACTTGAAGGACTTTACAAGGCTAACGCGCTGCAGAAATGTAACACCTCACTGTTGCATCATGCTGAATGGTCCATTCTTACAATGAGTTGTACATATATGCATCACGAATGTATAATAGTAAGGTATCACTTAATAACTATATAATTACAATATATTACACAATAATTACACACTCATAATGTATGACATAATAACTATATAGTTATGTCACTTAACAATCATACTATAATCATGCATTTCCTGATAATTATAACGTTTAACAAATAGGCAGCTGGCGTGCCGCTCCCTGCGATCGCAGCTAGAGCCTGTAGCCATCAACGCGGCGACACGGGGACGCTGCGAAGCGGGATGGCAGAAGGAAGCGGAGGTCATCGCAGTGAGATTCCCTTGCGGAAGCCACCCGCTACCCATAGAGCTGTGCTCATACCCGCCCGCTACTCAATCGTAACCAGTTGTACCCGTCCGTTATCCGCCTGTATATATTTTCTCAGCGTTTAAGTTTTAGACTGCCGACGCATTCACGAGCGTTGACAGCCCTTAGTGCAGACTAAACTGAGCTTTGAACACCTATGCTCGAGGCGCAGCGAGCGATCCCGGCTTCCAGGCTGAGCAGGCGGTTTGAGAGTGATTTAGGGTGTATTGGCATGAATTAGGTTGGGCACGCTCGGAGAAGTCCGGGTAAGACGCCAGCTGAGGTTTCGAGTTCGTTCGAATGACCACCCAGGCTAAGCCAGCGTAATGCGGCGTGACGAGCATGAAAAAGCCGACGCAGTAAGGTTCTCAACGTTGCGCACTATCTCACACTGCACGAACGCGGCGCGATTAATCTTGGGAGCGTCCTTTTCCATTACAATTTTTATTCACCGGCAAAGGTAGGCTTAGCCCGTATTTTGAGCTCAGAAGATTAATTTCTGCTAATCCACGCGAACAAATCGATAAGCCGGTTGGGGCAAAGGCTTAGCAGAGGATATTCTAGTGATTCGCCGGCATTGGCAGAGGAACCAGTTGCCAGATATTATGGAAACAGGCAGAGTAAAAATAAAAAACATGATAAGAAAGTAGCAGTTTCTTGAATGTAGGTAAAATAAGTGAATGAAGTGGATACGTGGATAAGCAATGAGTGGATTGGCTGCCATGGGAACGGCGGGTTTGCCATCACAGACAGACATGTTCCTAACTGGTGTCCGCGGGCGTGCCATCACAGACAGACATGTCCCCAACTGGTGTCCGCGGGCGTGCCATCACAGACAGACATGTCCCTAACTGGTGTCCGCGGGCGTGCCATCACAGACAGACATGTCCCTAGCTGGTCCTCGCGGTGTGACACCACAGACAGACATGTCCCTAGCTGGTCCTCGCGGTGTGACACCACAGACAGACATGTCCCTAGCTGGTCCTCGCGGTGTGACACCACAGACAGACATGTCCCTAGCTGGTCCTCGCGGCGTGACACCACAGACAGACATGTCCCTAGCTGGTCCTCGCGGTGTGACACCACAGACAGACATGTCCCTAGCTGGTCCTCGCGGCGTGACATCACAGAGAGACATGTCCCTAGCTGGTATCTACGGACGTGCCATCACCGACAGACAGGTTCCCAGGTGATGTCTGGTTTTCGCAAACTGTGCTTAGCAACAGAGATTCCATCTCCAAAAGTAAACTGTCCGAATCCAGTCCTGGCACCGGTCAGAAACCAGCCCTGGTAGGAGTCAGGAGCGCAGCCCGGACACGGAAGTCAGCAGCGCAGCCCGTACACGGACATCAGGAGCGCAGACACGACACAGAAGTTAGGAACGCAGCCGTGACACGAGCCAGGAGCGCAGCCCGGACACGGAAGTCAGCAGCGCAGCCCGGACACGGACATCAGGAGCGCAGCCCGGACACGGAAGACAGGAGCGCAGCCCGGACACGGACATCAGGAGCACAGCCGTGACACAAGTCAGGAGCGCAGCCGTGACACGAGTCAGGAGCGCAGCCCGGACACGGAAGACAGGAGCGCAGCCCGGACACGGACATCAGGAGCATAGCCGTGACACGAGTCAGGAGCGCAGCCGTGACACGAGTCAGGAGCGCAGCCCGGACACGGAAGACAGGAGCGCAGCCCGTACACTGACACCAGGAGCACAGCCGTGACACGAGTCAGGAGCGCAGCCGTGCCACGAGTCAGGAGCGCAGCCCGGACACGGACATCAGGAGCGCAGACACGACACAGAAGTCAGGAGCGCAGCCGTGACACGAGTCAGGAGCGCAGCCCGGACGAGCAAATCATGAACGCAGCCCGGACACGAGTCCCACCTTTGCCATCGTCAACAGCTCCAACCCGACGGCTGGGAGGCCTTTAATGTGGCGCAGCTTTCACACATCTATAATCTAACAGATATAGAATAGACAAGGCCCCTCAAAAGTCGTCAGCGGCAACGCGTCCCTGCACGCGTGGGTCTACCCAATGTCTGAGACAGCCTTAAAAAGGAGACTTTGTGTATTGGGAAAAATTATTCTGCTGTTTGCTGTAAACACGAAGCTCCCGAGCAGCGATCAAAGTCGGATTGCTTCGAATTGAAAGTTTGGTCGCAAACGGTTGGCTCAGTGCAAACACAGCAGTAAGTGACCATAAAAGATCAAGTGCCGTGGCAGAACAGAAGCCCAGTTCCCATCCGAGTGGAGCAGATCCCCCTCACGTCTGCCCATGTCGGCGAGTGTGACGCAGGTTCCCGGGTGGATCCGGTCACAGAGATCACAAATTTCCCTAAAATCGTTCCAAAGTTCCCGATTCTCCGAAATTGTCGAGGCCTCGTGGGACCAGTAATAGACCAAGACCAATGTACACCACCTGCTCGATATCTAGACCACGTTCGGAAAATCATAAACAATCCTGTTGTGTACAAAAAAACCAGGCCCACTTGTGAGTCATGTAGGGATCAAAGCAGCCGACCTCGTCTGCTGCTGCAGCAGGAATGCAGTCACCTTTGCTCAGGCACGCGTGGTTACCGTACCATCGCCACGTTACCGTATTTCCCGCCGCCGGAAAGACATCGAATACAGTGGGCCTGCGGACGCCTGATTGATAAATGCGCGGTGCGCCACCCGACCTGAAATGGAGAATCCGCTGTCGCACGTGTGGCGAACGCCACACCTCCTTTAGCTGAGGTTGGCACGTGCAGGCATCTCCTTAATCCTATCTCGCTGCGCAATCCCTCGTCAGGGATCCATCGCTGTGTTCGGCACTGGGCCGCCAGCATCAAAGAATAAGTCCTCTCTGAAAGCCAAATTCAACAAACAGCTTGTGTTCGCGCCATTTTTTGCGGGTGATGCCGGTTAGCGCCATGAAAAGACACGGCAGCGTGAAAGGACTAATGGCGGGCAGCCTTGTGCACATGGACAGAGAGGCGTCAGACGTTGAAAACGTGACCTCGAATGACTAAATGGAAAGCTGCATCCATGGACGAGCCGCGCATACTTAGCTTGCATCACAAACTCAGTAAGGGCGCGAATGCATTGCACAATACATGCCGGTTGCGTGTCCAACACACGCCGACAAGGCACGGGGAGGCAGCAGCATCGCACCACCCACGCGGACCAGACAAACGCACTTAATCTCTCCACAGCTGATTCATGCTAGCAACAACACGAGCATGGAACAGGCTCACCGAATGGACAATGCTCTTTAATGGAGGATTGCATGGGCTACGCAAACCCATAAGCCCATGGGTTGCCATGTAGAAGAGGTAAATGGTCGGGTTGAGAACCGACTTGGGAAAATCGCAGTATGGTTTCGGGTATGATCATGGGTAAAACATCCACAAAATGCTGGGTAGATGCTTCCAGAAATGCCACACAACGCTACTGCTTGCGCTTCTTTTGGTCATAATAGCTTTTTAACACTATTTTTGCAATATTTTGAAAAAGTAAAGTTGGGTTAAGCGTTTTCAAAGTTTCAAAATGACTTATAACTTGAGTGCTGAGAAAATCAAGATATGTCGGCAATTGGTGGGCACAATTGATTAGAAATGGGTTTTGGGTAGGTATAGGCACACCCCCGTAGCTAGCGGGTGGACGGGGTAAAAATCTTACCAGTGAGGGACTCTAACCCCTCCCAACGATGATCAGATTAAAAAGCCACTTCCGCATGAGGCGTGCAACATCGTTCATGTTTATATAATATCACGCATTGTTGACGCGGCAATCTAAAATTTCAACAGACATCTGTGTAGCTCATAGTTGTGGTCACACTCAGGACCATGCGGCACATCTTGGTCCCCACTGAATAAGCCCGAACATTTCATATCACATACCTTCTTTTCCGAGTCTCCCCGATCTCAGCATCTCGACGCGGCGGATTATCGTTCCTAGACGCTTTCCCCGCCAACTCAACTTAACATGCATTTCACGGCGCCCAATGAAGGGTGAATGCCGATACCGATACCGATACCGATAGCAGCGTGCTGCCGCTTCCTACACTTGATCTCCATCGCCGACAGTTTGGGGGTAACGATCGCTGCAGCAGCGATTTGGGTTGCACGAAAAACTGAATACAAATCGCCGAGACACGGTGATTGCAATGGGCAACTGGCCAGTGAATGACATCCGCTGCCTTGTAGGAGACAGAGAGATGACGTCTTGGGCCAATCTATGTGCACCGGCTGAGCGCGTTGGGTTTATTGCAAACATTGCTTGTATACAATGTGATACCGCCCACACCCTGTGCGACAGAATGTGCTTGAGGGTGTTGCCTATAAATGACCGTTCATGGTGATGACGATGGTGAGACAGATCCCGCTCCAAAAACACACCAAGAAGATCCCGCAGATCTCAACGGGGGCAATGTGGCCTTCGAGGTAATGTTTCGCTGTTCTGCCCACTTGGGTACCTCCGTCGGTAAAGCCCACCCACTCTTCGCAGCAGCATTTGTATTACTGAAAGGGCACGGACACAACGGTCACACACGGCCAGGCCGTATCGGATTCAGCGCTTCCACTCCGCACACGCGATACGAGACACGACCTTCACAGAGTACGACGGGCACAGGGGCAGGGCCCCTACCGCAGACCGCAGGCACGAGCGACGGGGCCCCGGCGTCCGCAAATGGTCCGCCCACGGAGGCAACCACCCGCACCGCGTCTCGCAGCATGCGCACCCACGTGTGAAGGTACGGCAGCCCAACGCGCTGAGGCCCGGAGTCAACGCCGACGGGGAGGCTCCACGGCCCAACGCAAGCAGTCGCTGCATTCCACGCGGGGAATCGGTTCGATTCCACGCAAGTTTCCGCAGGTGCGATCTCAGCAGGGATGTCGGAAGTCTAGGTGAGGGAGTCCTCAGCCGTCCCTGCAGGGCTGCCGCGGCCTGCGGGCTCGGACTGACCCACCGCCTTCATGTTAGATTAGTCCGCGACTCGAACCAGGTCACTATCACAGCAGAACACTCCACCGTGACGTCACAACGAGCGGCGACGCCTGATCGGCGCGACGGTGAGCAGGCGACGCATCCGCTGGTGGTCGCGCTCCGGCGAGGGCTGTTATTGGCGGATGCAAACCAGCTAAGAGCTGTGATTGGCGAACGCGGACCAGCGCAGGCTGTGATTGACGGATGCAGGCCAGCGGAAACGGCGATTGGCGGAGGCAGACCGCGCCGCGGCTGTGATTGGCAGGTATCAGTCGGTGCCGTCCTGACTGGCATCCATGGCCTGCACACCCTCTCGAGCCGGCATCTGAGGACAAAGCGTCAAAATACCTGAACACACACATACGTACGCACGCAAGCATGCACGCACGCACAGCTCCCTGTTGGAAGGTTGACTATATGAATCACCACTAATAAATAGTTATATGGTGGTTATTCAGCTCTGTCGTTAGTAAAATACCAACATTCTGCCAAGAGACATTTCAGTTATATTTCAACCTAAATCAGTCTGGACAAACAATTCTTAGCATTTCCTATGGTAAAAATAATAATCGGCCCGTGCGCATTGACTCTGCAAAAGCCCCGCCTATAACACTTCCTTAACACATTTTTTTATGATATGTTTTTTGTTGACATACCACATTTTCCTCCGCGCTCTTTGCACCAACAAATTTTACATCGTTAATCGAGTGGCCCAGTGAGATAAAGTGGATGCATACGGCATAGTCCACCGATGTACTTTCTGTTCAGATGGTTGATGAATGTTTGCCGAACGAGTATATAAAGTTCCCCTGTATCCCCGATATAACATACACATCTGACATCTTACAATGAACACCATACATAACGCTGTTTGTTTTACATCCAGTAATATGTGGTGTTCATTGTAATGCGTGCGAATGTGTATGGTATTAAAGAGAGCAAGGAGTGGCATTGAGGTTGGAAGGCCATGGAGACAGTGTGGATTAGAAATGTGTTAAGATTGTAAAGGAGGCATAACGCTAGGCACACCACACCTTAGAAGGGGACTGAGGGTGGGACAATACAATATAGTGCACAAAATGCGGTAAAAATATGTTAGGCGGGGGCTGTCTCGCAACTATTGCACATGTGTCATCATCATTTTTACTATAGAAAGTGGAAATGGCCGTTTTTCCAAACTGATCCAGGCTCAAATAGAACCGAAAACCATTACTGCTAAATCAGCATTGTTTGACGACATTAATGACGTCCACAGACGCACGTGCCACGCAACTTTGGCACAAAAGTACGACCGTTGCGAGGGGTGCTCAGCAACGCTAAACTCGACGCAGCCATCCGCACCGCAGCCCGCCCGGCCGCTTCGCTTTAACGTTGGCCTATCTGACTGCATGCTGCTTTGTCACCGACCATGACGCCTTCTCATGCCCTGCGGTCCCTGCGGTCCGCCGAGTGCGGCTCTGCCTGCCCGCATCAAAAGGCGAAGAAAATCGGCCGAATTGAAATAGTCGGCTTTTTTAAGACTTAGACACCGCTGTGGGCACATGAACATGTGTGTTGGAGTGTTGTGTGTAATCTGGGTTGTGTTTATTTTCAGTCTTCTCAATAAAAGTGTCACTGTAATGGGATGTGCGTGACTGGCAACGCCACACACGTCACACAACACGGCAATGTTGTCGCACAACACGCAGTTCTTCTTCTCACTTGCAAGGCAGCCATTGCGCAGGCTCAAAAAATCGAAATCCTTCTTCAAAACGCTACAAAGAAGTGCCAAGAAAGGTCTTCTACTGAATGCCGGCCTCCCCATGGTCCCGCAACCGCCGGACCGACGGACCAGCACCCCTCCCCCTTGCGGGGGCCCCCCGTTAGCTCAGTACGTCCGCAATGGGAAAATCCACCGCGCAATATGCTACGCGCTGCATGGGTTCAGTCACGGCGCCATTGACTTGAGGATACCTGGCCAAGCCGGACATTCCAAACAGGCTTCCGGTGTTCCCTGCTCTGCTGGCCACGCATTAACCCCCCCCCCCCTCGTATTACGACGGTGGCGTAGTGCCCCGTCGAAACGGCACGGATCTGAGGGTGATTAACGCCCCGAGCTTAGCAGACACGCTCTCTCAACTAGAACCATCCTGGAATGTCGTCAGACGGGACGGGAGGCCGCTGGTGCCCATGCAGTTTGCCGGTGGACTCAGCTGTACTCTGTACCAAGTCGGCCCCACTCGACTTGCAATATAAGCACGTTCCGTTAAAGGGCGTGTTCCACATTTGTGTGGGGGTGCTGAACGGAGATACCTTGTATGGAGATCACTCGGTGAAGTTAACACCCCTGCCCTCCTTACAGCCTAAAACCTTCTAGTTTCTGAGCTAGACGCCCACGAAGTCCCGGACATACATGGGGTCATACACGTCACCCCCATACTGCCAACCCATTGGAATGTCGAGATATTCGTGTCTGGCGTAGATAAACATGATTTCTGGAACCACCGGACCTCGTTTGACTCTCAACCAATGTTATCCAACAAGCGCAAGCCTCACACATGAATCACGCACAATCACACACAATGTTTCTACTAGAAAAACGGCAGTTGGACAGTGCTACTAGGTATTACGGAAATAATACTTGTGATAAAATAACTTCAGAATATCGCAATAACCGAGCATGTAAATGCCAGTAAACAGCACAAAAAACACGGATTAATATGCACAACATCAAGAGTAAGAGCCAAAACCCGCAAACACAACGATGTTTGGGTCCCGGAAACGCCGCACCCATTATCATCGCCCGACATCTCTCGAGAAGTTAAAGCACTACAAGTAGGTTAGCCCGTCCGCTAGGGTGGCAACTTCCGCACAGCCAGTTTGGCATCCCCGCTGACGTCATACAAACGTTTCATGGCCCAATCAAACGATGAGGATGGAGAGGCATGTTTACTAAATTGTGCAATTTTGTTATTTAGAGCAGTCTTCTGTGTAATTTCGTTGTTTAGAACAGTCCTTTGCACTTAATAATATGCCAATAGTCACAAGTAACCTTATTCCATCACATCTGACGCTTGCCTGAATATCTTCAGGAAAATAACGCTCATTTTAAACCAACTTGGATGAGTGACCGAGGCCAGGAACACGACAGCGCCACCTATACCAGCTGCGTAACTGCCCTGCTAACCAGAAGCTGCAACTCACCACAACCAGGGGCACGGGACCGAGAGGTACTCAAGTTGCGGGGCGGGCGGCGGAATCACCAGTTTTCGCCGATACCGGAAGTGCCATCGCACATAAGAGAACTTAAATGGTCCATGGTCAGTGTGGTGACACATGCAACACATCATAGCTTGTAATGAATACAACCTGTTAGTGACAGTGCGTAACCCAGACACATTGAACGAATTTTGCTTTGTACATGCGAGGAAATCGTGCTTGTTGAGGTGAAGCTAGACTAGATAAAGCTCCATATTCCTATCCCTGACTGCCTCGTGCTGAGCCTGTACGCTTTCTTTAAATCGTACTAACCTCGGACGAACTGCACGCATTGTCATTACCACGCACATCTCATACGTGCGCGTCTCCGACGGTTTCCTCAGTTATGACACACACACAGCTGCTGAGACTCGATAGAGTCGCCTGCCCTTCACTCTGGCCGGAAGGGCGGGCAACACGGGAAATCGAGCCCCGTAGCTCTGGTTTCCCAGACGCGCAGCTTAACCCCTCCACTACCGGTACCCCTACACCCCTATAAGTCCGAGAGCACGTTGAGAGGATCGATCATAGCGACACATTTACCGAGATGAAGATTTACACTTTGCATTTACTGAGCTGCGAGAGTCGTCCTCGTCCGTGATAGACCAACCTTAGCCCAAAATACTGACTGATCTCGTGACATGATTTACGGACAACAGCGAGCTCAAACACCATGTTGAGCGGTAAGAAAGAAGATGCTTGGTGGTCAAGCAGGAACAAAACAGGACTAGAAGCGCAAAGTGTCAGGCTGCACGTCTGGGAAGCCTGAGGTACGGGGTTCGATTCCCCGCCGTACCCTCCCTTCCTGCCACCATGAGACGCAAGCGGCAGCGCCACCAGCCTTAACTGCTGAGTGCATCGTAAAGCAGCAGTGCTAATGGCATGTAAAGTGAACATGATGCTGAAACTCCTTATCTCTAATTTTGAAAACAGCAGGAGGCGTATAATTGGTCAAACGTTGGGAGGCTTGCCTGGCTCATATGTCTAGAAAACAGAATGAACTCAAACAAACTTCCAAGTGCATGCAACGTCATGGAAGCTGAAAAGGCGTGACTAATTACAGGGAAGACGCATAACGGAAAACATATAAAATGCCGTGTCGTGCCGTTTGCCGTTGATATACAGCACATTACGAGCATACAACAGAGCATCGGAAATGCATGTCGCACAAGGCACGGCACGACATCATCTGCCAAACACATGGCAGAACCTGCACACGACAAACATCTGATAAACACATGTCAGTCACAAGGCAAAACAAACGTCTGCCAAAGACATGGCAAGAACGGCACGCAACAAACATCTGACAAACGCATGGCAAACACTACACACAAACACATCTAACGAACACAAGACAGCCACCACATGCCACCACCATCCGACAAACAAACGACAAACACTACACACACAACCACCTGACAAACGCATGACCGACACGCGACTGACACCACCGACAAGCACGTGACACCGCTGACATGCGCGTGACACCGGCGGCGGCCGACTGACCCGGACGGAGATCTGCGCCGTCTGGATAGCCGACCGGAGGATGAGCCCCTTGGTCTGCTTGATGTACTCCTTGCCGACGGCCAGCGCGCGCTCGAACGTCTGACTGCGCTGGTCCACGCTCTTGGCGTACAGGATCTGCCGCACGCACAGAGACGTCACGTGGGCGTGTCTACGCGGTGCTCGTATCCGAAGTGGTGAAGTCAAAGAAGAAAGAAGAAGAAGAAGAAAGAAAGAAGAAGAAGAAGATGAAGAAGAAGTGAAGAAGAAGAAGAAGAAGTGATAAGGAGTGCTTATGCTGAGATAAGGGCTTTCAATGTGTCAGCAGGCACGGGATCGTGGCCGGTGTCTGGTTGACCTTTCTGAAGTCAACTAGTCTCCAAGTCCGAACTTGGCATGTGAGACTGACCTTACGTTTAGTCTGGCCTCAGTACGCGAATATGACCTCAATATGTGGGTCTGGCATCAACAGTGGGCTTGACCTGGTACTGTGACTTCATATAGCATGTGCATCTGACCTTGCGGAAGTCTGGCTTAGGCATGCGAACACGGGCTATCTGTGCAAGTCCATCCTCAGTCTGCCAGTCTGACCTTGTTGTGGGTATTTGACCTTGCCGCGGGTATTTGACCTTGCTACGGGCACTTAACCTCAGTACACGAGTCTGGCCTCACTGCAGGAGTCTGACCTCAGCATGCGAGTCTGACCTTGTTGTGGGAGTCGATGCGCGCCTGGATCTGGCCGTCCAGGATCAGCCTCATCAGCTCGTCCTCTAGCTCCGGCACGGTCGTGTTGAACGCCTCCGCCATCTTGCGCAGGTCGGCTG
The DNA here is from genome assembly GCF_011947565.3 of Pollicipes pollicipes. Classification (NCBI taxonomy): domain Eukaryota; kingdom Metazoa; phylum Arthropoda; class Thecostraca; order Pollicipedomorpha; family Pollicipedidae; genus Pollicipes; species Pollicipes pollicipes. The sequence continues at coordinate 24,411,065 of NW_023596448.1, read as the reverse complement.
ACGCGTACGGGCTGCGGTGCACCCACAGCGGTCAAGGGAGAGAGAGAGGCGAGCAAATTGTCAAGGACGGAGGACGCAGCGGTCAGGGGAGAGGGGGCGCGCACGGACGGTCGGGGACAGAGAATGCAGCGGTAAAGGGAGAGGGAGGCACGCACAGACAGTCAGGGACACAGGACGCAGCGATGAAGGGAGAGGGAGGAGCGGACGGACGGTCAGGAACAAAGGACACACCAATCAGGGCAGAGGGAGGTGCAGATGGATGGTTGGAGACCGCAGCTGCCAGGGACAGAGGAATCGAAAGAGGATTATCTCATAATCTCATCATCCAATACAAGATGATGGTGACAAAGAGAGATCCACTTCATCCTTCGTCACATTTGGACCAGTGGATGCTACTAAGGACGAGAGAAAGGTCAACGTACAGAGGGACGACAGATAACCAATCATATCCCGACAATGCAACACGTGCGCAGGAGAGCAAGAGCAAAACAAAACATAAACGCCTCACTCACAATAATACTGCCGCAAGGGCAACAACGCGTGAATATCAGCAGAGGATCACCACCGTCCAGCCTATACCGCAAGTCTAGTTCGCCCCAATCCCGGAGGCCGGCGGCCTCGCTGAGCACGCCCCTGTCCCAGCTACCCCGACCTTGATCACTAGATCGGCCAGCGCTGGTCCTCAACCGACTGCTGGATGCGCCTGACTCCTCTGGCCTGAAGCACTGGACGAGTCCCAGCCCTCCCGACCTGAACCATTGGACAAGTCCCCCCCCCCCCCATTCCCAGCTGAGGCGCCGGACGAGTCCCGTCTCCCCCCCCCCCTCACCGACTGTGGCGCCGGACGACCTCCTATCCCCACCCACCCCGACCGCACGAGCGACGACACCCTCGAACAAGTCACAAACTGTCCGCGAAGACATTTAGCCACGTCACCAGCCGTCCGTCCTCGGTGCGAACTGTCCGGAATCAGGCCGCATCCTCACCTGAAGTACTGGACGAGCCCCCGGTTGCGGATCATGCTGTACAGCTGGCGGACGTAGCGCGCCAGGTACATGTCGAGCAGCAGCGTGTCCCGCATCTCGTCCAGCATGCGCAGGCAGTCGGCGTACGACGACTCGTGGAACTTGTGCACCGCGTCACGCAGCTGCGGCTCCAGCTCCAGGAACAGCTTGAACGAGCTGCCGGGGGACAGCAGCGTCAGCGGGGCGCGCGGCACAGGGTCCAGGGACACAACACCGAGGAGGTCCTCTTTCTCAGAGGCCTCGCCCTTGGAGTGGACGCCGTGGTCGACGAACGTAACGCGTGTCTGACTGCCTAGATCCTCTGAAGTCGTCAGATGTCCCGCGGTAGGGACGGCAGGACTATCCACGCGGGTAGGTAGGCAGGGGCTGACGACCACGCGGGCGACGGCACCCTGCCCAAGTGGCAAACTGTTCACGAAGGCATTTAGCCGCCTCACCAGCCGTCCGTCCTAGGTTCCGCTCGGTGACGAGCTGTTCGGGCTCAGGTCCACCACCCCACTGCTGCCAGACACGGCCAGGACCCGGCCCGTGGCGAAGGGCCAGGCGGTGCCGACGCCTTCAGGCCGCGAAAGCAGCGATCCGACCACACCAACGCTCCGCCGGCCTTTGCCCTGTCCACCACGTGCGCGTCTGTACGCTTGCGTCTGGCTGGCTGCGTTGCCAGCGCGTCCGCGACGTCCACCTGCTTTACTTTTGTTTGCTGCTCTGTCTGGCATTGTCTGTTTGCTCTGCCAGTGCTCTGCAACTACGCAGTTTAGCTGTTCGAATGCCTGCACCGTCAGCCTACACTGCCTGCGTAATAAACGCTCCAGCGCGCGCTGTCCGGGTGTCTGCGTCTGTGGTATCTACATGCCGAACCTGTCCCTCTGCCAGGTACCGCGTCTCCCCACCTGCATGTCCCCTTCCGCGTCCCCCGCATGCACACGTGTCAATCCCTCGTGGTCTCCACCTCCGTGACATCACTGGGTCTGTGATGACGTCACTGGGTCTTTGGTGACATCGCTGGGTCTGTGGTGACGTCACTGGGTCTGTGGTGACATCACTGGGTCTGTGGTGACACCACTGGGTCTGTGGTGACGTCACTGGGTCTGTGGTGACGTCACTGGGACCTGTACTGACGCGCTGCCGATGACGTCCGTCTTGAGCTGGGCCCGGCTGTAGGTGGCCAGCGCGCAGAGGCCGCCGTACACGGCCACGTTCGACGGCGAGATCAGCTCGGGCAGGTCGCAGTGGTCGAAGCTGCACTGTCGGGCGGAGAGAGCAGGGACGGCGTCAGTACGGACGGGAGGGACGCTGGCGTGCACGTGATACCCGCCCTGCCATGGGTATGTACACATCATGGACGTGATGTAAGCCGTGAAGATGATAAAGGTCATGACAACACATGTCATAACAATTCATGCCATAGTGATACCTGTCATGGATGACACATGGCATGTACATGGTACATATCATGAATATCATACACATCATGGCCATGATACATGCCCTGAAAAAAATGATATGTCATGAACACGATATATATCATGAACATGATACACATCATGAGCATGGCACAAATGAACATAATATATGCACATGATGCAATCATGAAAATGACACATGTCATGAACATGCTACATGGTATGGACATAATACATGTCATGCACATGATACATGTCACGAACACGATACATGCCATACACGATACACGATACAAGATACATGTCGTGCGTGTCAACACAGACACGGGCGGCGCACGGAGCGCCACGGTGGGGACAGCGACGGGCTATCGCCAGCACGCCGGTAGATGGAAGCAGCGGTCGGTGAGCGGCGCGGACAGGAGACACGGCCAACACATCACGGGGCGTGGGCCGGGCTAGGGCAGCGGTCGGTGAGCGGCGCGGACAGGAGACACGGCCGACACATCACGGGGCGTGGGTCGGGCTAGGGCAGCGGTCGGTGAGCGGCGCGGACAGGAGACACGGCCAACACATCACGGGGCGTGGGTCGGGCTAGGGCGGTGCGCGAGGGACAGTCCAGACTGCGCAGGGGCTGACGGAAGTGCACACGGCGGAGACCGCCAGTACCACGGAACACAGTCGTCCACATAAAAACCGGCACGAATGATGTGAAGACAGAGAACATGGGGTACCTGACTTAGCGGTCGCGGCCGATGTTCGGCCTGATACCACACGCGATGTTGCAACACAACGCCACGGCAGTCTGCTCGTGATCGACTGACCTTGAGGAAGGACTTGGCGGCGCTGTCGAAGGCGCCGTGCCGCAGGTGGGCCAGTCCGGCGGCTAGGTGCAGCTTGGTCTGCACCGACTCCTTCCACGGCGCCGACTGCAGGCAGGCAGCGACGCATTAGGCACGATGTTGAAGTCATCATCGTTAACCAGGTGACCGCCTCGTCCCGCGACATCCGCGGATCAATAACATGACGGTTCTGACGCCACACGAGGCCGGTGAGGTCACGAGAGCGAAGGGAGGGAAAGCGATGAAATCGCGGGCCAGTTCTGGTTCATCCTACTGACGACAGCTGCTGGGAGAAGAGCGCCGGTTTATGAAAAAGACCACCAGGCATTGGAGTTCTCAGCCTCGGACTTCGTCCCATTGAGGAACGCTGGCCGTGTCAGAGCACACCTGGCGCTGATGGCACCGTGATGAATGTCAAGACGAAAGCAATTGGCAGTCAGCGCACGGCTGCATTTTTCACGGCCAGAGGAAGTCCTGAAACAGTACGGATGAAGACGCGATGGTATGGCTGTTTGTCGACATGTCTCGGCCGGTGGCAGTATGCGCTTGCCAACCGAAAGCTGTTCAGCGCCTCTCACTTCGTTCTCATCTCGTTCAGCGCCTCTCATGCCGTTCTAACCTTGCCCAACGCCTCTCACCTCATTCTCAACCCGTTCAGCGCCCCTCACCTCGTTCTCGTCGGGCGTCATCTCCGCTTTGAGGACGTAACTGCTGACGTGAGCCCAGTGCTGCAGGTACGCCGACACCTGGCGGCCAGACGGGGAACTTAACCGGACAGGCCCGACGTCCGGGCCCAGTTCTAAGGGCGCAGTTCTAAGGGCCCAGTTCTAAGGGCCCAGTTCTAAGGGCGCAGTTCTAAGGGCCCAGTTCTAAGGACTCAGTTCTAAGGGCCCAATTCGAAGCCTGATCGAGAGTAGTTCAATGCATATGCACACGTTCAGAAATGAGTTGAAGCCAGCCGTCGCACCTAGACAGCCGACAAAGATCGGCACAAAGGCACGGTAACATTCAATCGGGGCATATTTTGCTAAAGTAGTTTAACTAAGCCTGTTTGAACCCAGCCCAGGTGTCGCCACCTGGACGGCCCCGCCCGCTCCCCCCCCCCCCCCTCCCCTCGCACCTTGATGACGTTCAGACAGACGTGCACCATGTGTTTGCCGCTGGTGCAGTAGTCGCGCGCGCGCGAGTAGCACTTGAGCGCGTTACTCAGGTCGCCACACTCGAGGTAGTGGTCGCCCAGGTCGTCGTGGCCCCGGCGGATAGACTCCTTGATCGAGTTGGACTTGTAGTTCTTCAGGTCGTTGTCCAGTTTCTCCAGCTGCGCAGGATAACAGACCGGGGTTAGTCGCTGGGCTATCGGCAAGGAGCTGTGAGAGAACAGGCGCGAGGCCGGGCACTCCGCACGGCAGAAATGGTGGGCAGGAAGGCGCACGCCAGGAAGAAGTGGTACTAAAGAACGGGACTAAGCGTGTGCTTCTAAGCCGCAGGGAGAACTTAAGGAGATTGCTTAGACAGATGATTATAATTGAGATTGGGGCACAGCGACATCTGCCGTCATTTGACACCCAATCGTAAAACAGGAACATCCTGCTGTGCTGACACCGCACTTGCTGCACCTTTGCACCACACGGGCAGAGCAGCGTTCGTGCACCCCTCAACAGACACCTTATCTAGTCGTCACCTTCACAGTGCCACGAGGACGCCCTGCCTGAGCGGGCCGGGAGCGGATGACAACTCCGCGAGTCTTCAGACACACGCTGTCCGTCATGAGTGAGAAGGACACAGCCCACACCCCTAAGCGAACAAGCTACGAACGCCGTGTTAAGTCCCACGCCAAGCACTTCACGACCCGCCGTCCTGCCGTGACTCGGCCAGTTCCTCCGTGCTTTGTACCGGCGCCGCGCGACCAGAGGTGATCTCGCACTGACCTTGAGAGCTGCCCGCTTGGTCTTGGTCTCCACCCACTGCTGATCGAGGAGCGGCAGCGCCGCCTGGCCCGGCGCCTGGCCCGTCACGTCCGGCAGGTTCTGGCCCGACCTGGAGACACCCGCGCCCCGGCCCGGTCAGGGTGCGGTCGGGTCAAACAGGACCACCGCCTCGTATGGGTACACTCGGTACTGCAGGGCAGGTTTTATCCAGGAGCTTCGCACACCACGATCTCTTTTTTAGTGATGTACAGCTGCGCGCGGACGTGCATCCCCTTAAAATATTGCTAGAGCCTACAGAAATCATGACGTCAGCCTGGAATGGGACTTGGGCAACTCACGGTTAGTTTGTGTTATTGCCAACAGAGCACTACCCATACCCCCTCTCCCAGCACACAGATACATAGACCCCAATCGCGTTACTGAATCGCGCTATGGGTGTGTGTGGGGGGGGGGGGAGAGTCTCGCACTTGCATTCTACTATTTGCCCATCTCTCTTCCCCATCCAATAGTAATTCCATGCGCTCACAGCCTCCCAACACTACTTCCCTTGTGCTACACCTCTTCCCTAGCAGAGCCCACTTCACTACCCGGCCGTCAGGGCTGCCAGCCCGACCCTTCAGCTGCCCTCTCCTCTCCCCCCCTCCCCACCCCCACTCACGCCACGGCCTCCTGCAGCTGGCGGTGCAGCGACTGGTACAGCGCCACGTTGAACGTGTTCTGCACCAGCTGGATGGCCATCTTCAGCGCCTCCACGCGCAGCGGCGGGCACCGCTCGGCGATGAAGCTCAGGCGGTACAGTTGGCCTAAGCCTGCGGCGGGGGCAGCGTTAGGGGGCCGGGCGACGGGGGAAGGGGGGAGAGAGCCAGGCGGTGTCAAAAGGCAGAACATCGTTGGTATTGAATGTTGTTAATAAATATGTTCACACTTGATTTGATTGATTGAGCTCAATTTTCTTCCCAATTAACTATAAAGCATATGAACTGAGACACAATAAGCTTCACACAGTACAAAAAGCAATCCACAACACAGCAGCCATGCCTTGGAGGACATGACACACTGCTGGTATGAGCCAATGTTGCCTGCAGTGCTGAGCCTGTGGCACAGCATGGTGTACAACTGCACCTATTGCGCTCCTGAGATCCTTGATCAAGCTGTCCCAGGGACTGACCTCCTTTGCAGCTATTCTAAAAACACAATCCAAAAAAGTAATAGGCTGAGTCAAGTCACTCAAACGCATGGGCTAATTGGAAACTGGTGGTAGCCCCGGTCCAGCCCGTGACAGTCACGCCCCAGACCAGTTCAGAGGACTGATACCTTTATAGGAGGCAATGTAGGTCTCCAGGTCGAGGCTGGCAGTGTGGACCTCGGGCAGCGGCTCTTCAGAAGCATTTTCGTTCTCCTCGGGCGGAGCGTCGATCTGCATTGGTTCCAGCGCGTTCTGCCAGCAGACTCAGTGCTAAGGCCCATCCTGTGTCTTTAGTGACAGTTATGACTGCGTGCTCTAAGAACTGAGTGTGCTTATTGCTAATTGCATGGATCTTTGCAGACATCAAGAATACTTCAGACACTTCAAAAGCAGCTTTGTTTGATGCACACAAAAGCATTGGTGAAAACTACTATCTTGCAACCATCACATTAACAAAAAAACATGGTCATACATACTTGAGCAGCTGCATTTCCTGGGAAAATCACCTTGAATGGCATCTTGGACAGGTGTGAACCAAGCCTCCAACCTTTTAAGATTTACTTATCCTGAAATACAAGATGTGGGTTTAACACAAATAATAGTTATTTTGAGTTTGGGCATAAATATCCTACACTAAAGTGGGAGGTGAGCTCAGGATATCTAACAAACTCTGCCTAGCAAGCTAGTACTATGGGGACGGCCACCTGGCAATGCTTCAGATTAATTTCTTCTAAAATAGAGTGACAATACCAAAACCACATCAGATTAGTACAGGGTAGAGGTCTTCACCCTAGTAAAAACTAGGTTATCACATACTAGAACTGTCATATTGTCTACAGAACCATCATGACCAATTATATGTCTATGAATGGCCAACAAACAAAAAATATGCTTAATGCAATGCAAATTTATATGACAAATTTAAACATTTTGAGCAGAAGGATATCTGGAATCACAGCCCATGCCAAGCAGCATTGTCACATAAGCCCTGACCCCACCAACCAATCATGAAGTTCCAGGTCAATGGCAGAATTTGTGGGAAAGGTTCAATGACCTGTGATGCTTGCACCATCAGTCCTACCCTATGGCATCATTTCAACTTTAGTTGTCACTGCTGCTTCCAGACCCAGGTCACCCCAGTCAAGTGAAAATTGCAAGCACTTAAATAACCCCAACCCACCATGGCATGGCTGAATGAACATGAAGAAGGGCACTTTATCAACTGAGCCACCAGAATGGGCTTGACAGGAACATCAAAAATGATAGCTGATGCATTTAGCTTCAGTGATATCTTCCCTGCCTTGATCAGCAACTTGAGTACACATGCAGGGCATGCCAGAAATTAGTTTAACACATCAATGATCCCTGGGTTCTGGTGGTAGGTACCTGCTCAGGATAAGATTTACACTTGATTCCACTCTAAAATCAATTTCAATTTAGCCCTCAGAGACAGAAGAGGGAATTTATCCTGATTCTGACATTTGGAGGTACAAAATAACAATGAGCCAACCCCTCACTGGTCTCAGAATGTGTACCTCTTCCTACAGCTACAAACATATGAGTACATATGAAGATTAAAGTTTGCTTCATAAAACTTCATATGTTGAGAAGAAACTCAAATTCATCACAGCCATCATCAACATAAAATAGCCAGACATGACACTAGCAATTCACATCTGTATCATGAGCACACAAGCATCAAGCCTTCTCCACACAAATAACGTCCACTCCTAAGCTGAACGCATCACATATGCATGGGTACTCATTGAATGGGCACACATACCAAGCCTTATCAACCTTGACTAAAAATATTGTGATCAAATTAAGATGTGCAGGACGTGTGGTCGATAATCCCGTCTCACTGCTGTGAAAACACAAATATCAGTATTACCCAGTCTGGATTTTTTAGTTTCGGTTCTCAGTGCCCCACGCCCTGGCAAGTAACACAATTCTAACCTTGGGCTGGTCCTCACAACGACCCGTCCTCACAACTCGTGCAATGCTCTAACAGGGTCTCCGAGTCACCGTCGTCAGCTTCGCCTCCCCCCGAAGTTTTTTGCTGTCTTCTTTGCGTCAGTATGCCAAGCAAGTGCGAGGTGTTCTGTGTGCGCAGAGCACTAATCTACAGCCCTCTGTGGAGCCAGCTCCAACCTTCGGATCTACTGATCTGGTTCTCTCAAACCATGCACCAATCACTAACAAACATGAAATTGTTAAAAATTGTGAAAAATTGTGAAAGAGACATGACATTGTGCACTGCTCTTAGGCCGATGATCGTAGAAACAAAATCTGATTCTCCAGATCTCTTGGCCTGGTAGCCCACTTCCTACGCAGGTTGAAACCTGAGGCCAGCGATTGTCACTGGTCGGGCCCCTGTATCTGCGAAGAGGCCCCACAGTGCGTAGCAGGGGCTTCTTTGCTCGCAAGGGGCCCCGAACCGACCAAGAGAAATGTTTCGATGAGGCCCGAAGAGGGCCCGGGCGACCCATCGGACCTGACGATCAAATGTCCGGTTGGAGGGCATAAGTGCCCGCCAGGATGGCTGAAGTCACACAATAAATCGCGGCCCGTAGGGCCGTGACCTGAAATATCAGTCCAGATGGCCTCTTGCTACCGTTTGAGGGTCCCTGAGACAACGCGGGCGTCCATGCCGGCGAAAGACCACCAACACCGGGCAGTTGGCTCCCTATCGGTCTGAGTCTTGGGGCCCCATTTCCCAGGCAGGAGCAAGGCTGGGGCCACGATGTGCATTGGATTGGGTTCCTGAAACAATGTTCAGGCCCCTATGTCGGTCAGGGGTCCACAGGGCTTGCCTAGCAGGGCGTCTTATGTCGGCTAATGGCTCCGAGTCTGTCACGGGCTTTCAGGAGGCCCAAAGACGGGCCGAAGGTCGTTTCGGGACCAGAGTTAAGGGCCCCATTTGAAGACTGAAGGGCCTGAAGGACTAGCCGCAGGTTATATTAAGGACGCCCTCCCCCGCCCGTAAAGCTGTGACTTAAAATGCTAGTCAGAGGGCATCATGCTTGGCTTAGGGACCCCTAAGATAGTGTGGGCCTCTATTTCGCCCAGGATAACCAACACCGAACAGTCGGCTCCGTGTCGGTCGGACCTCAGGGGGCCCATTTCACAAGCAAGACAAGGCCGGGCCCGCTATTCACATTGCTTGGGGTGCCTGCAACAGTGCGGGGTCCCTGCATCGGCCAGAGTCCACAGTGCCAAAGCTCTTCAAACACCTGTTACTGACGGTCTCGACCGAAATCGATACACTGCTCCGCACCTCGGTCGACGAATATTCTGGATAATTGCCCCTTCTCCGGCAGCCGGCTCAAATCCGTTTCCCCGGGGGGCAAACGGTCGTTACGGTACGCATCTTAGGCATGGCAATGGGTCCTCAAAGAAACATTAAGATACCTAAGATCACCTCCCTTATGAATGTTTTACAACTCGTGAAGCGACCGTCCCTGGGTATCCTGAATCTGAATTACGCCCGAGATCTAGTCTGCCGCCAGCACCGGTCCGGTGCCGTTTGGCTACACTTCCACGCTGCTGACCTCCTGTTGACATTTCAGCCTTAGCTGCGGACGTGGCCTGGTTTGCATCGCGTGACGTGCGCCGTCGGTTAGCGGCAGCGGCGGCACAAGACGGTTTTCCAGCACGACCGCAAATAGGTAGCTCAACGAGATCGGGTCCCACCGATGACCTGGCTCCCTTAAGTGGTCCGCCATATCCGTGGCCTTTGAACCTTTGGCTGACCTGCCTCTACAGAAATGAACGGATACTGATCCATGACCGTGGAATGCCTTCTCTGGGATCCGTTCTTCTGTACCCTGGGTACCGCAATTCCAGAGTTTGTCGCACTGTGTCGCACTCCACTTGACCTCCACTACTGCCGCAGCGCTCCCGTTCTTCTGGCCAAAGCACGCGTTCGCATTTTTTTGAAAGAAAAAAACCTCCGCCACACTAACGCATTATCGCATCAAGCATCACATCACATCACATCCCATCACACAACATCCCACATCAACCGGCCGCATCGGATGAAAAGGACAAGGATAAGTTGGGCGCCGGCTAGTACCTGTCTATGCTATCTGATGCGGCTATGTCTTCATCATTGTGCACATTGGCCCTGGTCGTCTCGTCACCGCCAGATGTCACTAGCTACCGACCGTGTGTCTTCACCACCCTACATCCCCCCCCCCCCCCCCCCCTGGTGTCTCCGAGCGCATGCTCATCACTGCAGCGTGGACCATCCTCCACACTGGACCTGTGCGCTCTCGCACCTACAGCACACTCGTGCGTCCCAGCACCTCTTCCTACCAATCCGCCCCGCTGATTCATCCATACCAACCCTTCCTTGCTCCCCAATCTACCCTCCGGCGCTGCGAGACTCCTCCCCCCCCCCCCCCTCCTTCTGCTCTCTGCTCGCCATTTACCACTGCCGTATGGCTGTCCCAGAAAAGGATGCTCCGGACGGTACCAATTTGGAAATTGATCATGTTGTATCGCCCTACAGCAAAATTACAAAACATCTGGGTCTGGACTCATCCGGTGCCCGTGTCCGTGCGCCTGTCGCTGACAGCTACGCTCTTGTCTCCTGAGCAAGTGCTCCTAGCGGTTCATTTCAGCTCTCTTCTCTTTCCGAGTCCAGTCACATAAGCTTCTCTCTTTCCACCATCGGTATCCACAAATTGGCCGTACTAATACCTAAGCCACATTTCATCCCTGTTTTGTTTAGTTAACGGCAGTTTTCTTCGCCTTTCTGGTCTTGTACCTCCGCTTTACCTAGCTACTCATGCCCATTTCCTTTCGTCGCCCCATGCAAATGCCTGTCTCGTCATGCACTTACCCTTTTCCTGTGGTCCTCTTGCGTCTTAGCCCTGTGACCTGACGGTGGTTTTCTCTTTCAGTCTCCCTAGTGGTTCCCCCTCTCCCTCTAAACTTTTCATTCTAATGCCCTCCATGCTACTAGCATCCGTGTTTTCACACTCCTTCCATCAAGTCGCATTTGCGCGGTCTCCACATTTATACCGACAAACATGTGTTACCACCCCCTCCCCCCTCGAGTTTTCGTTCTACGCATTGATGGTTGTGTTGGCAATGTGCGTTTGAGGAAGGCAGACAATGGCGTTGATGAGCCTGCCGGATCAATGCCTTTAAAATGTCACGCGTAACACCATAACCCTCCCTGCGGACCAGTGTTCACGTTTACATGCAGGCCAGCCCGCGTACATTTTCACTTCGTTTATTAATTAAGCATTTATGTCTGGGACGACCCAACCGGCGCGCCATCAACATCATCGGTTTCTGCGTCTACCTCCCTATTGGTTAATGGCAGCGGCGGCAAAGCGCGGCTAAACCTTACGCTGTGAAAATGTGTGCTGGAGGCGCCGAAAGCGTTGAAAGAAGTATCATTTGATACGTTGTCGTATTTGGCTGAGGTTAGGTGCATTTGCGTATCCGTGTACTGGGCGATATGAAAAATATGGCGACAAGGCATAGTACTGCCACCACGGCGGTACGCACGCTAATGGAAGTAGCAAAAGATGGAGCAGTGCATGTTTGACCGTCTGCTCTGCGCTAATTTATTGTCGAAAATAGCCGAAGAAACTCCCATATTCTCACAAGGCAGTGACAACCGTGATGCTTGTGCGATAGAAGCCTGTCAGAGAATGATCCACAGTTGAAGATGTTTGGGCAAGCATCGGATCTGATGAAATAATGTAACTTATAACTATAGGAGTGTTTTTTTTAGTGGAAATGACTGTTCCAGACATCACAGTCCATCTAGCTGGTAAACATGCTCCGCAAGACGTCATTGCTTGATTGCGTGAGCAAACCTTGCGCCACAATGATTGAGAGCCCATTGACGGCCGTTATGTCTGGAAATCGTGCTCACGAACGCCAAATATAAACGACTCGAAAATCACATTTTTGGGCCCTGATCGCCGCATGACCAATGGGATGACAAAATTTGAATGACGTTATTATGGCGTCATGGATGCTTGGGTCACTTTGAAAAAGTTTGCACGAAATATTATGCACATCTTCGCGGGAGTGTAGCTCAAAAACTAGACCGGTTTAGGTCCTAAGAGAGACAGGGCTCTGAGCTGCATCAAACTATCTTCAAGATGGTTATCTCAGGTCGAAGCCTCCTACAAATGTGGAGCACTCCCTAATCCACGGTTTTTTATAACGCGGGCTGATACAGGGAGTGGAAGGGTCGATACGATTTCCTGGCGCTTCCAGAGGAATACAAATCGAGCTTTTCGAGCACAAAAATCGGGCACAAAAAAGCCAGTGGATTTTTTTCAACAAGATTTCGCGTTTGGTAGTAGTTTTGATGTCGTTAGCTCAATAATGAGCAGCATCATGCTAGGTCAAAACGAAAATTTTCCGGAAATCCGCACTTAGGTAAGACAATAGTAAACGCCTTTCCGCGTAGAAAAAAAACAGGATAATGAAGAGATACATGTGTTGATACTTGGGCAGCACGCCTTTACCGAAACGAAAAACAGTAGTGAATTGAAAGCTGCCTGACGATCCTGCTCGATTTCTAGGGATTTTTTTAAGTAGCGAGAGATAGCTTTTACCGGTCACCAACATTTAGGGGATTAAACAAGGTGCAATTGGTACATTAGAAACAAGGCGCTATTCCTAGCAATTACTATTGCTGCAACACAGCGGGTATTTAACTAAGAATTAGAATACGCAAAAAATACGCGTGCATGCAAACGAGTTCAAGCAAACAGGGATCATGCATCACGCTTGACTCAATCGTGCAAGCAATTTCCAGGAAACAGGCATCTCGCATCATGCATCAAATTTGCATGCAAGCAATTTCAATTAAACAGACACCGCGCATCATGCGTCAGGCATCACTCATGCATGTAAAATATTTACGTTGACGCGCATCACACATCAAAGCACTTACCACCTTCGCCCACTCTGTCATGATGAGCCCTTGCACGTTGAGGTATGGTCGCCGACCTTTTATATGAATAGGTTCAGCTATTTTCCTCTCTGGGTGGTCCTAAGCCCTGTGCATGAATTTTGGCTCCAAAAGGGGTATATGGTCCATACCTTCTTGGATTTCAGCCTGAGCGTGTTTTCCAAAAACATGGTCACCGAAAGCGGTATTCTTTTTTGGCGTCTCGCAGGCGTTCATTGTTTTTGAAACGAAAAGAGCGCATGGACTCCCCAACACAGACTTTGTCCCTCCTATGCTTTCTACACAGTTTACACTTAGTTTCGTAAACCACGTTTTTGCGTGTAAGCCCCTTGAAACCCAGTTTTGCACACATGACATCTGTTGTCCCTTGGACACTTGAGCTTCGAGATAGAAGATTTCACCAGAGACCTTTTCAACTTGTCAGTCCTCCAAGCTATCCGAAATAAAACTGCGCGTAAAACTTCTCCTATTTTTTGTACGAATAATAAAACTATTAATGCTGTCCTATTTTTGCGCAAAACATTCCTCGCAAATGCACTCAACAACGTATAAAAATCTCACTTTCAATATTTATGCCATCATGCATATGGGACCTGCCTAGTGGCAATTCAAAATATTTATAGGCTTGTCCCTTGCTCATTTCTGAGTAAAATTTATACTGGTGTTACTTTCATGGGCTTTGAACATATCTGCACGATACGTGATACGATACGGTACGCGATACGTGATACGTGAAAAAATTAACTTAATGCCCGCCGCGCGCGTTCCGCGGCGTCATCGATTGCCGCCCTTCGCTGGCGCCGGTGGTAGACCGCCCTGCAGCTTTCCCTCAAAAACAGCTTCCGCTCTAAAACCAAAGCGTCTAGGAGCACGTTTTTGGTGTCAGGGACGCACAATGGACGCCCCATAAACCACTGACGAATCGGGCGCGATTACATGCTGGGGTGGTGTCCTAAAAAAACAACGCAAGGGAAATTAGTTGAGCCAGTCTCCCCCCCCCCCCCCGCCCACGTACACGCACGGTCGGAGCGAGGGTTGATGTTTGTAAAAACACTCAAAACATTATGCATTCCTCGAGGTCACGTGCGAGTACGTAGCTTGAAAAACCGTGCAGGAATTTAATCTAAATTATCAAGTAAGTCACGGCGCTCGTCGCTTTTATGCAAGTTGGGCTGCGGGAATAGCATGACTCCCGTTTGTGTAAATGATTAGTCCGTTGGGTAATCTTGATGAAATTGCACACACATGAAAAGCCTCCCCCTAGTCACACAGGCGCCAAATTTTAAGTTAAAGAGGCCAACAAAATCAAAAATTATCCGCTTAACATGCATTGTATGCGTCATTGGTGCCAATCAAAGGCTCAATGCTTGTTTTAGTTTTGTGCAGCTCTGTAAGTGAAAAACTGGAGAGGTTTTGCACTATAATGTGGGCATTCAAAGCACCGTTATGCTCTTCTTACCATCATGGCAAATTTCAAAAATGGTTGATGGAAACGCTTTACTACTTGAATGATATGGGTAGTAGATATTCATGCCAAATGACAACCTCTGATGTAAATGCTGTGAAAATGGCAACCTGTTATTGCTGTTCTTTGCCTTTGACCAGGTGTTCGAAACGTGGGGTGCGGAAGCGTCTGTTCCTTAATCATCACGCAATATTTTGGGCAAACTAGCCGCGGCATTTTCAATAAAATATAAAATATTGTGAACGGCTTCACAAACATTCTACAGAATGTCAAGCCTCCGCACTGTGGCTTCAGAGCATTTCATTCAGCAATGTTCAATGTTTGTTACGAACCGTACAACATACTGTACTGGCAAAGCAAGATGGACAAAATAGGAAAATGGGTACATTTAGTCAATTCGGCAAACCATTTGTGAGCGTGCGATGATGGTAAGAGCACGGCGTAATGATGTTTTAAACTCCTGCACTCGCGTTGTAGAATGTTTGATATTCTTCATGACTTCAGCTGAATCTCGGCAGTTTTTCCTATGCAAGGTTCAACAAAAACACAGGGTAGACGTATCATTAAACGTTTTACTGGCACTGCGGACACTCATTGGAAAACATCCCGTTTATTTAATGTTTGGAGGTCATCAATGGTTGCTGTTGATAAATGACAGCCACTGACTGACGACTTTGACCAGCTGTTTCAACATGAGCTGCAGATGTCAAACATCTTGTTAAATATTTACACTATTTCCTGTCTGCGCACATGTCGCTCCATTGCAGATAATTGTCTGCAATGGCTGCAGATGTTAAAAATCTTGTCAAACACTCACACTATTTTCTGTCTGCACACATGTGGCTCCAGTGCAGATAATTGTCTGCAACGGCTGCAGATGTTAAAAATATCGTTAAACATTCACACCATTCCCTGTCTGCACACATGTGGCTCCAGTGCAGATAATTGTCTGCAATGGCTGCAGATGTTAAAAATCTTGTTAAACATTCACACTATTTCCTGTCTGCACACATGTGGCTCCATTGCAGATGTTAAACATCTTTTTAGATATTCACACTATTTCCTGTTTACGCGCATGTGGCTCCATTGCAGATAATCATCCATCACAGTTGATAATGCGGTGAGCCACTGCTAACATTTGTACTGATAAAGCAAATTGGACAGATAAGCAAACTAATCATGTTTACTCAATTCAGCAAGCCATTCTAAGCTCATCATAATAGCAATCATGAGTCATAATGTGATGATAACGTTAGTTAGAAATGGGTTGTGGGTGATTTAATATAATATAAAGGCAGTATGCTCAGGATGACAATATTCTGCTGCGAAGTGGAGCCAAATATCCTTATCTAAATTACTTGGTGCTTCAATCTACCATGATCACAGTAGTGGGCATGTTTTGCATTCGCGTGTGGCTTAGGTATGGAGGTTGTCAGGGGAAATGAACGTTTGCAATTATCGCAGCACGCAGCATGAATATTTGGAGGTAGTGAATTGATGAAAGATGTGTGTCACTAAACCTTGTAAGAATCAAGCATCCAAGTATACAATGCTTCCCAAAGCCAAACTACCCTTCGGGCAGTTGCTATACAAAACGCCACAGAAAGAAATCAAGGCCTTAGTCCAATGTTTCGTTGAATACGCGTGAGAGTGGCCCGATATTTGTGCATCTTTTCCCTAAGTAGAGGGTGTCAAGCTTTCATACCATTTATTGCACAAGCTTTGTGAAAAATGGGTGCACTGGGGATATCACACAGCACGTACGTTGTGAAAACAAAGAGATAAAAAGCAAAGAGATACTTTCAAAAAAACAAAACCTAAACAAAGAGATCCTCTCACTTTCAGAGTGGTAAGGAGTTCAATGAGATTTAAAATGTCAAGGCGGCTGATTTTCAGAACTGAGATTCTCAGAAGGATTCCCAGAAAACTGGCGTTGCCGTTGAAATCGGATCCGGACCCGTGCAGTTTAACATGAAAACCGGATCCGGATCCATGCAATTTAGCATGAAAATCGGATCCGAACCCGTGCGATTTAACATGAAAATCGGACTCGGACACTTGCGATTTAACACGAAAATCGGACCCGGACCCGTGCAATTTAACATGAAAAGTGCAAAAATCTGTGATATTCCCTTTGACTTCCGCAATAACAGACGTTTCGGAGGACTTCATACTGTGGCGCTAGCAATGCATGCAATTTTTGTGTAAAAAATACCGTACCTATCTTCAGGTTACGTCCGCTATTAAGAAAAATGCCAGTTTTGGGCGGACAACCCGAGTTTTTCCGGACAGCAACAGCAGAAATGTCCCTACGGTACAACAGCACTGTACGTGTCGTTAGACACCGCCTGGTGAGGTGTGAACATGAATGACTAAAGATTGGCACAAAATCCGAGACTTATTACGTATTAGATGCATTTTTCCGGAATTTTTAACGCAGATAGCAACAGCTACATGCTCACATAATATATTTTACGTCTAGATGCTGAAACATGATTTTACATGCCTTCAGCGTGTTGTATTTAACTTTCCTCCTTAGTTTTCACACCCGTGTTCATTACGCCTGGCTACATTTATTCTGGAAACCCAGTTCAGCTCGGCAGATTCCATAGCTTTTATCAAGATCAAAACACGCAGCAAAATGCTTACTTCTTCCTGTTTTACGAAATTATTGACAAGGAGTTTCAGTAATACCGACGGAGCCATTGCCCGGACTATTGTGCTCGTCCGGTGTGTTGTGCGTTTCATGGCGCTAGTAATCAGTTTCATAAAGAGAAGTTACTACTTACTTCGGGCAGGCCGAAATATTTTCGGCGTAAGTCTGTACTTCCTACGCCGGTCTTATAACCATTACTCTCATTACTCCCCGAAGTAAATCGCAACATGCCGAGACTGAAGTAATTTGAATAGCGATGCAAGCGGATCGCTTCCATGGCAACGATGTTGTCGCTTTGGACCCGAGAAGTTAAGATGCCGATAATAAATGCAGGAAAATCGTTAAGGGTACACAAAAGAGTAGCCATTTATTGTTAACTCAATAATGAATTTGTGATTTGTGTAGCAATAAATTTATAGACTAATTACGACCACCTTTTAGTTCGCTAAAACGTACACCTCTGATCATTTTCGATCGTGTTCCACTACTCGCAGAAGTAAATAAAGCTTTGGTTCGTGTGTTAATACTCTGAGGTCCACTGTACTACTTGTGAAGGCAATATGCACTTCAACGAAAACAGCTCCCTGAAGGTGAAATTATATCGTGTCTGTGCGTATCATAGCAAGAACGAAAAAAGGACACTGGCTCGTGAAATGCAGGACATGTGGAAAGGTGGGTGGTTTTCCAACAGCCTACCAGCTTAATCCGTCAGTTCCTGGCATATGTTTGTGATGCTTTCAAAATTACATTGCGAATCGCGAATTATATTATTTTTCTCACATACAGATATACATATATACATCACGCAAACAATAATATAGTGGCATTATTTTTCTCACATCTCACACGTCCACCTTTAATGCGTCGAGTTCGGTTCACAGCACAACAATCCCTCACTGCAGGCTGATTCTCAGTTTTAATGGTCTGTTCCTCTGCTACAGCATGGTCATGGACTAGCTTCTCCATGATTACCACTGCCGACTTTACGACGGGGCAGAGGATCTTTTTAATTAACTTAAGCTCCGGAGTGAATGTCTACTCCGTGGTCAAATCAGCTGTGTTTTTGAACACCATGGATGCATGGTGAAGTACGGAGTAACTATTTTTCAGATGTCCACCTAAATAGTTAAACTTTATGGGCGTTAAAGTAAATAGTTACTTTTTGCTCTATGCGACCAGATTCAGAATAAGAGCCTAAAAAGTTACTCTCCACACCAGAATTATACGCCGTTCTCTTTGTATGAAACTGGTTACTTCCCGGTTAGCTCAATAATGAAAAGTTAAACTCGTGACCAGAAGCCCCGGTTCGAATCCCAGCAGTTCCAAAGACAAAATTCTGTAGGTGAAGCACGATGGCTGAAGCCGAACACCGCCCAGTCCCTCTCAGGGCTCAGCAACACCTGAGGACGGCCAGAGAATTAACTGGCCAAAGCGTTCCGTACATGCTAACACACCACATGAGGGCGATGGGCTGAACAATTATTACGTCGACAATCGCTTATTGTCATGGTAACGGCATACAACAAAAACATTTTTCGGTGCATTCCAGGTATTTGTCCACATGATTCACTGTCCGGCGATACATGACATTAAGTCTCGAGTTTGAACTGCCTTCGCCATTTTCAACTACCACTCACTTATCAGTATTTCTTGCACTCATTGTAATTTGAAATCGTCACGATTTAGAATTCGTGTAACAGTCATCGCCCTCATTCAACATCATTCAGTGTGTATGTAGTAACAACAACAGTAAAAACATCGCCCAGTAACCTAAAGACGTCACCTTTCTGGTGGGTTCGTCGCACAAGACGATAACAAACTATTCCTTAGGCCAATCTTCGTGCCGGAGTTTGATGGTATAAGCAATCACCTTTAACTCATTTCGCCACATATCCTCTAAAATACCTATCAGAATGGTAAGTTCCACCAGTCAACAATTTCAATTAATGAGAAACACGTTTTACATATTCACTTGCTATGTTTACCCGGCCAGTGTCGTGCCCGGTAAAAAAGAACTTTCGCCGAATAGAAATAACAAGGAAGCAAATATAAAAATTGAATGAGCGAAGTCTAGAGATTGTTTAGATCAAGGTTGTGGTTCATAGTGGTTTGGATATATAATGGACATGGAAAAAAACAAATTTCAGGCGATAACACCGTACCTAGTAGACATTTCTGTGGGCACACCCTGTCTAGCAGATATTTTAGGTAACACCCCGTTTAGTAGGCACACCCTGTCTAGTAGAATAAAACGCTTCTGGTAAGTACTTCCGCCGGGCTGGTATTAGATCTGGGTCGAAATTCAGACTGATTTTCGCCCGGCAACGGGATTCCAGGTAGCCTGTAAGCCCGCGCTCAGACGTAACGTGACCTGATCGCATGAAGCGCGAAGCTAAGATCTACACGCCGCTTCCTGCGGGTCCTCCTCTCACCGACCAACCGATCAACGGAGTGGTAGTTTTGCATGTTATGCTATGATATATCAAAAGAAATCCTTCGACTTTCGCCAAAAAACCTGTGAAAGAGGTGGATATTAATCTCATCACAACCACAAAGGATGGACCACCATGGTGTATTATGAAACCCATAAAATGTCAAAGTCGTGAATATCCATCTTGAGATCAATATGTTGCCAGTTTAACCAGCTCATGTCGATTGGTCCCCTCTAAGACCTTGCCTGATCTTGGGGGGGTGGGGGGGTCGATGCAACAACCTGTCGTTTCCAAACTAATGACAATAGGGCTTGGTAAAAAAACACCAGTGAATTGAGGGAAACGGAAGTGCGATGATTATGGCACCTTCTAGTTTTGGTTAGATTAAATTCTGTTTTGCTAAAAAGGCCCATATTACAGCGTGTTTGGTGCTTCGCACGCCTACAAATACCAACCATGTGGTCTTAACTTTGCAATGTGCCGGAAAGCCACGAGACTGGACGTGTGAACGACGTGATGCGACACGTGAACGACATGATGGGACACGTGGACGGAATGTCGGAACGCGTTATCGGCATGTTGGGACACGTGGACGGCATGATGGGACACGTGAACGGCATGACGGGACGCGTGAACGGCATATTGGGACACGTGGACGGCATGATGGGACACGTGAACGGCATGTCGAAACGCGTAAACGACATGTTGGGACACGTGGACGGCATGATGGGACGCGGGAACGGCATAATTGACGGCCATGCTGATCGCACGATTAAGCCGAATGATCTAAGATAGCGTAGTGCTTGTGCTTTGTAAGACATGCTAAATATTCACTGCAACTGAAGTGACGTTACTTTAGCTGTATACGTTTGGCTGGTGTAGTAAGATATATTTTCGAGTAAATTATCCGTCGCGGATCTTGCTGACAACGTCAAAACGTAAAAATGGGTTGCTTTCATATATTTCTATATTTGGACGCTATGACCAAGGTCTGTGGTCAAGCATGACTCAAAATACGCTATACTGAACCACTTAAGCATACAGAAACATTTTAAGGGTCATTTTAATTCGATTAAACCAATTGCTACCTGACGCAAGACACCTCTGTCCATCGTCTCCTCCGTTGTGTTGTGCTGCTGGCATCTGGACATTTCACATCGCTGTTGGTCGACCAACAAGTTCTCCAACAGTACTGCGTGTAAGCGGACGGTGCAGGGATGGCTTGCGCAACGGACAAAAGCTCAGCACGATGCAGTGGGTAGGCGGCACATGAAAGGGCGCGCAATTGAGCAAGGCACATCGTTCGCGCGGTCTGAAAACAGCTCCACGCAGTCTTCGATCCCGTCGGAGTCGTTTGGCTCACCGGGGGACCATGTCAGGGACCAGCTGGAACCATCCACCGACTGAAAGGAGCCCTCTGTAGTGATGTCAGAAATACCGGCGTGGATGGACGTGCCCTGCCAGAAGTGGCTCTGCAGAACGCGCCACGTGTTCATGTCGGGCACGCTGGCGAGCCGGGCGCCTCCCTGCAGCGCCGCGCAGTGCTGGTCTGCCGCCGACCAGCTGAGCTCGCTGGAGACGTAGAGGTAGCAATAGCTGTCCAGGCCGAGCCAGCCGTCCGGACATGGTGAGCCCGTACGGCAGTCGGGCGGCGACTCGCAGATATACGCTGACAGGGCGTCCGAACAAGACTGCATTCCGTAAGTCTCGTGCTGCGCCGGCACATTGATACAGCCCTGGCTGCTATTGCTCACGATTGGTGGCTGGTTCGACGGCGAGGTGCCGTCCACGTTGATGAGCGTGGCGTTGTGGTACCTGAGCCCGATGTGTTCGGCAGTGGTGGGTCGAGACGCATGGCGCAGCAGAAAGGCCCCCTCCTGCTCGTCGTTCAAGGAGACCAGATCCGAGCAGGCACTGAGCGCGTGGCACGAGGCCCTGGCCGCCTCCCAATCCACCGAAGGGTCCGTCGAACGCCGCCGATAGCAACTCTGGCGGTAGAAGAGCCAGCCGGGCGGACACGGCGAGGACTCGGGCCATGGGTGTCGGCTGTAGCTGACCGCACTGCTGCCCTCGTGCGGCGTCTGGGTGACGCACGTGGCGGAGAAGAGCTCGCACGAGGCGTTCGCCCGGCGAGTGAAGCCGTGGCAGGTCGGCTGACGGTCGCAGGAGGCGGCGCAGCTCACGAGAGAAGGCGTCACCGACGTCGAAGCGGACGCCAGTGAGAACACGTCCGGCCGGCGGACGTACGAGGCGCTGACGAGCGCGGCGCCACAGCAGAGCGCAGCGGACACGGTCCGAACAGCGGCCATCAAGGTCTGCATAGCGGCCATCAAGGTCTGCACGGCGGCCGTCAAAGTCTACACAGCGGCCATCAAGGTCCGCACAGCGGCCGTCCCACCAGGAGTGCGACCGACATGTGGGCGTCGGTAGCTGGGGCGGAGCGAGGAACCACGCGCTGCTTGATGTTCGTTGCCACGCCGCGTCGCCCACGCCACCAATAAACTTTCGACCAGGTGGAACACTCGTCGGGGCTCTGTGGAACAAAGCTGCGGCTTTATTCTGGAACTTTTGCTGTGTGAGCTGTGTGAGGCGTTAGGTGTTTACAAGACAATGGTTTAACCGGATGTAAATTTTCAGCAATAATGCGCTTTAAACAAAGCAAAGCCTCACACAATCAATTGGCAAGGGGCTTTAAAATTGTATTCTTGCGAAAAGTGTACACAACGCCAGCCATAGAGGGATGAGATCTCCTTGGCCTGGCGCTGTGGCAGCAAGACGCTCGTGCAGTTTTGCGGAGGAGAAAGAAGACAATGGTATCGGCAGACGTACAAGTCATTCAGAGCAGCTGGTCACGTGCTCTCGAGCGCGAGCTTGTGATCCACTCATTTGGGATGATTTGGGACGATTGTTACCAGCTTTTAGCAGTTGCGACAAATGAATACAGGAAGCCTACTGTACCACGAGGTGAGTGAATCGGCTACAGGTAATTTGTATAAATCAACTCTCTATACGACTGCTATGCGTAAATCGATCAGAAAGCGTCTTATGCCATTCTTTTCGGAACCGATCTCTAGCACAAAACATGGTCTCAACCCAGAGACGTTTATCCACGGAAACTACTAATGTTTGTGATTCTGTCCATTGCGGTAAACTTTCAGCAACAATATCCTGTTCCATAGGCTTGTTGGTTAGAGCATTTACCTCTCGATCCAATCACCCGAGGCGCGGGGGTTTCCTGACGCTTCCGGTGCCCGCTATTTGACCTTGACAGGCATGGCCTGCGGCCAGTGGCAGCGGCCGTGCTAACGGTCAGGTGACGTCAGAGGGCAGGATGGGCCGTGCCGAGCATTGTGACACATAAACATTCGCCACAGAACTCTCCTGTTTACCTGGAACTGCACGATCGCATGGTAGGGGCCAGGGTTCACACAAAAGGCGCTGGCTTAAGCTCTGGCCTCAGAGATCCATCCATTTAAAGAGTTGGGAATAAATTCTTAAAAAGGAAATATTTCAGCACCCACAACGGTGCTCCCTGAAAGCCCTCGCACTGCCATCACTTCCGCCATAGATAATATAGACGAATTTGCCATAGAAGACGACATATGTCATTCAGATGCGACGATATATGAAGTTTCTACTGCACTGGAAACCCGACATGACATGCTGTCAGTGGATTGTAGCATTTTTGGCGTAAATTACTACGCCAAAGTAATTATGCCGCACCAAAGAGGTGACATCCCGCTAAAACAAAGGGATATTCCCAGGACACCACAGCAAATATGCTATACACTATCGACAGCGTGCCCCAGCTTGCGGTTTAAGCATGCGTTTCGGATTGGTATAGTCTCATGCGTGTGTCGGTGTTGCAAAAGCTCTTTTTAACAGCCATTAGCACAATCATGGTCGATTCAAAAGTAGCAGAGCAATGTGCATTCGCAATTGCAATGTGCATGCATACATTGGGAACGTGGCAGGCGTCTATTGCCCAGGTGTTTCGCTGCCCAATTCGCTGAACTTTGGATGAGCAGATTATAAAAAGCAAACCGCGCGATATCCTGTTTCCAAGTGGAGCAGAGGGAAACACAACGGCAAAAGTTTGCCCACTGATCGCCACTCCAACATGCTGTTTTCGTCGGGCGGAGCAAGGGACAGAACACGACATGTTCAGCCGCCGGTCGCCACTCTGACAGCGTTCGCATCCTGGTGGACGGTACTTGTGACGTCAGGGCGGTGCATTAATCCCTGATCACACGCCCTTAAGTGATGACCAGCGATATCGCTAACGCAGATACAGTGAAACGAAGTGATTTAAAGGATCTCTCCAATAGCCCAGAATGACTTGTTCAAGGTCAACAAGAAGGGCCCCCGGGTATCCATTACGGTAGGTGGTTGGTTCGGTGCGGTGCCAGCTTAGTGTGTGCAGTTTGGCCCGGTGCTAGCGAATCATGGTCACCGTTAGTGTGACCTTGACCTAGCGCCACTGTGCGACCTTGACATACTGCCGCTGTGTGATCTTGACCTACCACCGTCGTTAGTGGTCGCGTCCCGGTGCGCGCTTCTGTCCGACAGCTGGCCCGCCTCGATGACCGATGAAAGCGGCGGTGACGTAATAAAAACTGTGACGTAATCACACACCAGCGATGCGGTCACGTGTTTAAGTGACCGAGGGCGTCACCCAGCTGGTTGCACGTCAAAAACCCACCGATTGCATTTGTAACGTCTCCTTCCTGTCCATCTTTACCCAAAAACCCAGTGCGGACGACCGAGAATTTAAAACATCAGTGTATATATATATATATATATATATATATATATATATATATATATATCAGCAGGACAGTGATTGGGACCTGAAAAAGGGAAATGAATAGAGGAAAACTAATAAGCGCTCAAATGTTGCATCCTCCAACTCATTTTTGTGGCGTTTAAAATGTCGGCAATGCTTTAATTGTTTTACTACCTTATAAAAACTGACACCACCCCTCCACCTGGGCAAAAAGTAATTTCAGGACACAGGACACTTAAAACCTAAAAAATTGAGCGGGGTGAGCAAAAAGCCGCGGATTAATGGTGTTGCCACACAACTGAAAGTGTAACGGAGGCGCCAGCATGGCACTAATGGCGCCACTTTACAAGCGACAACGTAACGGAGGCGCCATCATGGTACTCATAGCGTTGCTACACAACCGAAAATGTAGCGGGGTGCCAGGGTGTCACTAATGGCGCTACCATACAACCGACATTGTAACGGGGGGGGGGGGGGGCAGCATGGCGCTGATGGCGCTGCTACACAACCGAAAATGTAACGGGGGGGGGGGGGGGAAGCTCCAGCATGGCGCTCATGACATTGCTACACAACCGAAAATGTAAAGGGGCACCAACGTGGCGCTAACGGCGCTACTACACAACCGAAAATGCAACGGGGGAGTTACGGCGCCATCAGCACTGCCCGTCGGTCATCGAACGTGAACCCAACGGTCGCAGTCGGCCGCCACTACCACCCAAGTGTTTGTCGTCGGCTGCCCGTTTGCGTACACCTAATTGACTGGTGATTGTTCCGACGAATAGATATATGCACCGGCATGTATGTATACACACATATATATATATATATATATATATATATATATAAGTATATATATGCACTGGCTGCAGAGGAGAGCGCCGGAACCTTGTTGTTTCTGCCACTGGCGCGTTTTGGTCGAGCGGCGCTCGCTGGATTTCGCGAGAACATTTCTGATCGCTGTCAATCGAAGGGACATATCCGCTCGAGATTTCAAGTAGTGACGTGCCGTGTGAGGTTGCCCGCTGCCCCACACATTCGCCGGAGCTTCAGCCCGAGCAGGAAAACAAAGACAGCTCTCGCTAAATGAAATATATTGAATGACATCGGCCGAATAGATGTTCCAGCTTTGTATTCCATCACAGAGCAAGTAAGAAGCCAGGTGAAATGGGTCGCAACATCATCTATAACGTGTTCATTTGGCATACACTGTTTTGAAAACTTCAAAATATCTGCGCTGCCTTCATCTGAGCCTCATTTTACTCACACATCTTCAAATAAAGTGTGTACGATCAAGATTCACATCTTGGACAATTATCGTGTTTTGTCGATAAAGCCTACTAGCCCTTGAATACGCTTACGCTTTCATTTTCAAACAGGCCACCTGCAAACCAACTGCACTTGGCCAGGTTTTTTCCTGTATTCGAAGCACCACCTGACCAACGCTGAATTGCAGAACCGCCTGAAAGTTCTAACCTTACCTAAGCCCCTTAGCTCCACCTACTGCCGCGAGCGGCCCCCCGGAGGCAAGGCGGTCAGCCCACTCTGCTGGCAAGCGGCAAACTTGGAAGGAACCCTGCTGTGACGTCACTACACGCGCCACCATGACCTCCACGCAGGGCGCGCCGACCGAGCGTTCGGCATTACAATTTATAGGGAAATCCGCATGTTTCCTTCCTGGTTTTAACCGAAACATGCCCGTTCTGTGTGACCTGACCAGGCCTAATATGGCCTGACTTGACCTGACTTAACCTGGCTTGACCTGTCTCGACCTAACTTGACCTGGCTTGACCTGGCTTGACCTGGCTTGACCTGGCTTGACCTGGCTTGACCTGGCTTGACATAACCAGGCCAGACCTGGTCTGGTCTGACCTGACCTGACCGGATCTGAACTGACTTGAGGGGGAGATAACCATGGCGTGAGGTGACGAAATAACCATGAGCAGTTGACGCGCCCCTGAAACCCAATAACCGGCTAACCAACTAAACCGACCTGACCTGACCAGACCAGACCTGGTCCCTTCCTGACCAAAGCAACTTACCAAACCTAAAATCGGACAAGAGGAAGGTGAGATTTGTTATGGTAAACATACGACCTCGAAAGTGATGGAACATTGGGTACGATAAACGATCTTCTCCCCCACCAAAAAAAAAGCACAAAAAAAACCATGAACCGAGGTGTTTAAAGCCTTCAGTAGAACGTAAGTCAATGCTTCTTTGGAAAAATACTCGCCAAGCTCATTTAGACATGTACCCTTCTAGCAATAAAACGACAAACCGCAATAATGCGTAGTGTTAGTCGCCTGAAGGTAGCGTGTACACCACCAGCTCCATTGCCAACCTTCAGCGTGGCTCGGACTTTTTGATGAAAGCCATCGTAAGCAATAGCAGCATCAAAGCCACGACGGATCCACACGAAGCTCCATGATCTAAATTAATTCTAACGGAGCTCAGTACGCAATTTCAGTATGACAAATTCACAATCCCAACAAGCTCATGACCCGAAGAGGATTATGATCCTAGTAAGTGCGCAATCCTCCATGATCCCCATAAGTCAATAATCCTCAAAGTTCATAATCCGCAAGAGTTCATAATCTCAACAGGTCTATAATGCTAAAAAGAAGTTCCATAAGTTCCATAAGCGCATCAGCCACGCAGGTAATTTAACTTAGATGGAAGCCAGGTTAGAGAGTAGGCTTGTAGATTGACCTCACTTAAATGGCAATTGGTCGCATTTAAGGGGCAAAATCGGTTGTCCTTGGAGCGCGGTCACGGATCACACTGAATTTAAAGGGGAAAATCGGTTGCCCTCTTCACGCAATCACGAATTATCTGGTGATGAACTGACCTGTACCTTGCTGACCAAGGGCTGTGGACGACTACTAGTTAACTTCCTGCTTTCTCTCAATATCCTTCTGTTTCTATCATTCCTGTCTTTACTCTTCTCTCTCTTTCTCTCTCTCTCTCTCTTCATCTCTCCTCTCTCTATCATCTCTCTCTGCTCTCTCGTCTCCTCTCTCTCTCTCTCTCTCTCCCTCTATCTCTCCTCTCCTCTCTCTCGTGCCTCTCTCTCTCTCTCCTCTCTCCTCTCTCTCTCTCTCTCCTTCCTTCTCTTCCCTCTCTCCTCCTCTCTCCTCGTTTTCACACCTTCTCCTAATCTTACGTTTCACCATCTTCCTCTCTCGTGTTACCTCTTCCTTTCTCGCTTTCTCTTCTCGCATCTTCTCCCCCTCTCGGGCATGTTCTTCCTCTTCTTCCCCGCTGTCTTTCCTTCTCCGCTCGCCCTCGTTCCCGCCCAGGCGCTGCCCGGACCGCAAAGATATCTACCACCAGCATCAGCCCATCGCCGAATGCTCAACACGCAACTGGCAGACGACATCTTGCCGCGGCATGGGCCCGAGAGAAGCAGGCACTGACACCAGGCAGTTGCTGGATCGCAGGTAGAAACCGTAGTCCGTGTTGACGACGGGCTCGTTGTAACACCACCTGGTCGGCCAGTAGTTGGCAGTCGACAGGTCCACCTGGTAGAATCCGAACCCGTTGTTCAGCAGGTTGAGCCAGGTGCGCGTCCGCACATTGGCGGCGAAGAACGAGAACTGCTCGGCCGAGTCAAACGTGGGCAGGGTGGCGGCTGGGCCGTACGTGCTGCTGCAGTAGAGGGCGTCCTCGATATGCGTGCTCTCTTCAGTGGGGACCGGGTCAGAGCGGTAACACACGTCGCCGAACAGGGACCAGCCTGGAGACTGGCAGGTCCAGACCCTGGCGGTTGTCGTCTCTTCGTTGGCGGTGCTCAGACCCGGTGTCGTCTGCGCAGCGGTAGTGGTTGTGGTCGGGACGGTAGTGGTTGTGGTCGGGACGGTGGTGGTTGTGGTCAGGACTGTGGTGGTCGTGGTCGGAATGGTGGTGGTCGTGGTCGGGACGGTGGTGGTCGTGGTCGGAACGGCGGTGGTCGCGGTCGGAACGGCGGTGGTCGTGGTCGGAACGGTGGTGGTCGTGGTCGGAACGGCGGTGGTCGTGGTCGGAACGGCGGTGGTTGTGGTCGGAACGGCGGTGGTCGTGGTTGGAACAGTACTGGTGGTGGGCGGCGTGCCGGTCGGCTGGACCCAACCGGCCGGCCGCAACCCAAACACCAGCGCGCCCCCCTCCGCCGGCGTCAGCTGCCTCTCACTCGGCACTTCCGCCAGCAGCCGGCACTCGGCAGTCGAGCTCTGGACCGCTACGCAGCCGCCGCGCAGCACGCAGCGCAGGCCGCACTGCACGGCAAAGCCTCCGGGCGTCGTCGCCAGCGCCGCCACCAGGACGTGGTGGTCTCGTGCCAGCAGGCGGTACATGATGCTGGCGGACGAGGACGACGTCAGGAGCGTCAGCAGCAGCGCCACCGGCAGCTGATGTCGAGCCATCGTTGACAGCCTGCCGCAAGGACATTGTGAGGACGTCTGGCTGGAGGGCGATTAATGGTGGGGCAGTTGCCGTCATAGCAGCTTGGAGTAGCCTGTCTGCCTTTCAGATGGATCGGTAGCCATCAAACGAATGCATTGCTTTTGGATCCACATGAATATGTAGATATATCTACATATGTATATATATATATATATATATATATATACATATATAAATATATATATATATATATATATATATATATATATATATATATATATATATATATATATATATATATATACAATTAGAGGCTGAAAGCAACCAGTAATTTTCATCAACATATTAATATGTGCCGAACTAGTGGTCGTTTTTAATTGAACATGCATTGTAGAAGACACTGAGCGTCAATGTGCCAGATGCATATATTCATACATGTCACCGACATGAGGTCATATATTTTGAAACATCACGGCTAAAATCTTCAATTTTCCTGAACATCTATAGAAATAACGTTAACTCAGCTTCCAAATATTTCACTCTCCAACTCAAAACCGTTAAAAATGCATTGCGAACACATCTTTAGGGGCCTCTGAGGACCCTCTCCTAGGGCGAGTGTTGAAAGTGATCATAGGTGAGAGGGTAAGAGAGCTCCGTAAGCCGGCCCAAGGCACGACAAGGAGTGTCCATGACATGAGCAGGGCCCTGATAAAAATAATGTGTGTGGATGGCAGAGCCGCTCCGGAGGTCACGGAATCGTGATGCGGCCAGAGGCCAACGCCCTGCGATCTACGTCGATTCGCGTTTGTTCAGCCGTGGACGCATTTAGCGTGGATGAATTTGTGAATCTGCAATTGTCCAGCGATCGTGCAGATTACGCATATGAGGTCACGATCAGTCATAAGTTGCTGTGTTATGGAAAAATGCGAAGAAATGTGTTAGATGTATGACAGAAATGTTATTGTCGCATCATGCTTCACGTTTTACACGGTCCCGGGTGGCCAGTTGGATACCCTTTGCTCGGGTGGGGGTCAATTTACCCCCCCCCCCCCCTGGGATCTCGGGAACAAAGGGAGCTAGAGACACTACATTTACGGAGTGTGTTAAACTGTACGTGAACTCACTTAGGTCAAAGTTTGAGGCCTCCGGACCATAACCTTCGGGTCAAATAAGGTCAACTAAGGTCAAATTCCAGGCTGGTCTCCAAATGTCCCCTAGAACTTCGGTAACTGTTCTATACAAAATGTTGCATGCTCATTTAAAATCAGTGACCTTGTTTGACATGTTGAAGGTTATTGTGAGCACCCTACAAGACTGCCTCAAGCTTTGCATTGGAATAGGCGACAAAGATTACGCTAGGCAATATGTTCCTAAAAAAACGTCGACTCGGGCCATTTCGGGCCAGTGTCCTATATGACCTTTAAGAAGTCCATGGAAGGTGTATTATGCGGTTCTTGTTACCAATAAATTCGGAATGAGCACCAAAAACTATCTCATGCAGCAAACCCTGGGAAAATAAAACAGGTTGGTTTTTACCTTGGTCTGACCTTCCTACCAGACACTAGGTCAATGTAATTTGTTCATTCAATTGTTGTGTTGCCTAAGAAAGTATATGAAAGACGTATGGCTTCGTATGACGCTCCGTTGTTGGATCAGATGGAACTACTCCCTAGAAGTTGCCTTCGCTGAAACCATGGCCTGACTTTGACCTGCCATAGGTCAGCAACCTTACAAGGTACATCTAAGTTTCTGATGCCAGACAATTCACTATTCAATCGTCTACAGTTAAGCAAAATTTGGCGCGGCTACGCCGCGCTGTTCGAAAACTAATCCGGAAAGGCCTTCGAGGGGGTCAATTTGACGCCTCACCCGAGCGCGTGTTAAATAAGTTGGTGAACTTGTAAAATTATTTCTCTAAAAACTGATAGTTTCACAAAATGACAAGAACACGCTAGCACGTAGTTAATTCCATTAACAAGAGATGCCGACAATGAACGTTCTAGAAATGGTGATACCACTTAATATAGCAAAAACTGATAACCACCGCTACGCTGGTCTGCACTGTTCCGTGGATGCTTATAAAG
Organism: Pollicipes pollicipes; assembly: GCF_011947565.3. NCBI lineage: Eukaryota > Metazoa > Arthropoda > Thecostraca > Pollicipedomorpha > Pollicipedidae > Pollicipes > Pollicipes pollicipes. The sequence continues at coordinate 24,379,935 of NW_023596448.1, read as the reverse complement.
GCTGCCCATTATGACCTACACAGCTAATCGCTTTATAAACAAAGTCCTGAAGTAAAAAGACGCGGATTTACCAGTTTGGGATCTAGTTCGGAGTCCAATGTAGGGTTTAGGTTGGGATCCGGGCTGGGATCCAGTTTGGGGATCCAGTTGGGTCCCGTTTGGGGTCCAGTTTGGGACAGGCTTGACCACACTACGCTCGTTCGTCTCCTCAGATGATTACCTTGCCGCACAACGGTAAGGAGGTCACAAAGGGGAGCCGATCACTTAACATGGCGCTGACGCGGAAGGGGGGCAGCGGAACCATGGCCCCCGACGACATGACCAACCAAACATGAAACGAATGTTAAAGTCGTTAAAAGCAGAAATTGGGTCTTTAAAATTGAACTCTGTTTATCTGACTCTGTTCATATAACACTACCCTCCCAGCCTGCCTCGTCGCCCAGAGGATAGGGCAAAAATGAACATGCCATCGTCTTTCAGCGGGCTACGTGCTGCCTCTGTTCGGCATGACCCGCCGCTGCCACCGCTGTGCGTAACGACCCTTACCTCAGCTGCGTCCGCGCCAGGAGTACGCCCAGCGGCCCCCTACTGTCCGGCGAACCGAACACTGTTTGCCTGGTGTCCATGATACCGACAGGACTGTGTCATGGAATAATCGGAGCTGGTGATCTGTCACTGCGTCGCATGTGTCTGTGGCACGTCGAGCACGGGCTGAAAGAAGGGACAGCAGGCGATAAGTGCACATCTATTCATGGTTGTAGGTCCCCTCCCCTCCAGAGGGAGCTGTTACAGTATTCGCTGACCGAGGTCCATCAGTCAAAAGTCGGTCTGTGCTTTGGTGAGAAACTCAGCACATGTGGCGGCATTCTTCGAACCTTTGCTGGCTCAAACCTGACTAACATAACCTGGCAGCGGGTTGCGCATAGTGGTCGGAAAACGCTGGCGCGTGCAGCCTGACATAAGAACTGGCATAGGGTCATTATTATGGTAACAGCGTCCTTGCGCCGGCGCCACCATGCAGAGTGGCGTGTGTCACTCGAGTGATAGTGGACGAGGGGCACACGTGCCAGCAATTCACATTAGTCGGGGTCCCAGCTCTGTCAGGGTATACATTTTCTATAAGGGGGTCCTTGTGTTAGCAAGGGGCCCCAAATCGGCCTGAGGCAATGTTCGGGGAGGCACGAAGAGAGGCACTGGAACCGACGACCGACGACCCGATTGGAGGGCCTAAGAGCACGAAGGGCTGACCGAAGTCTTCTTCAGGGGCCCAACCTGTGGGAACGGGCCCTTAGATGAAAGTCGAAGGGTCTTTCGCTCCGGTCGAGGGTCCCCTGTGTTTCGTTTCCTTCTTAAGTCACTCTCATATCAATAACGGGCGCAGGTCAAGCCGGTCTATATTCAGAACTGAACACAAGGGAGGAGAGCGTCGCATCGAACAGACAGTAAACGGGCGGGAACCGAATAGACACATTTGGCGACGGTGAGACATAACCAGTTCTTGAAACACTTCCATGAATACGTGATATACAAGCACTAAATTAATCACGTGACACCCTGAGTCGATAAGAGCCTACACGGCGTTCAGGTACCACGAGTATCGCACAGTCGGCTTCGTGTCGGTATTGGCCTGAGCAAGCCCGGGTCAGCGATTTATGGCGGTCGGGGCCCTTGTATCTCTCAGGAACCCACAATACCTATCAAGGAGTCCTGTTTTGGTAAAAGGCCTCGAGTCGACCAAGAGCAATGTTCGATGAAACCAGGAGAAAGGCGCGAAGGACTAACCGAACCCGATCATCAACAGCCTGATTGGAGGACATTAGAGCCTGAAAGGCTGCCTGTAAGTCGCATAAAGTATCCGGACCTGTAGGGTCGTGACCTGAAATATCAGTCAGGGGGCCTTCTGCACCGATTGAGGGCACTCGAGGCAATGCTGGCGTCTATGTCGCCCAGGGGCCACCAACACCGAGGAGTTGGTTCCGCGTCACTCTGAATCATGGGGCTCATTTCTCAAGCCGGAGAAATGCTAGCGCCTACTATTTGCATTGGTCTGGGCCCCTGGAACAACGGTCAGAATCTCTGTGTCGGTCAGGAGCCCACGATGCCTAACAGAGGTCACATGTCGGCAAGAGACCCCGAGTCCGTCACGCACTTTGTTTGAGGAGACTCGAAGAGGGGCCGAAGGTCCCCTCGAGTCCGAAGATGAAGGGCCCGATAGGAAGGCCAAGGGGCCGGAACGCCCGGAGGATTGGCCGTAGGTCACAGTAAGGACGGTCCCTTCCCGTATGGCTGTGACTTCAAATGCCAATCAAAGGGTCTCTTCCGTCGATTGGGAACCCCTGACACTGCGTTCCTCTATTTCGGCCAAAGATAACCAACACCAAACAGTTGTCTCCGTGTCGGTCTGAGCTCTGGGGACCCAGTTCTCAAGCAGGTACAAGGCCGAGCCCGCGATTTGCGTTGGTTGGGGCCCTTGCAATGATGGGGCCTCCTGTGCATGGCAGTGCCCCACAGTGTCTGACAGAGTACCATGTGTCAACAAGGGGCCTCGAGTCAATCAAGGAAGTATTTCCTGAGCAGGTGCGGGAACGGGACCCCGAATGCCAGAGAGATCCCTGCACTGGTCGGGGCCCTTCTCACAATGCAAGGAGACTTGAGAACTTATGATGAGAGCTCACGTTGAGACAACAGAAAGCCCCGGTGTCAGAGTGTCAAGCACCACACGATGGGCTCTCCAACCCAAGTCCAGCCATGGGCCCGTTAAGCCAGATTGGAATCGATGAGCTAATCATAGAGTCACTGCGGGGATCAGGAATCTTGTTGCGTCAACGAGGGCTCCTGCATCGAGCCTGGGCCAACCGCGAGGATAAGAAGGCCTCCCGCGTCAGATAGGGGACCAATGCGATATGATGCACCTTTTTAAGGGCCTCCGGATCAACTAGGGGAACCCGCCAACGTGTCGTCCAGAATAGCAGCCGGAATGCGCCCAGCACTGGACGGGATGGCCTTTCAGCCCTTGGCCGTGAACGATATGTGCCCCCTGATGTTGTACTCAACGGAGTTCCTTGCCCTGCAAAAAGTAAGGAGCTCATTAGTGTTAAAAGCAGTGGGACAAAGTGGGATTCAAATCTGAAAAAGGCCAACCCCTGTTTGCCTGAGAACGTTCATTCTTTTGCAGAATCGGCAAGTGACACAAAATATACAAAGCAGTGATCCCGCGCGCCCGCCTATCTCAGGAGCTGAAGCAGCGGTGGCCGAGGTTGCGAGCCCGCACACTCGCCATCTCAGGAGCTAAGGCAGCGGTGGCCGAGGTTGCGAGCCCGCACGCTCGCCATCTCAGGAGCTGAAGCAGCGGTAGGCCGAGGCTGCAGTTCCCGTAACGTGCGGCGTTGGTCACTGAGGATAAAACCAGGCGGCGAGCGTCAGGTGCGCAAAAGCAACCGTCACGAATTAATGGTTGCGAAATGCTTTCAAGATAAATCCGTAGATTTTAACGGTAAAATTCAGACTATCTTTTTCACAACATTAAGGTTTTCCTTTTGACGGAGTAACAGTCAATACAACATATAAATAGAGGTGCTACCCTTACGCTTGCAGTTCCAACACCAGATTTTCGTCCCCCGTTGGACGGCATTATGTAGCACTGCTGCGCAGTTGCAGAACCCCTCCTACTCTTTGAGCGTGCACTGACTTCCTCGGCTGCGTGAAAAGTGCCCTTCTGCACATCACGGCGCACAGCAGATTTGCGACGTCAGTGATGACGTATCCACTCGAATCCACGCGCATGTTTTATCATGCCTCTGATCGCGACCAACGTCACATCTATGACAGAATGCAAGATGGCAACACCTACAGCAGTTAGCGAGGTCTAGTACCGCTTGTGCAGAAACCACGCTACATTCTTATCTTTCGGAACGAACGCCTTTAGTAATACGCACGAAGCATGACGGTCCCGTGAGCACGTGGTCTCGTAGTGACCAGACGCCACATCCCATCAATAGCGTCCGTTGTCCTGAATGCCGCTTCTTCGAGTGGCACGCGCCAGGCGTCTGTTGGACACCTTTGACGAGAAACGCCGCAGCAGTGTTTTCTTCCACCAAGGCATTGGACAAAGATGACAAATATTACACTACAACACATTTCATGACATGTGATCACATTTCATACGATGCAACTTACGGTTGTGCTTTCCTTTTTTACATTCAGGCATTCATGCCTGTAAGTACAAAGGTGGCTGTAGTCCTTTGTGGGATGGCCCTCTCAAACTCCTTCAAGTACTGGCGTTCAGGTCGGCCCCAGGTCAATGACTGACCAGCTAAAAAGAAAAACGGACATGTACACTCCGCAGCTGTGGGCGCGGTGCATGCGGCTGGGTTAGACGCTGGAGTCATTACACTCGTGCCAAACTCCCAGTCAAGCGTGTTAACAGCGGCCCGAATGCTGCCATGCATTGGTGGGATACAAAATAATGGGATGCTCAGGACGTTGTGCAATGATAGTGCTTCGAGCCAGCAGCAGATTTAAGCGAAAAGCAATGAGCGTACACCGCTCCCCGCACTGCAATAAGGACGCACGCAAGGCAGAAGAGCGCCTAGCCACGCCAACTTTACGAACGCACGAGCGCCGACACTCCTACGACCGAGTTTCAGATGGGTACCTCCCACTGCGGGCGATTGTCTCCAAAAGGTGTTCCGCGCTTCTGGAGTTACTTTGGAACTGATTAGCACCCACGGCAAAGGACGTGCTGTAAGACGCTCCACGTGATCGAGACGGCCCAGCAGCATTCAAATGCTGCTGCTCCCACCGAATCAGATCCTTCAAAAGCACAACGGAATATGCCTTCTACGGCGAGCAAGCGCCGAAGCTGGACCAACCGTCGCTTCATCGCTTCATCGCACGGATCACTGTCGCAAGTCTGTAGAGAGAGACCTTTAAAAGAGGAAGGAATCGCTGGCACTGACTATGGGAGCGTTTACGAAGCAGAGGCCTGTTTGGATTCTCAGGTCTTGTATTCACGACTGATAATTGCCCACATACAAATAAGTGCGCATCGTGCATTTCTAACGATGAGAAATCACTTAGCCATCGACCCTTTCAATTGAGTGCATCACACTTCATGAATGCGCACGCAATAAAACGGAACCACTTACAGGCGCATGGAATTGCTTCAAACTACAGGTAGATGAATATCTTAAAACAGCTGATAATGCAAACATTCCCGCCAACCCACACTCAATCAACTGGCTTCCAACCATATGCGTGCATTCTGCATGGCAACGACCACAGACAGCGCTCTAAATGATAATAATCCATACAGTGATCCAAACGAAACGCACAACCCCTGCGATATTCACACAAATATGACTAACTCACCCACGCTGCGCCACCATCACGCCACCACCCATTCACAACGGTCACCAGCGGCTCAACTCAACGGCAACAGCGTCCGACCGACGCTCAGCCAAGCTTGGACTAGCCCCACACGGCGCCCCGGCGCGGTCGCTGCCCTCCCCACCCGCCAGGAGAGGCGCGCCACCCGGAGAACCAGCGGCGTCGCGCGCCACCGGTGGTCGCCGGCGCCCGCGTGCGTCCAGGACCGGCCTCCACACGCCGCGAGAGGCGCGACGCGACGCCGGCTCGCCGCCGCGTCAGCGCCCGGCCGGCCGCCCGGGACCACGCTCCTCGCCCCGGCGTCGCGGCGGCCGGGGAGGAGGCGGCGCTCGCGACGGCCGGGCGCGCTGTCACGCGGCGCCTGCAGAGGGCCGCAGTTGTCGACGCCGAGCTGCCGCACAGCCGAGGCTGGCTGGCGCCACACGGTGCACATCACGACCCGGTGACGTCACACAGCCAGGTACAGGACCGGGTGACGTCACACAGCCAGGTACAGGACCGGGTGACGTCACACAGCCAGGAACAGGACCGGGAGACGTCATACAACCAGGTACAGAACCGGGGGATGTCACATAGCCAGGTACAGGATTGGGTGACGTCACGGAGCCATGCCCAGAATGTGTGACGTCACAGTCAGGTGCAGGATCGGGATGACGTCACACAGCCAAGGCCAGGGCGCAGCGCTACGTCTGCTTTTTCTTGGGCTTCACGGCCTTCTTCTTCTCGCCGCTGCCGAAGAACGACGTCATCATCTCGGAGAGCTCGGGCATGTCGTACTTGGGCATGCTGATCTGCTCCATCTCCTTCCTGGCAACGACAAAAGGCCGGCGCGTCAGTGCGGCGGGCGTGGACCGTGTGACGTCACAAAGCCGAGTCCAGGACGGAGTGACGTCACACAGCCGGGGCAGAGGGTACACGGCGTCGAGGACCCGTCCACGCCCAACGACGGGGTGGCGCGTCAGCGGCGCGTCTTAGCGCTAGGCCAGCTGAAGGTAGATTCACGAGTGGAGTAAACGAGGCTGTCTTTTATCATGCAAGTCCATGGCCGGGGAGAGCACCACGATACCAGTCGAAGAGTTCCCTCTTCCCCAAAAAGCATGAATAAGCGCACAGAAAGCGTCCAGATAATGGAAATTTTACCACAGATACAAAACTTTATCTGTTTTAGTATTTTACTGCTCCGAACTTCTTCGGCGCACAAAATGTCAGCATACGGTTAATTGCACTTGCAAATTTCAGTGGACACAGTGTGAGTGATATTGTCAGGTTGAGCGTTTTTGTATCCCGCTTTGTTCCGCACATAGTAATGCCACAAATGACCGCGATGGGGTCCTCGAAACATCAGCATAATGCATAATACCACAGAGAAAGCGCCCTTTTACGTGTTCAACGCCCTTGACAGTCTAAGTCTCCGCTGGTGACCCCTACAAAAATAACCCCGGTGTGTACAGAGGACATGGTTTGGCAAACGGCCGAATACAGTCCAACGCGCGGCATCTTTCTCGACTGCCCGCAAACGACTTGAGGCGTGCACGACACGCCCCGTGCAAACCCCACCGCTATGGCACGGCACAGCCGGCGCCCCACGGGCGGCGCGGCGCGACCCACCCGAGCACCCACCGCCCCGGCGCCGCCGCCACCCACCTCGTCTCCGGGTCGTTCATCATCTTGGGCAGCACGACGATGAGCACGACGGGCAGCACCATCATCATCACCATGGGACTGAAGAGGATGTCTGTGATGCGCCACTGCTCGCGCTTCAGGAAGTACTGGTACGGCCCCAGCGGGCGCAGCTTCAGCGGGTACGGCAGCTGCGTCACCTGCGGGCGAGGTACACGACCGGGTACAGGCACAGGTACCCAGGGTCCGCGGTTCGACAAGGACTAGCATGCACAGCTCAGACTGGACATGAGGATGCTCGGCACAAGGTACGCAGTCATGGACAACATGAGGTACGTAAGTCAGGTAGGGTACCCAAGGGTTCAGTCAAGGTCCAGGGCGTATGGTCACATTAGGTACCAGACGAGACACTGTACCAGATCGCAGCGCGACCGCGTGGCGTACATAGCCAAACATGACATGGGCACATGGATGCATGGCCATACGCGGCACATGGCCGGAGAATCTTTGGCCATGTGCCGTGTGTGGTGATTATATATATATATATATATATATATATATATATATATATATATATATATATATACATGTACTCTGTGTCATCTCATGGCGCAGAGTGCCTGGCCGGACAGTCACAGAATCACACAGCACGCGACACGCAATCGGCGCCGTTATTCGCCCCTGCCCATGCCCCCGCCATTGCCCCTGCAATAACGCGGCGACGTTGCTGCAGGGACAATTTGTGAACAACCTCTCCACCGGGTGCAATTACTTCAAAGCACATGAAAGGGCCGAATCGCGCATACCACAGCGACGGCGACGCAGGCTTCTGCCACCGCCCCCGAGCCCAGTCCATGGCAGCCATGGGGCCACCATCGCTAGACCCACGGGCCTGCCCCCCCCCCCCCGTCCCCACCCTCCGCGTGCCCCGCCACCCCATCGCCACATCTACCGCCCGCCCGCCGGGCCACGCATCCGCCACCTCCCACCTCCGACGGCACGATGTTGTTGACGCGGCGGGCGCGCATCTTGCCCTTGGAATTGATGTCGACGCGCGCCGGCTCGAACTGGTATCGCGGGTTGGTGACCTCGACCACGTACGAGCCGGGCGCGAGGCCCGACACGACGAACGAGCCGTCCGCCCTGTCGTGGTGGCACCGGTCAGCGCTCGCAAGCGGCGCACATGGACGCGGGCAAGACGGCAAGGTGCGGTGGGAAGAGGCACCTGATCAAAGGCAGCACCGCGCCTCAGATGGATTACACACAACCCTGGTATATCATGACAGATGACGTACAGTTCATATCGTGAATAACCTCTGGATAAAAAAGGACATTTTCCTGCAGTATGATGTACATAGCTCGTTTAGCTGTAAGTTTTCTCCTCTTCTTTTCTGACCCTCGATAGGACTAGTAATAAAAAAGCCAGCAACAAGCAGCCTGTACCTGGGATAAAGATGGCATACAAAAAGAAACCAAAAACAATATCGCTTATGCGAGCATTTTGAATGACCATTTCCACACATGAGTGAGACAGGGCAAACACCCAAAACAACACAGTATCGCGTGTGCACTCTCCAGGCCAGACACGACGAAACAAGGGACAGCTCCAGACCACAGACCTGGTCAAGGATGGGGGCCACAGTCAGGGTCATGATCAGGATCATGATTACGGTCAGGATCAGGGTCATGATCAGGGAAATGGTTATGATCAAGGTCAGGGTCATGACTAGGGTCAAGGTCACGATCAGGATGACTGAATTAGGGTCAGGGTCATGATCTGGGTCACGATCATGATCAAGGCCGCGGCCCCAGTCAGAATCAAGGCCAGAGTTGGGACCAACGATGAAGCCGTTCCAGCGTTCAAAACGAGATCTGCACTCGGACCAGGACCAGACACAGGACCAGGACCGGTATGGAAGCCGGGATCAGCCCGCGCGCGCGGGAGGGCGCCGCTCACGTGGGGAAGCCGTAGCGCGTCTCGGGGCCGCCGGTGACGGTGACGAAGGCCGCCTGGAACCAGGCCGCGTCCGGGTCCCGCTCCGGCTTCAGCAGCCGCCCCTCGATCTGGTGCTGGGCCGCCGCCGCCGCCGGCGCCGGCTCCGCCTCGGTCGCGGAGCCGCCGGCCGCCAGCAGGGCGCACAACACCGCCGCCCACAACATCTGCCGACAGCGTGCGGAGTCAACATGCGAATTGTGCAAGTGGTAGTTCACAGGGCCGCAGTTTTTCTCGTAGAGTGTCAGAGGATGCAGCTCAGATAGTTCATGGAAATTGCCATGTTTTGGGGGTCGTCATTTCAGCTGTCGTATCAGCGTCCCGAGGTTCTGCCAGCTCTCGAACACAGGCTGGGCGTGGTGGAGGCCAGAGCGAGCTGACATCATCTGCTATACTGGGACAAGTATGTGCTACTTACATACATGAGTTGGTCCAATGCCTCCCTACCGATAATGTGGGAACCCAACATAATACATAAATAATGCCTTCCGCCATATTCTTTTAACAATGGCATACATGATTCAGAAGAAAACTTATGGAAGCTTGTTTTGGTGAATACAATTCCATTATGAGCATAACATAAACAAAAGGGGAAAATCTTGAGCTATAACTCATTCAATGGCTCCATCCTGGAAAAATCACACTGGATCCCTATTATGATATAGCGTAGCCTTGGTGTCACATAGATATTCAAATGATCACATGGTTCAGTAACATATGCTTTGATGTGTGACAAAAAGTGAAACTAATAATTTGCTCACTGGATATCTAGCAATGAAATATAGGAAACCCAAAATATCATGGAAGGGAGAGAGTCAACATACTGTATGTATTTTTCTCACCCTAACTAATGAATAAAACAATAATGCCCAAACACAGCAGCCTGTCCAGGGAACACGTGCGGAATGCGGGTGGGGGCGGGACGGAAGGACGATGGGTCCGGTGCCGGTGATCTCCGGGCCCCCTTGTTGGGTGCTTTAAGCCCCTCTGGGTTGGAGGGCTCATCATTCCATACTGGGGGCCCTGACCAACACATAACACTTGCATGATCTCAATAAATGCTCACCAAGCTCTCATGTTTGCCTTCATCACCAGAGGCCCTGACCAACTGAAGAGGCCCTCAAGCATTCAGGGTCCCACCCCCATCCCCACTCCACAAATGTTCCCTGGCTGACTCTAGGTCCCTTGTCGACACAGGATACCCTATTATGTGCTATAGGACCTGACCAACACAGGGGTCCCACAATGTTCCAGGGACCCAACCAATGCACAGGTCTAGCCTTGTCCCTGCTTGGAAAATGTCTCCAAAGCTTAGACCAACATGGTGCTGACTCTTTGGCACTGGTGATCTCTGGCCAAAGTATGGGAATGCACTATCTTTGGGTTCCACAATCAGTTAAGCCACAATTCACAACTCATTGCACACCATTCAGACCTGTTCAAACAGCTAACCTCTGGCCCACTTGGATCCCTTGCCAACACAGGCCCCTTTGTTGGGCTCTATGGGCCCTTGACAGATGCTAGGGCCCTGGCCAATGTTATCACTGGCCCTAGCTTTGTCCCTGCTTGAGAAATGGGCCCTCACATCCATGCTGACAAGGAGATGACTGTGCTTTACTGGTGGTTTCTGACCAACATACTGGCCCTCATTTACTCAGAGCAATTTGACCCTCTGAATGGCCATTGGAGTGTCCCAGTTTAGTAGGCACTCCAATGAATGAATTTGACCTTCAGCTGGCCTTTTTGGGCCCTCAAACCAGGACTGAGTGGCATGTGCCCCTCATGCCCCTGCCTGTGCCCATTTAAGTCTACTGCTAGTTTTTACCTAAATGGCAAGGGGTCTTCAAACAAAAACAAAATATAATAGCATAAATCTGTCAGAGCTTCCATGCTTATCATGCATGCTACTCATATGTTGATCATGCCTTGCAGTGTAAGGGTGCATCAATAGCAAATTCTGTGCCTGCACTCACATTGTGAACAACACAATTTTTTGAAAACCATTTCAAGATGCAAGCCATTGTTCTAGTACTATTATGGACTGCACATTTTACCTGACATAGGACTGTTCATCATAAGTTTGAAACTTTCTTGATCAGCATGAATGCTTTAAGCATTTCTGTACCTTAGGTCTAGTTTTGTGCTATAAGAAATTATGTGGCTAATACTGACAATCACTGGAGCATTCAGACATTTCTACTATTCAGAAAGTTTTGGATGAGCTGGAAAAATAAGCAGGCATACATAAAGGGATATGTGATGAGGATTCAGACCAATGCCAGGCAAATCAAGTTAAGCCCAGATCAGTTTTGACAATACATGCACAAGAAAGGCCAGTTATTCTCATAAAAATACATAATGCAGCTGTCTCTATACTGGCACTCTGAGCTTGGAAGGACTCTCACACAACAGGGTGAGATAAAAAAGGTTGTACATCTTTTAAGCAAGTCATGCAAGGTTTTGAGCCCTGACATTTACCATGCAGCCTGCAGTGTCATGTAATTGAACTAAATCATACAGTCTACATTTGACCTCACTAACACTTAAATACATAAATGCTATTAATTAGCATAAAACACCAGAATATTGTCACAGTTTGCATGCTGGCTGGATGATTGGGTGCCCTTTTACAGCATATTTCAAAACTCATGTTCTGAAGTGTCAAAGGCAGACCTAGACATATTGTATGGCACCATTTTGTTATGTGGTGTGACTGGCGGCCGTAACATTACCATCCCAATGAAAGCACCGCTAAAAAAAACTTGTTTTTGTACAGGGGTGAATAGAGAGGGGAAATGTGCCTTTGGGTGAGACAGCTTCAACAAGCTGCCTGTGCACAGCTTTATGCCACTTCGAAAAAATAGATGACAATTGACGACTCACATCTTAACCACAAAGCAGACTCCAACCACCTCTGCCGGTACCCCTAGGCTCTATACCCCCACCGCCTCGGGCCGAGCAGAGACGTGGACCTGCCACACACCAAGGCCCTGTATAAGAGGACAAGTCATCAAGCGATTTGATTGCAATCAGTGCTAGCCGCTACATGACGTCACTGAAAGCTATTTCGTCGTTGGTTCGCAACGGGCGTTGAAAAAAAAATACAAAGCTGTGTCATCATTTCTTCGTGTTTTTTATTACGAAGACAAATGAAAACATCATTTTAGAGAGAGAGAGAGAGAGAGAGAGAGAGAGAGAGAGAGAGAGAGAGAGAGAGAGAGAGAGAGAGAGAGAGAGAGAGAGAGAGAGAGAGAGAGAGAGAGAGAGAGAGAGAGAGAGAGAGAGAGAGAGAGAAGGGGGCATTATGATCCAGAAAACAGGTCATTTTTATGTAGGAAAGAGTCTTCTGAACCCAATTACTACTTTCTAGTTCAGTTAAAGGGCCTCCTTGATCTGAATTTTGGTAAACCGTGGGGATATTTGCTAAACTACGGGATTTTTTGTGAACTACAGCGTTTGTGATCTTAGAATAAGGGCTTCCCAAAAACCTTAAAGGGAGCAAAAACATACTCTTGCTCCTCGCCTGCCGACAGGTAAGGAGCAACTGTCCTTTCTGCCAGCCCCCCCCCCCCCTCGGTGGTCGTGCCGCCACTGCCTTTATTGTTATCTCAGCTTCCGATTTTGTCAAGGAGAGGGTTACCTGATTTGATCACTTTATGTTCATTGGCATGGAATCTAAAAATCCACTCTGACGGAGCTCCTAAATGGCATATCTATGCTATATATACTATGTGTCCCTTGTATGGCCACGAACCAAATTTTTGGCCTGCTGCGTGGTCAACTGTGACTCAAGTCAAAGTCGATAGCAAGTCTGAGAGTGACCAATCTTATCATTCCTGAGTGCATCCCAGGTACAGGCTTCTCACCGCGCGACACAGGCGCGGCCTTCGGGGCCGCGATGCCACGCAGCCGGCCTTGGCGCTCGGCCACAGGCGCGGCTACAGACAATCTGTTGCGGGGGGCACGTCCGCGGGCGGCGTCGGCTCGTTACTTCTACGGGCACTTAACAGCGTTGGAGACCGCCCACGCCGCACGTTTTAACGAGTAGCACGCGTGATTTCGTGCGCGGCACCGCGGATTCTGTACGCCTGGCTCCGCCTCTGGCGATCACCGGGCGAGTCACCTGGCCTTTGATGGAGAATCCCGTGCGGCGAGGGGAGTGGCAGTGAGGAGACGTTCCTCGCAGCAGAAGTGCACTGGCCTGTGGTAGTTTACTCAGCGATCTTGTTTACTGTCGGGAAACGTCCGTGGAAATCGGCAGTGCGGTGCCGGCGCGGAAATCTTGGTGGAACAGTAGATAGTCAAAACCAGCGTCATCATGCTGGCTGCCGTCGCTGTGTTTGTGGTGTTGATGCTGGTGGTGATAATCTACACAAGAAACAGCAAGAACCGTCCACCCGGTATGACGGAAAGCCGGCTCGAAAACTGGTTTATTGTTCACTGTCACAATTAATTTTCTTCTTTCGATGTCAGAAATGCCTGAAGTACTATACAATCTGATGATCAAGATTGATATCAATACCGATATGGAGAACCTACATTCAGCAAACGCCCATCAAATTCAACAGCAGGAAATAATGAAATCGGAATGACAGTGAAGTGTGTTAACCCAGTTTTCGAACTTGACTCCGGTGACATTTCTTTGCCTCACGCGAAGTCTGATGTAATTTGCGCAGGGTCGTTGGCTTATGCGTTGGAACGTGGCGGGTACAGAGCACAGTACCCCCCCTCCCCCTCCCCCATCCCTATCTATGTCGGTGGCAGACTTGTGCAGGATGTTTGTATGTGGGTGGGATATTACGTGAAAGAACAGTTTTGTCGTTTGCGAGTAATCTCGCATAGAAGCTGGTTTAATGCCTCGTTGTACCAGTGTTTGGCAGATTTTTCTTTGGTACAGCAGTCGTAGCACGACACCAGCGGAAACGACGTCTTCCTGTCTCTTTCGGTCCGAAACATGCCCCACGACAATTGACCGAGTTAAAGCATTTCGAGCCCATCCGACGGAGACAGCACCCGTCCCATGGCCATGCCCATGCCGCGCCGACGAGGCTAGCGCTGACAATCTGTTTCTTTCAGGTCCACGAGGCCTTCCACTGATTCAACAGAGCTTCTCCATGAATTATGTACGGAAGGAGGAGACCTTCACGAAGTGGCGCAAACAGTACGGCCCCATCTATCAGTGCTCAGCACTGGGACAGACGATAGTAGTGCTCTCCGACCCGGACCTGATCAGAGAAGCTTTCAGCCGACCGTTCACAGCCAACCGGCAAGAGAGTAACGTCCTCAAACTGTTTTACGCTGACAACGGCATCATCTTCTCCAGCGGCGAACTCTGGCAGCAGACACGTCGCTTCACGCTCTTCCACCTGCGGAACTTCGGCATGGGCAGAACGCAGCTGGAAGGTCTCATTCAGGACCAGGTCAGCGCCTTCGTCGACGATCTGGTGGCACCAAACGTGGGCAAGGCGATGTCCATTGACAAGGGCCTGCGTATCGCTATCGCCAACATCATCTGGGGCGTGGTCTCTAGCGAAAGGTTCACCATTCACGACACCAGGGCGCTGGAGGTGATGGACAGCTTCGACGAGGTGGGCAAGCTGACCGGGGTGTTCATCTTGCTGTTTCTCTTCCCGGTGCTGGAGAGGTTCCCCGCCCGTCTCACGGGTCTGGACAAGGCGTATAAGCTCTTCAGCATTCCGATGGACAAGCTCTTTCAGCCGGCCATCGACGAGCACGCGCGGACCGTGGACTTGAATGGTGAGCCTCGCGACTACATCGACTGCCTGCTGCAGGAGCAGCATCGCAGCCCGGACCTCTTCACCAACCGGCACATGCTGCGCTCCATCCTCGACCTCTTCGTGGCTGGCTACGACACGACCACCACCACGCTGCGCTGGGCCTTCTGCTTCCTCTGCTCGCACCCGGAGGTGCAGCGGCGGCTGCAAGCCGAGGTGAGGGCGGTGGCCGGCGATGAGCGACCGCCGCAGCTCGCCGATCGACCCCGCATGCCTTACACTGACGCCTTCCTCATGGAGACGCAGCGCGTGGCCAACGTCGCACCCTACGGCATCGAGCACGTGACGGCCGAGGAGTTCCAGCTGGGCGGCTTCACGGTGCCGCAAGGGGCGCAGATCGTGCCACTGCTGCAGGCCGTGCACCAGGACGAGGCGCTGTTCGCGGAGCCGCTCGAGTTCCGGCCGGAGCGCTTCCTCGACGCCGAAGGGAAACTGAAGCCGAGCCGCGTGCTCATGCCGTTCTCCGTGGGGAAGCGGTCGTGCATCGGCGAGGCGATGGCGCGCGCCGAGCTCTTCCTCTTCGTGACGGCCATGGTGCAGCGGTTCACGTTGCGTTTCCCCGACGGCTTCCGCCACGACTTCAGCGTCTCCGAGAGCAAGGTGCTTATCAGAGAACCGACCCCTTTCTTGCTGGTCGCGGAGAGCAAGTAGCGTGTATTGTAGACGATGTGTAGTGCGTACATATGTGTCGCAGGTCCGGTCTCGGATAGGCAGAGTGCCGGTCTCGGATAGCAGAGCGGAAAAACGCCGACTAGCGATCCTGGCGGTAGATTGTAGCGCCCCTGGCGACACGTTTGAAAAGCGTGACGCTGCAAGAAAAGCATGCCCTCTTCGGATAAGTAATACGGGCCGTTGAAGAGCATAACGACCCTCCGAGTAAGAATGGCCTGTCGTACATTGATGTAGCGAGAAATGCTGATTTCGTTCAAACCTGTAACTCCTTAGCTTTCACGTTCATTAATTGCTCTGATCATAGACCACATTAGCCGTCTGTGGTTCAACTAGCCCTGAGATTGTTAGCCCGTACGAATTGCAAGAATAGGGTAGTTCTAAAATATTCGTCATTCTGTTTCGTTTTTTGCATATTGGAACAAATACAATTGTATGGAACATGTTTGTGCGCTGGGTCATGTTTCGCCAAGTTTTTTTCTTGAGGTGTATCGGTAGTGACCATGAGCATTTGTAAAAATGTGAAGTATTTTCATAATTTGTCCCTATCACTTTTTTGAAATTCGCGTTTAACGAATAGCTCCGCTATATTGAAGGCCTGCCGCTTGCAATGCTAAAAAATAAAAGGTTTAAGTAATGTCTTCCTCACATGAAGCAGCTTGTGCCTGTCACGTCATGCATCATTCTGCTTCATCATCATCATCACATCTGCTTGTGTCTGCCTGTCTTGTGTTTGTTACGCAGCTTGTGAGAGTCTTGAGAAACCACGGCACTGCAGAGGTGCGGGCATGCCGTTTACGTCAAATTTTTCAATTAACTAGGTCTTCCGTTTTGCATTTTTGTTCTCGAGGCTGCTCGCTACGGGTCTATCGCTCTCGACCAGGCCTCATGCGGCGCATCACAAACTTCAGACGCTTCGCACACGTCTGTTTCATCGTTGACTCATCGCAGCACGCTCAACTACAGAACTACGGTGGTCTGTGGCTGCAGCAAGCGACTGAGTTCTCCATTCGGCACCCCGGTAAAGCTTTCAGATGGTGACGGGTGCTGACCTACTGGACCGCGCAGTTGTCGCCATGTAGGCTGCTAGTGTGACGTCACAACCTTTACCTCTGGCGGAGAACGTCAGCTGCACGTTGCATTTCCGATGCCGTTTGAGCGTTGCTTTGCCAAACGTCTGCTCACCCAGTGGCTGCGCTCCGAGAATCCCGCGTCGCAGGCCGTTGGACACGGCAGCCTTTACGAAAATTTGGCCGCTTCCAGCGTCTATTAGGGTTTGGACCCTGGTTCTTGCCTTCTCTCCACATAACCACGCTCAAGAACTCATGGTCATGAAGGAAATGTCAATTACCCGTAGATGTATCCAACGGTTCAGGTAAACCCACAACATGCGCTACAACGCGGCAGTATCTCTTCAGTAGTGCTCCTTTAAAGCCGTCGTATTAAATTTGGTCTTTTTCCTTGAGATGTGAATACATGTTCCTGGATTGTCTGACGGGCAATACACTTTATTGTCCATTTGTCCCCGGCTCAGCCGCTGGTAAAAACTACCCATTTGAGTTAGATCTGGCTGGAGCCCAGACCATCCATGTAATCTGCAAAAGATGGCAGCTGGGGTGTTTGGTTCCTGCAGCTTCAACTTCGTTCGTCCTCCTTTATTCTGCGTAGTCGTTTTCATCTCCCAAAAAATTCGTTCAAAAAACGAGTTTTGCACGTCTCAATCAATATGCAACGCTATGTGCTTTACCACGTATTAAGAGCTCTTTGTTCTCACGCCGACAGTAAACTGATTTTCAAGATATCAGTAAAAACTAGTTACACGACATTAGCAAACAAACATGGTTGAATTTTCAATACTCGACGTTTCAGATATCTTATAACCAATGTTTGTTAGACAATCTTGTTTAAACCAGTACCTCCTCACACCAAAACCTCCTTGGAGGCCGGTAACGGTCGGCATTAGAACTCTAATGCATTATGTCGAACAATCAGGAGCTCAATGCCTTTCTTGCTTACATCAAGAGCCTGATCAGCTGGCTTCACCCAATTGGCCTTCACATAGCCTCGCAAACCACAAGTGTTCTTGCAAAAGAAACCCTAGAAATACGATTTCACGCTACTGACATCGTTAAAGCATTTGCAGTCTGGTGCAAATGTAAATCGTGCAGTAAGGCGGGCCTTTTATAAGCAACTGTAAAACAAGCTCTTACTAAGCAATCCGCACGCGCACAAGTGCACTACTCCTAGGGAAACACGTGTATCGCGTCTGATTCTGTTTGTCGCACCCGCGCAGCTTCCTGGCAGGCAAAACACAAGAAAGACCGACGCTTTTGTGTTATGTTATCGTCGCTACGAGACGTGACGTGGTGCCTGCCGTCGCGAGCGCAGCAGCGCCAGGACAGCCAGCGACGACAGCGAGCGCGGGAGCGGGTCGGTCTGCCACCCACGCCGACGTCCGGGAGGAGGGGCCAGCGTGCGTGTCGCTCGGCGCGAGGCGCGACGGCGTATCAGCTGACCCGACTGATCGCCTGAGGCGGGGTCGCGACCCTTTGGTGAAGCTGCCCTTGTCGGTGAGGGCCGCTGCGGCAGCCACGCGCGGCCGCTGGCTGGGTCGTCGTGCTCTGCGGTCGCAAGTACTTAAACGCCGAGCAGTGCGAAACTACGATGCATTGCTCATGTTCACTTGTCGCTTTATTCCTCCCCGCATACATCAGTCGAGTGCCAACAGGGCAATCGATCTTAAACGTTTGACACTCAGAATGGCAGTAACCTTCATATGAGACATCACAAAAGGGAGCCCTCATACCGTGTCACAAGTCATCAATTTCTGCAAATTTGTTTGCACTGCGCGTTGAGCGATGTGATGTAATACAAACCTGCGGGAAGGAGTCGACAAGAAGACGTTTTGCTGACCTCAGCAAGTGTAATGGTCACGCTTTGGCTGCCAAAGCGTTCGGAACTTATGAGGTACACGTCAACCGAATCCCCGCACCAGGGGACTGTCAATAGACGTAGCTCTGGCTGGGATACTGCTGGTATCCGTTGCCAAAAGGCCGCTGGAAACCACCAAAGCCTCCGCCAAACGTCTGCTGGTTGGAGACGGCATTGGTGTTCGAGAACCTCTTGTTTCCGAACAGTCCCGAAGAGCCGAAGTCAGAGGCGCTGGCAGCATTTCTACTGATCGCATTGCCTCTTGCCGCACCCTGGAAGGCCCAAAGTGACTTAGCTAATGCATCAAAATCGTCAGCTGCCCGGTGTATCCAAGGGTACAAGACTAAAAGGAAAATGTAAGGGCCCCGCGTAGTATTGTGTCGTTATGCTTCGAACTTCCTTAGCTTCCATCCAACCCAATCCGTCTCCGTGCTCGCTTTTAATGTAAATATGGTGCAAATGTCTGACGGATTAAGCAATGTTGTCACCAACATTCGCAGACCACACTTTCGATCTATCTGACGTAATAGTTAAGTCCTTGCCAGGCGGCGAGGCCCTGTACGATTTTTGTTCTCTTACCGAGGCGGTGGCGCTGACTTGTGTGATCCGGGAGTTCTGGAAGGGACCGCCGCTGACCCCAGACACCACATTGCCGGCGGCACTTCCGGTCGCCTGGCTGTTCTGACCAAACAGACCTGGGAAATAGCCCTGCGGGAACGCAGCGGCGCCAGCGACCACGCAGAGCAAGATGGCCACGGTCTTCATAGTTGGAGGGAGCTGGAAGCACCGCGATGAGTTATGATCGAATCTAGCCCGACCAAGCAGCACTCGTTGCCTGGATTTCAGATAAAATGCATCAATTGAGGGGAGAAGGTCACTTTGACTGCCCAACGAGGTCAACTCCAGGACAGAACAGGACAACTTCAGGCGGTGCTAGAAGAAAGTTTAGCCATCGTTAGATGACCCGTTGCATAAAGGTCGAAGTGTATGGCAATAACCCAAATCAATACTACGAACGGATTCGAATGGCGGTATGCTGGGTGCGCTGCTTAAACAACGGGTTGCTGCGCAACCCGTTGCTATTGTGAAGCGACCACTTACTTTCTGTCTTTTCACCTGGAGATCTTGCCGTGGTCTGCAGTCCCTGTGCTGGGCTCTTGCTTTATATGCAGGTCCACGGAGCGGACGCCGCTGGCCACGCGGGAAACCCTCACCCCGGCGCCCCTGGCCATTATTGGAACAACTCCGCCAGCGTGAGTGGTCAAGACTCGCAAGGGCTTCTGCCAGAGATGTGCATGGCTCTTTGCAACCAAACCCATCAACGTTCTGTTTGGCGGAAACGAGCAGCTTTTCGCGTACTTGAAGCAGACATTTTGCTGCGAGATGACCACAGCATACAATGCATGTATACTTATCTCCGAGCGTTGCATGAAATGGCACGCGTAGCTACTCTCCAGCGCCGGAAATGAGAATGCATATCGCGGATGATGCAGTCGATTTAGTGAGGGTTTAGAAGGAAACAAAGCTGGCTTAGCTTACGGACTTCATCACTGGGTAAGGAATCCAAGAAATCAGCACCAGGAGGTGCGCAAGTTCCCATACACCATGCTAGTATATTTTTGAAAGTAGCTATCAGCACAGCATACGGACTTAAGGTTAGACTACCTCTAGGGATATGGTAATTGTTGCTTAATGACATCAATGCCGTCCTTTCACCAGCTAAGATCCAGCCTCAGTGTTTCAAGACACTGCTTGACTTTTAAACAACTATGCCCCATGACTACCCGACTGGCATCACTTGGTGCAGCCACTTCGTTGTTTCAGTAATTGTAACTCACTTTCTCTTGTATGCGTGCCAGCGTCATGAAACTATTCATTGAGAGCAAGGTCTATTTATTTTCACCAGTAACCTTAGCCACCTCGGTTTGAAACGAGTACAAAAGGTAATTGTCCTGCCCAATATAGTTTAAGCCCACGTATGACTAACAGCATTCGTTAAATTTCCGGTGGTGATGTCTTAATGCACGAATTTTTCTTAACAGTGCCTATACCATTGGCCGTCTTGGCAAATCAGGGTTTCCTCGTGATGAACGCTTTCCAAGAGCCGAAGAACTGAGTGTCGGGCCCAACCCCGGTGCTAGACGGTCGCTCTCGCGAAGTAAGCCTTTCCATGAGGGATGAGATGCTCTCTAAGTCAGGCGCATTGAGAAGCAGGTTAAAGTGAATGGTCTACATTGAAATATATGAAAGCAAGCATCAGATATGATGAAATAAGCTAACTTATAACTAATGGTTTACTTCTAAGTAAAAATAATCCTCCAGAAAATACAATTTCTCTCTTTAGTACATATACTCCTGAATACCCCGTTGTTTCATTGCGTCAGATGGCATTTCAGTTCAGAAGCCTACAACAACGTGAAACAATCCCTTTGAAGCTCAATTTATTTCATACCTTATCAAAACCAAGAAGAATTTTCCGAATGAGTTGGCTGGCTTCACAGCAAAGCAAACTGCTATCGTCGGCGGTACATGGTTCGACTCCGTCGCATGGCAGCAGAACCAGCGGGGACAGATGACAGGTTTCTGATCTGCTCTTTGGCTGGGCGTCGTGGTTCCAGTGGCGCCATCTGGCAGCACGTCGGCCAAGCTCCACCGACGGAGTTGTTCTAACATAACAGCGGACCTTGGGTTAACTCCAGTTAGAACCGACAAGTGTCGTTCTAACATAACATCGGACCTTGGGATAACCCCAGTTAGAACTGAATGAGATATCGTTAATTCCCCATAATCGATGCTATTCAAATCTGTGCGACCTTTTTAGAAATTTTAGTTCAACATTGAGAAAAGCTTTTCTATGGGCCTCGTAAAGGCGTAGCTCATTTAGGTTTACGGCAACAATTTACTTATGACTGTGTTCCATTTGGTGCACGTGCTAGCTGTCATATTATGCACGCATTGTGCCATCTACTTTCCAGTTTTGATTGAATTCGTCGATTATTTGAGTGCCTCAGCTTCGTCTCTGAATAGCATGAACAAGGTAAGTGATTATATCATAGCTCAATAAAGACTTAGTTTATGTTTATGTTGAATTCGAACTTCATAATTGGCCAAGCACATGTCTTCTAACAACTGTTATGTGGAATACAACATGGAGGATATCACAATAATGCTGTGAAATTGGTCCCGATATCATTCAATAGAATATAGGATTCATGAAGCCGACTCAAGCGGCATACCATATGAGAAAAGAGTAGCACTGGCTGACCCGGAGATACTGACTACGGCAATGAACACCTTGTACGTGGCATTACAAATTTTAAAACTTTCGCAAAGTCTCGCTCAAGTCCACTTTGTTTCATACCGTTTACCATCACTTTCTTACGCAAGCCGCCTGACTGAGCTTGAAGACATCTCCGGTAAAAGCGACTCTTAGGAAGCACCCTTCAATGAGGTATAAACTTGTCTACTAACAGTCAAAAGCATTTTTAAGATGTTTTTCAAACACACTTATCATGCACCTATTCTGCGCGATGGAAACAGCAGTCATCTATTGCCTGTAGAATATAAACCACCTTAGTTATTCGCACCTCAAAAGTCGATTTTGCCTGCCAACTGTCAGTGCCTTCGCAAGTCACTTGGTGCCATGTCGTTTTCCCCTCCCAAGGCCAGGGGGGGGAAGAGCAGAGGATAGAGAGGAGAGAAAAAGAAGAGAGGACGCAGAGAGAAGAGAGAGAGAGAGAGAAGAGAGGAGAGAGAGAGGAGAGAGAGAGAGAGAGGAGAGAGAGCGAGAGAGAGAGAGAGAGAGAGAGAGAGAGAGTCGAGAGGAGAGAGAGAGAGAGAGTAGAGCGAGAGAGCTGAAAGAAAAGAGCGAGAGTACGAAGATAAAAGAGTAGCGACCATCCATCGGATAATGCTCATCTTTAGCGCTATCTCTCTCTCTCTCTCTCTCTCTCTCTCTCTCTCTCTCTCTCTCTCTCTCCATCTCTCTCTCCCTCTCTCTCTCTCTCTATCTCCCTGGGTCCCGTTTGCTCACAAACCGGTTTGTCCTCTGATGACGCTCTGCTCCCCCGGATGCTGGGATTCCACTGGCGTGTTGACATCGAGTCAGGCCACGCATACAAAGCACAAAATGGAAGCCAATAATGATTCATGAGTAAGTTTAATCACGCACCAGGCACAGCCGGTCACTAAAACCCAGATAACAGGAGCAACGAAATGATGTAAGCGTGTTTTAGGTACCTCACATTAAAATTTCAGGTAACTAGCACTGTGAGAATTTCAGTTGACTCACATTCTAGCTTATCAAAATTAGTCGATGCCGTTTTGCATTACGCTGGCTGAAATCCGTGGCGTTGACATTGTATTGACTGCCACGGCTACAGCCCCCCCCCCCTCACCACGCCCACATACACGTCAGTACCCCAGCGGGCGTCGTCGGCTCCGCAGTGGAGTGGCGATGTCCTCTGATGACAGCACGCGCCGTGTTAGTTCCCGCTCGGCCTCGGTGACGACTGTTCAGTGTGGAGGGAAGGGAGAGGGGTCGCGTTATAATGCCAGCATTAACCAGACTTTGTATGCCACTGGCTGACAGCATGATTGACAGACAGCTGCATCATTCCTCACATTGCTTAAAATGGAAGATGTGGTTATCCGGCGGCCAGTTATGATGCATCACCTTCAGATAACGACGGTCAAAGGTGCGGTGCACAGGTATTTGACCCAGTGTATCAAGCTCCCTTAATGGCAAGCCTTGCACTGCCGTTCATACGTGTCCCCGGTCAGCAATGATATTTACTTGGCATTAAAACGACGACCGAAATCCACCAGCAATCTGGTGTCATGGAGAAAAGCATTGCTCTATGATCCAAAACTTCTTCACGGGGGAAAACACGGCCGGGAAGAAAAAAGCTGACGTTTTTGCCAAAGTGGTCTTCACCAATTGACACCAGCTCCCTTGACACATTTCGATCACCACTGTAAAATGCTTAATCCTTCGACCAAAAATGATATAGGCGATAAGTTTACCTGGCGGAAAACTGAAACCGTGATCCAGTCTACACACAGCTGGTCGGATGCACCTTAACTGGGGATGTTTCCTCTGCGCCATGCCCCCGCATACGGCCATAGACGAGGAGCCACAGGAGCAGCGCCGGCGATGATAGGATACGGGGCAATGGGTGGTCCTCCTCCCCCTCCCGTAGGCGATCGCTGTCACCGAAGAGGTGAAGGATGTGCAGCACAAATCATATTCTCTCAGATTTTGTTTATCTGCGTGCGGCATATTTTGTGCACCATACTCTAGGTCTACTTGACCATACTTACATAACTCGGCTGAGATAGCTCTCCGGGCTATCCTCCCTCGGTGTGTCAATATCTGCACAAGAACTGTCGTGTGCTTGTACATATGTTAACATCACGTTCGTTATACTAATACCCCGTCTAGATTACCCAAAAATTGCTGCACAAGTCGCTTATGTTTGCTGCCATCCGTAACAAAGGCGAATACGTGGGACATAATTATGATTCTAGATTCAAGGTAACGGTTTGGTTCGCGGGCGTTTGTCTCGCTACGATCCCGCGTGACCCAAGGTCACGACTTGCCGATGCCATCGTCCTCGGAAGCAGCGTGGGGCCATCAGGGGATGGAGAGTGTAGCTCTACGAAGCGGAAAAGCAGATGTCACGATAAGCGGACGCTGGCGAGGCTGGGCGGATTTTCCCGAGGTCAGGAGGAGGAAACGGAGTGAGCGAAGGGGAGCGAGGGGGAATCGGGCGAACGCGCTCAGTCTGGATCCACCGGTGTACATGTTTTAGCATGCTGACTCATCGTGATGAGTCTTCAACGACCGAAATATCGCCAAGCTGCCACAGTGATCTTGTGGCGAGAAGGGCATGACAAGGTTTGGACGAAATGAGAGGGGGACGAATGAAAAGGATGGATGATGCGCAAGCCGCGATGCAAGGTTTGCGAGACAAGTAGTCGCCAGATAAGATAAAACCTGCATTTTTTATTTTGGCCCATGCCCATATGAGCAGTTTTTGATAGGGTATGGAGTAGGCTGCAGGGCGCTCGAGATACAAGCTCATAGTTTCGGCGGAGAGACAATCCCGTTGTAAACTTGCAGTTTCAGTGGAGAGAAAATCGCGGGATGAGCACGGCTTTTAGCTCACGCCCAACACACTGAAGAAATCTGTACGCCGCAACTGTAAACACAATCATACGGTGACTTAGCTCTAGAACAGGATAATTATAACTTACACAATGACACAAGGCACTAGAGGTCCCAGCAAAAAAAACATAAGCCGATTGCATCAGAACAAAATTTAGGTGGAACTTGGGCCTTTAGCGGTGGTTTTGAGTCACTGCCAGCTATGTACCTAACATATATAAACAAATCTCGAATGACGCACATACGCTCAATGCAAGCATGTGTTATGTTTTCAAGTTGGCGAATATGAACAGGTGTAATGTAAATCAGCTCACGCAAAATACGGTGACTGTCAGCCACTGCAAGATGATTCAGACAAGTCGCCTTCCGCAGAAGGCAGTCAGTGCAAGTTTCGATTGGAGCTCATGTTAGCATGTGATATCATGTTATCATGGGACTCCCAAGTCCCAATGCATCGCTTCCGTCCGAGGTCAAGACATGCAACGGCTTAAAACGCGCCAGCAGTTATTTTCAGCCTCATCGAATCTTATCCACAAGTGATTCGAAACTTCTGCCCGGATGAGTTTGTCAACACGTTTGCTCTAAGTAAGTCACTGAATAGGCTGCGCCAACGTGACAACGATTTTAACACGCACCAAGGCGTCCGGCTGAATGCGACGTCTCTCGGGTGGGGGTCAAAGTCAAACTCCAGATCGATGGCTCCAGCTTTCGCTAAGACTTTACGCAACCAACTTGAAGCTGGACACCTTTACTAAGCAAAACGCCATTGGTGCTCATTTCAGGTATGTGACTGTATTAAAACTTCAGAAGGTCATGATGACCAAAACCTGCGAGATTGTTCTGATTTTTTCATCTCAATCAGCGTCAAGGATCACGCCAGTCCAAAAAAGATGATCTGGGTCACTCTAGCTTAGTGAGCTCTTCTAACCTTAATCAAGCTCAAATAACACATTTGTTGGCTTCCGTCAGCAAGAACTTCAAAATGAGCGTCAAAAACAACCCCACTAAGTAAGGTCTCTTTAAGAAAACAATAGGGTTTTGACCTCGACTGACTTTCATGCCTGACCCAAGGTAACAAAGTTAGGGTAATCCTAAATTCAATCGTATGGTTAGAAAGGAACCCGTCTCAGAGACGTACTGCTATGTCCAGCACTCCGTT
>NW_023596448.1:24341359-24353211 GCF_011947565.3 Pollicipes pollicipes | reverse complement strand
TAGGCGATAACACCGTACCTAGTAGGCATTTCTGTGGGCACACCCTGTCTAGCAGATATTTTAGGTAACACCCCGTTTAGTAGGCACACCCTGCCTAGTAGAATAAAACCCTTCTGGTAAGTACTTCCGTCGGGCTGGTATTAGATCTGGATCAACATTCAGACTGATATTCGCCCGGCAACGGGATTCCAGGTAGCCTGTAAGCCCACGCCCAGACGTAACGTGACCTGATCGCATGAAGCGCGAAACTAAGATCTACAAGCCGCTTCCTGCGGGTCCTCCTCTCACCGACTAACCGATCAACGGAGTGGTAGTTTTACATGTTATGCTATAATATACCAAAAGAAATCCTTCGACTTTCGCAAAAAAAACTTGTGAAAGAGGTGGATATTAAGCTCCCCGTCACAACCACAAAGGATGGACCACAATGACGTATTATGAGACCCATAAAATGTCAAAGTCGTGAATATCCATCTTAAGATCAATATATTGCCAGTTTAACCAGCTCATGTCGATTGGTCCCCTCTAAGACCTTGCCTGCTCTTGGGGGGCGGTGGGAGGGGGGTCGATGCAACAACCTGGCGTTTCCAAACTAATGACAATGGGGTTTTGTAAAAAAACACCAATGAATTGAGGGAAACGGAAGTGCGACGATTATGACATCTTCTAGTTTTGGTTAGATTAAATTCTATTTTGCTAAAAAGGCCTATATTGCAACGCGTTTGGTGCTTCGCACGTCTACAAATACCAAATATGTGGTCTAAATTTTGCAATGTGCCGGAAAGCCACGAGACTGGACGTGTAAACGGCATGATGGGACATGTGGACGGCATGATGGGACACGTGGACGGCATGATGGGACGCGTGAACGGCGTATTGGGACAAGTGGACGGCATGATGGGACACGCGAACGGCACGATGGGACGCGTAAACGGCATATTGGGACACGTGGACGGCATGATGGGACGCGTGAACGGCATGATGGGACGCATGAACGGCATGATTGACGGCCATGCTGATCGCACGATTAAACCGAATGATTCTAAGATAGGCGTAGTGCTGTGCTTTGTAGACATGCTAAATATTCACTGGACTGAAGTGACGTGACTTTATGCTGTATACGTTTGGTGCGTGTAGTACATATATATTTTTGAGGGGTAAATTATCCGTCGCCGGGTACTTGCTGACAACGGTACGCAAAAACGTAATAAAATGGGTTGCCTTTCAATATATTTCTGTATTTTGACGCTATGGACAAAGGTCTATGTGGTCAAGCTGACTCAAAATACGCTACCACTGAACGACTTAAAGCATAGCAGAAACATTTTAAGGGTCGTTTTAATTCGATATAAACCAATCGCTACCTGACGCAAGACACCTCTGTCCCATCGTTTCACTCCGTTGTGTTGTGCTGCGCAATCTGGACAATTTCACTCGCTGTTGGTCGACCAACAGTTCTCCAACACGTACTGCGTGTAAGCGGACGGTGCAGGGATGGCTTGCGCAACGGACAAAAGCTCAGCACGATGCAGTGGGTAGGCGGCACATGAAAGGGCGCGCGATTGAGCAAGGCACATCGTTCGCGCGGTCTGAAAACAGCTCCACGCAGTCTTCGATCCCGTCGGAGTCGTTTGGCTCACCGGGGGACCAGGTCAGGGACCAGCTGGAACCATCCACCGACTGAAAGGAGCCCTCTGTAGTGATGTCAGAAATACCCGCGTGGATGGACGTGCCCTGCCAGAAGTGGCTCTGCAGAACGCGCCACGTGTTCATGTCGGGCACGCTGGCGAGCCGGGCGCCTCCCTGCAGCGCCGCGCAGTGCTGGTCTGCCGCCGACCAGCTGAGCTCGCTGGAGACGTAGAGGTAGCAATAGCTGTCCAGGCCGAGCCAGCCGTCCGGACATGGCGAGCCCGTACGGCAGTCGGGCGGCGACTCGCAGATATACGCTGACAGGGCGTCCGAACAAGACTGCATTCCGTAAGTCTCGTGCTGCGCCGGCAAATTGATACAGCCCTGGCTGCTATTGCTCACGATTGGTGGCTGGTTCGACGGCGAGGTGCCGTCCACGTTGATGAGCGTGGCGTTGTGGTACCTGAGCCCGATGTGTTCGGCAGTGGTGGGTCGAGACGCATGGCGCAGCAGAAAGGCCCCCTCCTGCTCGTCGTTCAAGGAGACCAGATCCGAGCAGGCACTGAGCGCGTGGCACGCGGCCCTGGCCGCCTCCCAATCCACCGAAGGGTCCGTCGAACGCCGCCGATAGCAGCTCTGGCGGTAGAAGAGCCAGCCGGGCGGACACGGCGAGGACTCGGGCCACGGGTGTCGGCTGTAGCTGACCGCACTGCTGCCCTCGTGCGGCGTCTGGGTGATGCACGTGGCGGAGAAGAGCTCGCACGAGGCGTTCGCCTGGCGAGTGAAGCCGTGGCAGGTCGGCTGACGGTCGCAAGAGGCGGCGCAGCTCACGAGAGAAGGCATCACCGACGTCGAAGCGGACGCCAACGAGAACACGTCCGGCCGGCGGACGTACGAGGCGCTGACGAGCGCGGCGCCACAGCAGAGCGCAGCGGACACGATCCGAACAGCGGCCATCAAGGTCTGCACGGCGGCCGTCAAAGTCTACACAGCGGCCATCAAGGTCCGCACAGCGGCCATCAAGGTCCGCACGGCGGCCATCAAGGTCCGCACGGCGGCCATCAAGGTCCGCACAGCGGCCATCAAGGTCCGCACAGCGGCCATCAGGGTCTGCACGGCGGCCGTCAAAGTCTACACAGCGGCCATCAAGGTCCGCACGGCGGCCGTCCCACCGGGAGCGCGACCGACGTGTGGGCGTCGGTAGCTGGGGCGGAGCGGGGAACCACGCGCTGCTTGATGTTCGTTGCCACGCCGCGTCGCCCACGCCACCAATAAACTTTCGACCAGGTGGAACACTCGTCGGGGCTCTGTGGAACAAAGCTGCGGCTTTATTCTGGAACTTTTGCTGTGTGAGCTGTGTGAGGCGTTAGGTGTTTACAAGAAAGTGGTTTAACCGGATGTAAATTTTGAGCAATAATGCGCTTTAAACAAAGCAAAGCCTCACACAATCAATTGGCAAGGGGCTTTAAAATTTTATTCTTGCGAAAAGTGTACACAACGCCAGCCATAGAGGGATGAGATCTCCTTGGCCTGGCGCTGTGGCAGCAAGACGCTCGTGCAGTTTTGCGGAGGAGAAAGAAGACAATGGTATCGGCAGACGTACAAGTCATTCAGAGCAGCTGGTCACGTGCTCTCGAGCGCGAGCTTGTGATCCACTCATTTGGGATGATCTGGGACGATTGTTACCAGCTTTTAGCAATTGCGACAAATGAATACAGGAAGCCTACTGTACCACGAGGTGAGTGAATCGGTTACAGGCTATTTGTATAGATCAACTATCTACACGACTGCTATGCGGAAATCGATCAGAAAGCGTCTTATGCCATTCTTTTCGAAACCGATCTCTAGCACAAGACATGGTCTCAGCCCAGAGACGTTTATCCACGGAAACTACTAATATTTGTGATTCTGTCCATTGCGGTAAACTTTCAGCAACAATATCCTGTTCCATAGGCTTGTTGGTTAGAGCATCTACCACTCGATCCAATCACCCGGGGCGCGGGGGTTTCCTGTCGCTTCCGGTGCCCGCTATTTGACCTTGACAGGCATGGCCTGCGGTCAGTGGCAGCGGCCGTGCTAACGGTCAGGTGACGTCAGAGGGCAGGATGGGCCGTGCCGAGCATTGTGACACAAACATTCGCCACAAAACTCTCCTGTTTATCTGGAACTGCACGATCGCATGGTAGGGGCCAAGGCTCACACAAAAAGCGCTGGCGTGAGCTCTGACATCAGAAATCATCTATTCAAAGAGTTCGGAATAAATTCTCAAAAAACGAAATATTTCAGCACCTACAACGGTGCTCCCTGAAAGTCCTCGCGCTGCCATCACTTCCGCCATAGATAATAGAGACGAATTTGCCATAGAAGATGACATATGTCACTCAGATGCGACGATATATGAAGTTTCTACTGCACTGGAAACCCGACATGACATGCTGTCAGTGGATTGTAGCATTTTTGGCGTAAATTACTACGCCAAAGTAATTATGCCGCACCAAAGAGGTGACATCCCGCTAAAACAAAGGGATATTCCCAGGACACCACAGCAAATATGCTTTACACCATCGAAAGCGTGCCCCAGCTTGCGGTTTAAGCATGCGTTTCGGATTGGTACAGTCTCATGCGTGTGTCGGTGTTGCAAAAGCTCTTTTTAACAGCCATTAGCACAATCATGGTCGATTCAAAAGTAGCAGAGCAATGTGCATTCGCATTGCAATGTGCATGCATACAATGGGAACGTGGCAGGCGTCCAGTGCCCAGGTGTTTGCTGCCCAATGTGCTGAACTAAGGATGAGCAGATTTTAAAAAGCAAACCGCGCGATATCCTGTTTCCAAGTGGAGCAGAGGGAAACACGACGGCAAAGTTCGCCCACTGATCGCCACTTCAACATGCGGTTTTCGTCGGGCGGAGCAAGGGACAGAACACGACATGTTCAGCCGCCGGTCGCCACTCTGACAACGTTCGCATCCTGGTGGACGGTAATTGTGACGTCAGGGCGGTGCATTAATCCCTGATCACACGCCCGTAAGTGATGACCAGCGATATTGCTAACGCAGATACAGTGAAGCGAAGTGATTTTAAAGAATCTCTCCAATAGCCCAGAATGACTTGTTCAAGGTCAACAAGAAGGGCCCCCGGGCATCCATTACGGTAGGTGGTTGGTTTGGTGCGGTGTCAGCTTAGTGTGTGTGCGGTTTGGCCCGGTGCTAGCGAATCATGGTCACCGTTTATATGACCTTGACCTAACGCCACTGTGGGACCTTGACGTACTGCCGCTGTGTGATCTTGACCTACCACCGTCGTTAGTGGTCGTGTCCCGGTGCGCGCCTCTGTCCGACAGCTGGCCCGCCTCGATAACCGATGAAAGCGGCGGTGACGCAATACAAACTGTGACGTAATCACACACCAGCGATGCGGTCACGTATTTAAGTGACCGAGGGTGTCACCCAGCTGGCTGCACGTCAAAAAACCACAGATTGCATTTGTAACGTCTCCTTCCTGTCCATCTTTACCAAAAAAACCCAGTAAGGACGAACGAGAATTGAAAATATAAGAAAATATATATATATATATATATATATATATATATATATATATATATATATATATATATCAGTAGGACAGTGATTGGGGCCTGAAAAAGAGAAATGAATATAGGAAAACTAATAAGCGCTCAAATGTTGCATCCTCCAACCCATTTTTGTGGCGTTTAAAATGTCGGCAATGATATAATTATTTTACTACCTTATAAAAACTGACACCACCCCTCCACCTAGGCAAAAAGCAATTTGAGGACACAGGACACTTAAAACTCCAAAAATTGAGCAAGGTGAGCAAAAAGCCGCGGATTGATGGTGTTGCCACACAACTGAAAGTGTAACGGGGGCGCCAGCATGGCACTAATGGCGCCACTATACAAGCGACAACGTAACGGAGGCGCCATCATGGTACTCATAGCGTTGCTACACAACCGAAAATGTAGCGGGTGCCAGGGTGTCACTAATGGCGCTACCATACAACCGACATTGTAACGGGGGGGGGGGGGGCAGCATGGCGCTGATGGCGCTACTACACAACCGAAAATGCAACGGGGGAGTTACGGCGCCATCAGCACTGCCCGTCGGTC
The DNA here is from genome assembly GCF_011947565.3 of Pollicipes pollicipes. Lineage (NCBI taxonomy): Eukaryota > Metazoa > Arthropoda > Thecostraca > Pollicipedomorpha > Pollicipedidae > Pollicipes > Pollicipes pollicipes. Next base: position 24,347,455 of record NW_023596448.1, on the reverse strand, counting down.
ATCGAGCGTGAACCCAACGGTCGCAGTCGGCCGCCACTACCACCCAAGTGTTTGTTTGTCGTCGGCTGCCCGTTTGCGTACACCTAATTGACTGGTGATTGTTCCGACGAATGGATATATGCACCGGCATGTATATATACATATATATATATATATATATATATATATATATATATATAAGTATATATATATATATATATATATATATATATGCACTGGCTGCAGAGGAGAGCGCCGGAACCTTGTTGTTTCTGCCGCCGGCGCGTTTTGGTCGAGCGGCGCTCGCTGGATTTCGCGAGAACATTTCTGATCGCTGTCAATCGAAGGGACATATCCGCTCGAGATTTCAAGTAGTGACGTGCCGTGTGAGGTTGCCCGATGCCCCACACATTCGCCAGAGCTTCAGCCCGGGCAGGAAAACGAAGACAGCTCTCGCTAAATGAAATATATTGAATGACATCGGCCGAATAGATGTTCCAGCTTTGTATTCCTTCACAGAGCAAGTAAGAAGCCAGGTGAAATGGTTCGCAACATCATCTATAACGTGTTCATATGGCATACACTGTTTTGAAAACTTCAAAATATCTGCGCCGCCTTCATCTGAACCTCATTTTATTCACACATCTTCAATAAAGTGTGTACGATCAAGATTCACATCTTGGACAATTATCTTGTTTTGTCCATAAAGCCTACTAGCCCTTGAGTACGTTTACGCTTTCATTTTCAAACAGGCCACCTGCAAACCAACTGCACTTGGCCAGGTTTTTTCCTGTATTCGAAGCACCACCTGACCGACGCTGAATTGCAGAACCGCCTGAAAGTTCTAACCTTACCTAAGCCCCTTAGCTCCACCTACTGCCGCGAGCGGCCCCCCGGAGGCAAGTCGGTCAGCCCACTCTGCTGGCAAGCGACCAACATGGAAGGAACCCTGCTGTGACGTCACTACACGCGCCACCATGACCTCCACGCAGGGCGCGCCGGCCGAGCGTTCGGCATTACAACGTATAGGGAAATCCGCATGTTTCCTTCCTGGTTTTAACCGAAACATGCCCGTTCTGTGTGACCTGACCAGGCCTAATATGGTCTGACTTGACCTGACTTGACCTGACTTGACCTGGCTTGACCCGGCTTGACCTGGCTTGACCTGGCTTGACCTGGCTTGACCTGGCTTGACCTGACTTGACATAACCAGGCCAGACCTGGTCTGGTCTGACCTGACCTGACCGGATCTGAACTGACTTGAGGGGGAGATAACCATGGCGTGAGGTGACGAAATAACCATGAGCAGTTGACGCGCCCCTGAAACCCAATAACCGGCTAACCAACTAAACCGACCTGACCTGACCAGACCAGACCTGGTCCCTTCCTGACCAAAGCAACTTACCAAACCTAAAATCGGACAAGAGGAAGGTGAGATTTGTTATGGTAAACACACGACCTCGAAAGTGATGGAACATTGGGTACGATAAACGATCTTCTCCCCCACCAAAAAAAAAAAACACAAAAAAAAACCATGAACCGAGGTGTTTAAAAGCCTTCAGTAGAACGTAAGTCAATGCTTCTTTGGAAAAATACTCGCCAAGCTCATTTAGACATGTACCCTTCTAGCAATAAAACGACAAACCGCAATAATGCGTAGTGTTAGTCGCCTGAAGGTAGCGTGTACACCACCAGCTCCATTGCCAACCTTCAGCGTGGCTCGGACTTTTGATGAAAGCCATCGTAAGCAATAGCAGCATCAAAGCCACGACGGATCCACACGAAGCTCCATGATCTAAATTAATTCTAACGGAGCTCAGTACGCAATTTCAGTATGACAAATTCACAATCCCAACAAGCTCATGACCCGAAGAGGATTATGATCCTAGTAAGTGCGCAATCCTCCATGATCCCCATAAGTCAATAATCCTCAAAGTTCATAATCCGCAAGAGTTCATAATCTCAACAGGTCTATAATGCTAAAAAGAAGTTCCATAAGTTCCATAAGCGCATCAGCCACGCAGGTAATTTAACTTAGATGGAAGCCAGGTTAGAGAGTAGGCTTGTAGATTGACCTCACTTAAATGGCAATTGGTCGCATTTAAGGGGCAAAATCGGTTGTCCTTGGAGCGCGGTCACGGATCACACTGAATTTAAAGGGGAAAATCGGTTGCCCTCTTCACGCAATCACGAATTATCTGGTGATGAACTGACCTGTACCTTGCTGACCAAGGGCTGTGGACGACTACTAGTTAACTTCCTGCTTTCTCTCATATCCTTCTGTTTCTATCATTCCTGTCTTTACCTTCTCTCTCTTTCTCTCTCTCTCTCTCTCTCTCTCTCTCTCTCTCTCTCTCTCTCTCTCTCTCTCTCTCTCTCTCTCTCTCTCTCTCTCTCTCTCTCTCTCTCTCTCTCTCTCTCTCTCTCTCCTCTCTCCTTCTCTTCCTCTCTTCCTCTCTCTCTCACTCGTTTTCACCTTCTTCCTATCTTACGTTCACCATCTTCCTCTCTCGTGTTACCCTCTTCCTTTCTCGCTTTCTTCCTCGCTCTTCCTCCCCCTCCCTCGGCATGTCTCTTCCTCTTCTTCCCCGCTGTCTTTCCTTCTCCGCTCGCCCTCGTTCCCGCCCAGGCGCTGCCCGGACCGCAAAGATATCTACCACCAGCATCAGCCCATCGCCGAATGCTCAACACGCAACTGGCAGACGACATCTTGCCGCGGCATGGGCCCGAGAGAAGCAGGCACTGACACCAGGCAGTTGCTGGATCGCAGGTAGAAACCGTAGTCCGTGTTGACGACGGGCTCGTTGTAACACCACCTGGTCGGCCAGTAGTTGGCAGTCGACAGGTCCACCTGGTAGAATCCGAACCCGTTGTTCAGCAGGTTGAGCCAGGTGCGCGTCCGCACATTGGCGGCGAAGAACGAGAACTGCTCGGCCGAGTCAAACGTGGGCAGGGTGGCGGCTGGGCCGTACGTGCTGCTGCAAGTAGAGGGCGTCCTCGATATGCGTGCTCTCTTCAGTGGGGACCGGGTCAGAGCGGTAACACACGTCGCCGAACAGGGACCAGCCTGGAGACTGGCAGGTCCAGACCCTGGCGGTTGTCGTCTCTTCGTTGGCGGTGCTCAGACCCGGTGTCGTCTGCGCAGCGGTAGTGGTTGTGGTCGGGACGGTAGTGGTTGTGGTCGGGACGGTGGTGGTTGTGGTCAGGACTGTGGTGGTCGTGGTCGGAATGGTGGTGGTCGTGGTCGGGACGGTGGTGGTCGTGGTCGGAACGGCGGTGGTCCGCGGTCGGAACGGCGGTGGTCGTGGTCGGAACGGCGGTGGTCGTGGTCGGAACGGTGGTGGTGTCGTGGTCGGAACGGCGGTGGTCGTGGTCGGAACGGCGGTGGTTGTGGTCGGAACGGCGGTGGTCGTGGTTGGAACAGTACTGGTGGTGGGCGGCGTGCCGGTCGGCTGGACCCAACCGGCCGGCCGCAACCCAAACACCAGCGCGCCCCCCTCCGCCGGCGTCAGCTGCCTCTCACTCGGCACTTCCGCCAGCAGCCGGCACTCGGCAGTCGAGCTCTGGACCGCTACGCAGCCGCCGCGCAGCACGCAGCGCAGGCCGCACTGCACGGCAAAGCCTCCGGGCGTCGTCGCCAGCGCCGCCACCAGGACGTGGTGGTCTCGTGCCAGCAGGCGGTACATGATGCTGGCGGACGAGGACGACGTCAGGAGCGTCAGCAGCAGCGCCACCGGCAGCTGATGTCGAGCCATCGTTGACAGCCTGCCGCAAGGACATTGTGAGGACGTCTGGCTGGAGGGCGATTAATGGTGGGGCAGTTGCCGTCATAGCAGCTTGGAGTAGCCTGTCTGCCTTTCAGATGGATCGGTAGCCATCAAACGAATGCATTGCTTTTGGATCCACATGAATATGTAGATATATCTACATATGTGTGTGTATATATATATATATATGTATATATATATATACTTACACATATACACACATATATATACATATATAAATAAATATATATATATATATATACAATTAGAGGCTGAAAGCAACCAGTAATTTTCATCAACATATTAATATGTGCCGAACTAGTGGTCGTTTTTAATTGAGCATGCATTGTAGAAGACACTGAGCGTCAATGTGCCAGATGCATATATTCATACATGTCACCGATATGAGGTCATATATTTTGAAACATCACGGCTAAAATCTTCGATTTTCCTGAACATCTATAGAAATAACGTTAACTCGCTTCCAAATATGTTGCACTCTCCAACTCAAAACCGTTAAAATGCATTGCGAAACACATCTTTAGGGGCCTTGAGGACCCTCTCCTAGGGCCGAGTGTTGGAAAAGTGATCATAGGTGAGAGGGTAAGAGAGCTCCGTAAGCCGGCCCAAGGCACGACAAGGAGTGTCCATGACATGAGCAGGGCCCTGATAAAAATAATGTGTGTGGATGGCAGAGCCGCTCCGGAGGTCACGGAATCGTGATGCGGCCAGAGGCCAACGCCCTGCGATCTACGTCGATTCGCGTTTGTTCAGCCGTGGACGCATTTAGGCGTGGATGAATTTTGTGAATCTGCAATTGTCCAGCGATCGTGCAGATTACGCATATGAGGTCACGATCAGTCATAAGTTGCTGTGTTATGGAAAAATGCGAAGAAAATGTGTTAGATTGTATGACAGAAATGTTATTGTCGCATCATGCTTCACGTTTTACACGGTCCCGGGTGGCCAGTCGGATACCCCTTTGCTCGGGGTGGGGGTCAATTTACCCCCCCCCCCCCCCCTGGGATCTCGGGAACAAAGGGAGCTAGAGACACTACATTTACGGAGTGTGTTAAACTGTACGTGAACTCACTTAGGTCAAAGTTTGAGGCCTCCGGACCATACCTTCAGGTCAAATAGGTCAACTAAGGTCAAAATTCCAGGCTGGTCTCCAAATGTCCCCTAGAACTTCGGTAACTGTTCTATACAAAATGTTGCAATGCTCATTTAAAATCAGTGACCTTGTTTGACATGTTGAAGGTTATGTGAGCACCCTACAAGACTGCCTCAAGCTTTGCATTGGAATAGGCGACAAAGATTACGCTAGGCAATATGTTCCTAAAAAAACGTCGACTCGGGCCATTTCGGGCCAGTGTCCTATATGACCTTTAAGAAGTCCATGGAAGGTGTATATGCGGTTTTGTTACCAATAAATTCGGAATGAGCACCAAAAAACTATCTCATGCAGCAAAGCCTGGGAAAATAAAACAGGTGGTTTTTACCTTGGTCTGACCTTCCTACCAGACACTAGGTCAATGTAATTTGTTCATTCAATTGTTGTGTTGCCTAAGAAAGTATATGAAAGATGTATGGCTTAGTATGACGCTCCGTTGTTGGATCAGATGGAACTACTCCCTAGAATTGCCTTCGCTGAAAACCATGGCCTGACTTTGACCTGCCATAGGTCAGCAACCTTACAAGGTACATCTAAGTTTCTGATGCCAGACGATTCACTATTCAATCGTCTACAGTTAAGCAAAATTTGGCGCGGCTACGCCGCGCTGTTCGAAAACTAATCCGGAAAGGCCTTCGAGGGGGTCAATTGACGCCTCATCCGAGCGCGTGTTAATAAGTTGGTGAACTTGTAAAATTATTTCTCTAAAAAACTGATAATTTCACAAAATGACAAGAACACGCTAGCACGTAGTTAATTCCATTAACAAGAGATGCCGACAATGAACGTTCTAGAAATGGTGATACCACTTAATATAGCAAAAAACTGATAACCACCGCTACGCTGGTCTGCACTGTTCCGTGGATGCTTATAAAGGCCCCATTATGACCTACACAGCTAATCGCTTTTAAAACAAAGTCCTGAAGTAAAAAGACGCGGATTTACCAGTTTGGGATCTAGTTCGGAGTCCAATGTAGGGTTTAGGTTGGGATCCGGGCTGGGATCCAGTTTGGGGATCCAGTTGGGTCCCGTTTGGGGTCCAGTTTGGGACCAGGCTTGACCACACTACGCTCGTTCGTCTCTCAGATGATTCCCTTGCCGCACAACGGTAAGGAGAGGTCACAAAGGGAGCCGATCACTTAACATGGCGCTGACGCGGAAGGGGGGCAGCGGAAC
>NW_023596448.1:24331756-24339256 GCF_011947565.3 Pollicipes pollicipes | reverse complement strand
TTCCGTCCGACAGATCCATGCTATGTCCCACAGATCCAGGTTATGATTTGCGACAACAGTGTTAATGTGAACCACAGCACTGCATTACATTTTCTATCGATATCTAAGTCGGGCGGTGGTGCAAACAACGTGCAGAACAGGACAGGAAGAATATCCAAAGCAGTTACTCTTCCCGCAGCTTCATTCAGTGTTCTTTTGTGATGCATTATTTTACACCGTTCATTCGATTTGTCGGCAGGCTTTTGGTCGGCATGGTCTAAGTGCTTTTGCGGGGCTATGTGGAAGAGCTCGCAGGAATTGCCGAGTCGAGTCCAACCAGAGCTCAGGCTCCCTGGCGGAATCCGGATTCCAGCCCGAGCCCCCACGTGGGAACCGAGAGCACTGACCACTCGGCGACGTCGCCTGAGCGAGCCTCCAGCTTCTGAGCCGCGGCCCTCACCCTCAGCTGATGCCCCTCGCTCGGGGGTCAGGGTACGCTGTTCAGCGCCGTTGTGTACGGCCGGACTACAGCGAGTCCATCCCGCGCTAGACTGGAGGGTGGAGAGGCCGCTAACCGCGTGGCAAACTGCGCGCCTGACACCTGGGACCAGAGCACAGCGTCCATTCGCCTCCCTCGTGCTAAGATAAACTTTCGCCACCGGACCAAGGGGATGGCTGAGACCCGTGCGTGGTGTTCCACCCGCTCACGCGTCCGTCTCACACCTGGCGACGGTGATCTCCTCCGGAGACGGCATGTGACGCTGTCCCGGCGCAGAACAGCCGGGGCAGCGATACTAATAACACAATTAAGGTAATTATAAACTGCGCTTATGCAGGGGACTCTTCTGGCCTGGTTACAAGCTTTATCAGTCGACAGCGCGGAAAACGGGGATCACTTGGGATGCCCGACTGCCCCGCTTCCCTAGAGATTCACTTCACTTCACTTCACTTGTCACTTGTCACTTGTCATTCACTTGTCACTTCACGTTCACTTGGGGTGACCGACCGCCCTGCTTTTCTAGAGATCACTTTAGGGGAACGGTTCCAGAGGCACTCACGCACCGCTAGTGCGATGCTTTCGGGGCCAGCTCTCCATACCGCGAGGCTCCTGTGGCGGGTGTTACAAGCAAGATCCCTTGTCGGTCTGCGTTTGGCCGGTGCGACCTAGGGCGCTTACATGTGGGGCAGTTTGTGAGGTCTGATCGCGACAAGCTTTCATCAGTGCGAGTGTCAGCTTTGTAACGGCACAACGGGCGGAAACGGTTAGAGGTATCGTTTCGTATTACACTCCTGTCCTAAGTAGTGTTGGTGATAGTGTTACTGATACTGCTAACAAGCGGGCGTTTTTGAGCTTTTCTCTCAAAGCAGAGTCCCATCAAACATTGCATGCAAAGTCGACTTGAAGGCAATTTGTTTCATGGAATACTCTGAACATCGTGAAAATATGGCCTCTAGTTGGAGCTGCATTGCACATAAGCTAACATGACAGCAAATTTTTTTGGCACGACTTTTAATATCCTCAGAATACGTTTTGGTAATGTGCTCGAAATAAAGAAAGAAGATACTGAAGCCCTTTTCACCTGTTTCAGACTTTGAGGTTTGAAGCAGGTGAAAATGTGCTCCTCTGACGGCAGTCGTGGGTTTTCAGCTATCTTCATCTTCCCGCGAGCACCGAACCGTCATTAGCGGGCTTTGTGGTGAATTTAAGAAAGAAATACCGACGCATGTAATGCTTCCCATTTGTTTGAAACCACGAACACCTATCGTGAAAGTGGAACCTGGTGGTGCTTCATCTCGGATGTGCTGTGTCTGTCACTCGCCGCGCTCGCAAGATGGACACTTTTGCGTTTGTTTTTTTTAAGCAAAGTGGTCCCAACTTATTGTCTGGATGGATTCCTGAGATCAGATTGCATACTAAGCACGGTCTTTTGCACGAGCCTTGACCCGATCATCCGATCGTAATATTCTTTTTTAACGGCGAAAGGTTGTTACGAAAGTTTATTGCGCTGCACTGCTCAGTACGGTCTGTCAGACCCTTGACCTCACCCGACCTTGAGTGGCTACTGCTACCGGCCGGACGCCATCCCAGGGTCAAATAGCGAGCGTCGATGCGACTCGAACCCACCCAGCCCGCCTCGGTAGGTCAAGAGACAGATGCCCTAACCGACGGGGCTGCGGGGACGAACATCGCGCCGTCATAGTGGCAAGCAGAGAAATCACAGATAACGACACAGGAACCATCGCATGCGGGGAAAGCGATGTCGATGATCTCCGAGCGTCACCGCAGGGCAGCCTACCGTGAAGATGCTGTTAGGCTGAGCTTATTCTGAACCGATGTGCCAGCTACCGTCGATGTCCTTGTTAAAACAGGCTGGACACTCACAAACCGTCTCTCGGCCTTGTCATTTCTGCGACGAAAAAAAATGTTGGAATAAGCAGATATGGTGCGCTAGGGCGAGCAGTGAGCCCGAACGGCGGCTTTCTACGATGCATGACACAACCGCATGAAGGCCGACGATCAAAGGCTCTCTTAGACTGGAATATTAAAGACTGGAATCCTTCTTAAACGGATTCGTGTTGCGTCAGCAGTGCGGTGTTGAGTTCGTGCGCATATTTGGGTCACCAGGTAAGCTGTTGAGACCTCCAGAGGATCGCAGCGCGAGCCCTTGGTTCTCGCTTTCAGAGGCAATACTAGGCCATCAGGAGCTAACCGAGCGCTAAGCCGTGTTTAATCTACGTCTCGTTGGACCGCCTGTGCAGTTAAATGCGTGCTTAATTTTGAGTGCCAAAATAGCCGAAAAACGCTGTGAGCCAGAGTCAGTAGTGAAAACGTTCTGACAGTCCATCGCTGAATAACTTTCCTGTTTGTTTGCTTGTTTCCGTTCGCCTTTAATGAGCTTTTCTCCTTTGTGCCGTGGCAATGTCCACGAATCTGAAACAGACTGATATTTAATGTTTTGCATGTCTATGTTGAACGTAAGAGTAAAGAACGTATTCGTGAAAACAGTTCCTTTTGTTATCTGAGGACCATATCATTACAACCCCAGATTGTCAGCTTTGAATCAGCTGGTGCTGTTCGTCCAGTGCTTTGGACTCTCCCATTTAAAACAGCATTTGATTGGCCAAGGTGCCAACTTCAAAATCATTGAATTTCGGCTCCAAGTAATCGACAGTATAAAATTGGGAGTAAAAAGTGTTCTCCTAACGCAATTCGGCGCAGTTCAGCGGGAACGTCCAACCGAAATCCGAAGTGTTGGCCTAAAATTAAGACCAGCAAAACGATATCAACAACTTTTGCACAAAACAATTATTGAAACGTCATGACTAGCCAGCTTTTCCATTCAAACTAATCGTTTCACGTATCACGATATATCACGGGCGACGTCGTGAGGAAATATGGTGGCACACTCTATTGCAGCGAAATAGGGCCAACATTTGTAATACGAGTTTCAGAATGACTAAAGCCTGCCACTTTTCATTTTCCTCGCCTGACCGGCTGGCGTGACGGGGAATCCAACGCGAGGTAGCCAAACCAGATTCTGCCACGAGCCAAAATGGCTATCACGGTTCCTTTATCAGGCCAGAGAATGTATAGTGGTATTCCTTTGATACCTCTGACTTGCGGAAAGCTGACGAGGTCATGGCGAATAACACGTAACTCGCACTGGGCTGGGGTCACTTGTCCTTCGGAACGTGTCCGCTCAGAAGGCTTCGGGCGATCCGTACAGGTCACCATACGCACCAACCAGATCTTTCACGGCACCCATAAATTCGCCCCTGACTAGCCTTGAACAGACGCTGGGAGCGTTACCGCAAAAATGATGGCTCAGAGCTGCTTGGCCTAATTCAAACCTGCAGAGAATGGTTGACATTAACCGGAGGAAAACTACTCTGCGTGAAATGCAAATCCGCGCAACCGCATTCTACTCACTACGTCCTATTTCATTCACCCTTGTCTCTTCTTTCTTGTTTCTATTCTGCATCCTTCGCGACGCCTCGCTTTTTTGGGGCAGGCTGCATGCGCCAGCCATGAGTGGGCCGAAGTGCCGCCTGGTGGGAGCGCTCGTCCCCCAGTCCGGTCGCTGAGTGCTCATCCCGTACGAGAGGTCCTTGTGCAGGCAATGTCTCGGCCGGATGGAACTCAGGTGCGCGTAGTCCTGCCCGACCGTTATCCACTCTTCATCCCACAGCCCGGCAATGGTTATGAATGGCCGGAAGTGCTGTAACCCGGAGAGCCAGACAACCAACTCCGGAATTAATTGCGATGAGCATAAGCTTTAAAGGTGGACCAAAGTCTAAATCTGTCACACGATGGCTTACAGCAGACTGATCACGTTCGTCACAAGATGTTGAGGCCAGCCACGTTTCTTAGGACTAGTATTAAGCCTAGTTCTTTGGTATTTTGCGCAGTTTAGTATGTGAAGTGAATCTTGGCTGAGAAAAACTGTGAAGGGCATTGATCTGGGGCATTGGAACAGCACTGTATCACCACATATCTGTGCGTCAGAACTTATATGGCATAGTTTGCAGTGCATTTCTGTCACCTGCTGAAAGCTATCGTGATTAAAGCCACCGTTACCGCAAGCTAAGCTACGTTTGGTAGCACTTTGTGGCCCACCTTGCTCATACCGCGGAACTTCAACGTTTCGATACAATCTCACGCTGCAAGCGTTAGCGAATACAGACCAATACCAAGCTATGAGTTTCATTTAACTGGGAAAGGTCTGTTGTAACTTGCAATCCATTTGCAAAATTGTGTTACAACATAGCGCGCTAACTCTTTTTTTGTAACCGATCACATCCTGTACATCGGTAGTTTTTCACGTCTGTCCAACCGGCAAGTAACGTTACACCTTGGCTCCACGCACAATAAGCAATGAGCACCTTACCGTCTGGCTACTGCTGATCCGCGGCAATCCCGCTTTCGCAGCGATGGCAAGCTTGCGTGTTTTGGTGTACCGCGTATTCCGACTGGCCACACCTCAACGGGATCTGACCACCTGGCCACTCTGGATCTGGATTTCGGCACTCCGACTGTGACGTGCACTGTGTGGTGATCCACACGCTTGGTGGGATTTTCTTTTCGCGGTGTGGCGGCGGACGACAAGTCTTCGTTGCACAATTGTCGATCAAAATTATTAACGCTTTGATAACGCCCTTGCGTGTAAAAGTCAGCCGCATTTTCCCATGCGTTCAAGCACGTAAGCTTTCGCCCCTCATCATCGGAACGAATAGTTTGTAACATTAGGCAATGGGTTCTACATTCACTATCGTGTCAGTCACGTTTTAGGTGTGCGGGGAGGGGGGCGGGGCGGGGGCATGAAACGGAGCGCTACTGACGTGGTTGGGCCACTGCCTACACTGCAGATTTTACTCGACTGTGTGCATTTTTACTTCAACTATGGCTCACTTACTCAGCCCGGGAAAGTGAAAGTGGGAGAGCAGGCAGCCACACCGGGAAAAATGTAAGGCCATCTCGATGACCTTGTATGGAGAATAAGGCAATAACATGCACCAACAGGATCCTCAGTTACGGAATACCCTGGTGACGGGTATCACACATTAAAACCATGCGGATCAACCAAACCCCGGGGGCTTAATAGCTCTGTCGGATGGCGAGGGACTTGCGCATGGGGTGGGGCTGTGGTTCGATTCCCGTTCGATTCCGGTCTGGATCGGTTTTTCCTGGTTTATAAGCAATATCAACGGCGGGCGCGGGATCTCCATCAAAAAGCTGTGCGCAACATGCACTGAGAGCCCTGAAATGTCGGTCATAATACCATTCTTAACACAAGCTCGGGTGGGGATCCAACTGTCCCCCCCTCCAAAGGTTTTTCCGGAATGGTTCCGAACGGCGCGCCCTAGCCGCGCGAAATATTGCGTAGCTATAAATATTTGAATAGCAAATTGTTTGGCATCAACAATTTAGATGTACCTTGTAAGGTTGCTGGCCTATCGCAGGCCAAAGTCAGGGCATGGTTTCAGAGAAGGCAATTTCTAGGGAATTCTTTAATCTGATTCAACAATGGAGTGTTAGACGAAGCCATACATCTCTGAAATACTGTCTTATGCAACACAACAGTGGAGTGGCCAAGTTTAATTGACCTAAGGCCAGGTATGAAGGTCACACCAAGATCAAAACCAACCTGTTTTGTTGCTCTGGGGCTTGCCGTAAGGAATGACTTCTGGTGCTCGTTTCAAATTTATTGATAGCAGGAACCCCATCGTACATCTTCCATGGACTTTTTAAAGGTCAGAATAGGTCATTGACCTACAATGACCCAGGTCAACATATTGTTTTTAGGAACATGCTGCCTAGCGTAATCGTTGTCGCTTAGTCAAATGCAAAACTCAGAGCAGTCTTCTATGATTTTGGTCACCTCGACCTTCAAAAGGTCAAACAAGGTCACTGATCTTGAATGAGTATGTGACCTTTTGTTTAGGAACGGTTATCCAGGTTCTGAGGGCGCTTTGGAAACCAACCTGGAACTTGACCTTGTTCGGCATTTTTTACCCGAAAGTCATGACCTATGAACCTGAAACTTTGACCTAAGTGAGTACACGTACAGGTCAACAAACCCTGTAAGTTTGGTGTTTCTAGCTTTTTAGTTCCCGAGATCTCAGGCGGGGGTCAAATTGCCCCCCCCCCCCCACCCGAGCGAAGAGCGAAAGGTATCTAGCCGGCCACCCGGGCGCGTGTTAACACACGCTCGCCTGGGGGTTTCAGATGCTTACTGATGGTTTCCAGAATAATTACCGAAGCGCACGGTAGAGGCGCCAAAATTTGCGATGATGTAGATAATTTAATAGCAGATCTTTTGCTCTAAAAACGTTAAATGTACCTTGTAAGGCTACTGACCTATGGCAGGTCAGTCAAGCCCATTGCTATCAGCGAAGGGCATTTCTAGGAAGTTGTCAACGTAAATGCAACAACGAAGTGAAGACGGGCTCACACCTAGCGAAATAGATTCTAAGGCAATAACACGATTAAATTTAGAATTACAACCAATTCCATATTAGGGTGTGGAATGATGGTCAGTGTGAGGCCAAAACTAACCTGTTTTTTCTGGAGAACTTGGTTTTAAAGGATAGTTTCTGGTGCTTATTTGGAGTTAAATATGATGAGGACCGTGGCAGACAGCTTCCATGGACTTTTAAAGTTCAGAGCAGGTCACTGACCTCAAATGACCTAGGTCAACATTGTGTTTCAGGGACATGCCACCTAGAGTAATCCCTGACGCTTATTCGAAGGGAAAATAGGAGCAATCTGGCAGATATTTCGTCACTTTGACGTTGTGAATGTCGATTAAGGTCACTAATATCGTTGACCTTTTGTCTAAACAGGGCATCTAGCTTGGCGATGGTTGCATGAGGAGGTCTGGGGGCACTTGAGACACCAATCTGGATTTGACATTGTTTGACCTTATTTGACCCCAATGCCATGGCTAGAAACCTCAAATTCTGAAACAAGTGAATTAGCGTACAGCCAAATTACCCTGGCGAATTTTAGGCTTCTATCTA
>NW_023596448.1:24223288-24330756 GCF_011947565.3 Pollicipes pollicipes | reverse complement strand
TGAGAAACCGGCACTGCAGAGGTGCGGGCATGCCGTTTACGTCAAATTTTTCAATTAACTAGGTCTTCCGTTTTGCATTTTTGTTCTCGAGGCTGCTCGCTACGGGTCTATCGCTCTCGACCAGGCCTCATGCGGCGCATCACAAACTTCAGACGCTTCGCACACGTCTGTTTCATCGTTGACTCATCGCAGCACGCTCAACTACAGAACTACGGTGGTCTGTGGCTGCAGCAAGCGACTGAGTTCTCCATTCGGCACCCCGGTAAAGCTTTCAGATGGTGACGGGTGCTGACCTACTGGACCGCGCAGTTGTCGCCATGTAGGCTGCTAGTGTGACGTCACAACCTTTACCTCTGGCGGAGAACGTCAGCTGCACGTTGCATTTCCGATGCCGTTTGAGCGTTGCTTTGCCAAACGTCTGCTCACCCAGTGGCTGCGCTCCGAGAATCCCGCGTCGCAGGCCGTTGGACACGGCAGCCTTTACGAAAATTTGGCCGCTTCCAGCGTCTATTAGGGTTTGGACCCTGGTTCTTGCCTTCTCTCCACATAACCACGCTCAAGAACTCATGGTCATGAAGGAAATGTCAATTACCCGTAGATGTATCCAACGGTTCAGGTAAACCCACAACATGCGCTACAACGCGGCAGTATCTCTTCAGTAGTGCTCCTTTAAAGCCGTCGTATTAAATTTGGTCTTTTTCCTTGAGATGTGAATACATGTTCCAGGATTGTCTGACGGGCAATACACTTTATTGTCCATTTGTCCCCGGCTCAGCCGCTGGTAAAAACTACCCATTTGAGTTAGATCTGGCTGGAGCCCAGACCATCCATGTAATCTGCAAAAGATGGCAGCTGGGGTGTTTGGTTCCTGCAGCTTCAACTTCGTTCGTCCTCCTTTATTCTGCGTAGTCGTTTTCATCTCCCAAAAAATTCGTTCAAAAAACGAGTTTTGCACGTCTCAATCAATATGCAACGCTATGTGCTTTACCACGTATTAAGAGCTCTTTGTTCTCACGCCGACAGTAACTGATTTTCAAGATATCAGTAAAAACTAGTTACACGACATTAGCAAACAAACATGGTTGAATTTTCAATACTCGACGTTTCAGATATCTTATAACCAATGTTTGTTAGACAATCTTGTTTAACCAGTACCTCCTCACACCAAAACCTCCTTGGAGGCCGGTAACGGTCGGCATTAGAACTCTAATGCATTATGTCGAACAATCAGGAGCTCAATGCCTTTCTTGCTTACATCAAGAGCCTGATCAGCTGGCTTCACCCAATTGGCCTTCACATAGCCTCGCAAACCACAAGTGTTCTTGCAAAAGAAACCCTAGAAATACGATTTCACGCTACTGACATCGTTAAAGCATTTGCAGTCTGGTGCAAATGTAAATCGTGCAGTAAGGCGGGCCTTTTTATAAGCAACTGTAAAACAAGCTCTTACTAAGCAATCCGCACGCGCACAAGTGCACTACTCCTAGGGAAACACGTGTATCGCGTCTGATTCTGTTTGTCGCACCCGCGCAGCTTCCTGGCAGGCAAAACACAAGAAAGACCGACGCTTTTGTGTTATGTTATCGTCGCTACGAGACGTGACGTGGTGCCTGCCGTCGCGAGCGCAGCAGCGCCAGGACAGCCAGCGACGACAGCGAGCGCGGGAGCGGGTCGGTCTGCCACCCACGCCGACGTCCGGGAGGAGGGGCCAGCGTGCGTGTCGCTCGGCGCGAGGCGCGACGGCGTATCAGCTGACCCGACTGATCGCCTGAGGCGGGGTCGCGACCCTTTGGTGAAGCTGCCCTTGTCGGTGAGGGCCGCTGCGGCAGCCACGCGCGGCCGCTGGCTGGGTCGTCGTGCTCTGCGGTCGCAAGTACTTAAACGCCGAGCAGTGCGAAACTACGATGCATTGCTCATGTTCACTTGTCGCTTTATTCCTCCCCGCATACATCAGTCGAGTGCCAACAGGGCAATCGATCTTAAACGTTTGACACTCAGAATGGCAGTAACCTTCATATGAGACATCACAAAAGGGAGCCCTCATACCGTGTCACAAGTCATCAATTTCTGCAAATTTGTTTGCACTGCGCGTTGAGCGATGTGATGTAATACAAACCTGCGGGAAGGAGTCGACAAGAAGACGTTTTGCTGACCTCAGCAAGTGTAATGGTCACGCTTTGGCTGCCAAAGCGTTCGGAACTTATGAGGTACACGTCAACCGAATCCCGCACCAGGGGACTGTCAATAGACGTAGCTCTGGCTGGGATACTGCTGGTATCCGTTGCCAAAAGGCCGCTGGAAACCACCAAAGCCTCCGCCAAACGTCTGCTGGTTGGAGACGGCATTGGTGTTCGAGAACCTCTTGTTTCCGAACAGTCCCGAAGAGCCGAAGTCAGAGGCGCTGGCAGCATTTCTACTGATCGCATTGCCTCTTGCCGCACCCTGGAAGGCCCAAAGTGACTTAGCTAATGCATCAAAATCGTCAGCTGCCCGGTGTATCCAAGGGTACAAGACTAAAAGGAAAATGTAAGGGCCCCGCGTAGTATTGTGTCGTTATGCTTCGAACTTCCTTAGCTTCCATCCAACCCAATCCGTCTCCGTGCTCGCTTTTAATGTAAATATGGTGCAAATGTCTGACGGATTAAGCAATGTTGTCACCAACATTCGCAGACCACACTTTCGATCTATCTGACGTAATAGTTAAGTCCTTGCCAGGCGGCGAGGCCCTGTACGATTTTTGTTCTCTTACCGAGGCGGTGGCGCTGACTTGTGTGATCCGGGAGTTCTGGAAGGGACCGCCGCTGACCCCAGACACCACATTGCCGGCGGCACTTCCGGTCGCCTGGCTGTTCTGACCAAACAGACCTGGGAAATAGCCCTGCGGGAACGCAGCGGCGCCAGCGACCACGCAGAGCAAGATGGCCACGGTCTTCATAGTTGGAGGGAGCTGGAAGCACCGCGATGAGTTATGATCGAATCTAGCCCGACCAAGCAGCACTCGTTGCCTGGATTTCAGATAAAATGCATCAATTGAGGGGAGAAGGTCACTTTGACTGCCCAACGAGGTCAACTCCAGGACAGAACAGGACAACTTCAGGCGGTGCTAGAAGAAAGTTTAGCCATCGTTAGATGACCCGTTGCATAAAGGTCGAAGTGTATGGCAATAACCCAAATCAATACTACGAACGGATTCGAATGGCGGTATGCTGGGTGCGCTGCTTAAACAACGGGTTGCTGCGCAACCCGTTGCTATTGTGAAGCGACCACTTACTTTCTGTCTTTTCACCTGGAGATCTTGCCGTGGTCTGCAGTCCCTGTGCTGGGCTCTTGCTTTATATGCAGGTCCACGGAGCGGACGCCGCTGGCCACGCGGGAAACCCTCACCCCGGCGCCCCTGGCCATTATTGGAACAACTCCGCCAGCGTGAGTGGTCAAGACTCGCAAGGGCTTCTGCCAGAGATGTGCATGGCTCTTTGCAACCAAACCCATCAACGTTCTGTTTGGCGGAAACGAGCAGCTTTTCGCGTACTTGAAGCAGACATTTTGCTGCGAGATGACCACAGCATACAATGCATGTATACTTATCTCCGAGCGTTGCATGAAATGGCGCGCGTGGCTACTCTCCAGCGCCGGAAATGAGAATGCATATCGCGGATGATGCAGTCGATTTAGTGAGGGTTTAGAAGGAAACAAAGCTGGCTTAGCTTACGGACTTCATCACTGGGTAAGGAATCCAAGAAATCAGCACCAGGAGGTGCGCAAGTTCCCATACACCATGCTAGTATATTTTTGAAAGTAGCTATCAGCACAGCATACGGACTTAAGGTTAGACTACCTCTAGGGATATGGTAATTGTTGCTTAATGACATCAATGCCGTCCTTTCACCAGCTAAGATCCAGCCTCAGTGTTTCAAGACACTGCTTGACTTTTAACAACTATGCCCCATGACTACCCGACTGGCATCACTTGGTGCAGCCACTTCGTTGTTTCAGTAATTGTAACTCACTTTCTCTTGTATGCGTGCCAGCGTCATGAAACTATTCATTGAGAGCAAGGTCTATTTATTTTCACCAGTAACCTTAGCCACCTCGGTTTGAAACGAGTACAAAAGGTAATTGTCCTGCCCAATATAGTTTAGCCCACGTATGACTAACAGCATTTCGTTAAATTTCCGGTGGGGTGATGTCTTAATGCACGAATTTTTCTTAACAGTGCTCTATACCATTGGCCGTCTTGGCAAATCAGGGTTTCCTCGTGATGAACGCTTTCCAAGAGCCGACAGAACTGAGTGTCGGGCCCAACCCCGGTGCTAGACGGTCGCTCTCGCGAAGTAAGCCTTTCCATGAGGGATGAGATGCTCTCTAAGTCAGGCGCATTGAGAAGCAGGTTAAAGTGAATGGTCTACATTGAATACTATGAAAGCAAGCATCAGATATGATGAAATAAGCTAACTTATAACTAATGGTTTACTTCTAAGTAAAAATAATCCTCCAGAAAATACAATTTCTCTCTTTAGTACATATACTCCTGAATACCCCGTTGTTTCATTGCGTCAGATGGCATTTCAGTTTCAGAAGCCTACAACAACGTGAAACAATCCCTTTGAAGCTCAATTTTATTTTCATACCTTATCAAAACCAAGAAGAATTTTCCGAATGAGTTGGCTGGCTTCACAGCAAAGCAAACTGCTATCGTCGGCGGTACATGGTTCGACTCCGTCGCATGGCAGCAGAACCAGCGGGGGACAGATGACAGGTTTCTGATCTGCTCTTTGGCTGGGCCGTCGTGGTTCCAGTGGCGCCATCTGGCAGCACGTCGGCCAAGCTCCACCGACGGAGTTGTTCTAACATAACAGCGGACCTTGGGTTAACTCCAGTTAGGAACCGACAAGTGTCGTTCTAACATAACATCGGACCTTGGGATAACCCCAGTTAGAACTGAATGAGATATCGTTAATTCCCATAATCGATGCTATTCAAATCTGTGCGACCTTTTTAGAAATTTTAGTTCAACATTGAGAAAAGCTTTTCTATGGGCCTCGTAAAGGCGGTAGCTCATTTAGGTTTTACGGCAACAATTTACTTATGACTGTGTTCCATTTGGTGCACGTGCTAGCTGTCATATTATGCACGCCATTGTGCCATCTACTTTCCAGTTTTGATTGAATTCGTCGATATTTGAGTGCCTCAGCTTCGTCTCTGAATAGCATGAACAAGGTAAGTGATTATATCATAGCTCAATAAAGACTTAGTTTATGTTTGATGTTGAATTCGAACTTCATAATTGGCCAAGCACATGTCTTCTAAACAACTGTTATGTGGAATACAACATGGAGGATATCACAATAATGCTGTGAAATTGGTCCGATATCATTCAATAGAATATAAGGATTCATGAAGCCGACTCAGCGGCATACCATATGAGAAAAGAGTAGCAACTGGCTGACCCGGATAACTGACTACGGCAATGAACACCTTGTACGTGGCATTACAAAATTTTAAAAACTTTCGCAAAGTCTCGCTCAAAGTCCACTTTTGTTTCATACCGTTTACCATCACTTTCTTACGCAAGCCGCCTGACTGAGCTTGAAGACATCTCCGGTAAAAGCGACTCTTAGAAAGCACCTTCAATGAGGTATAACTTGTCTACTAACAGTCAAAGCATTTTAAGATGTTTCAAACCACTTATCATGCACCTATTCTGCGCGATGGAAACAGCAGTCCTCTATTGCCTGTAGATATAAACAACCTTAGTTATTCGCACCTTCAAAAGTCGATTTTTGCCTGCCAACTGCAGTGCCTCGCAAGTCAAGTAAAGGGGGTGCGAAGGGGGGAAGGAGGAGAGCAGAGAGACAGTAGGAGAGAGAGAGAGAGAGAGCAGAGAGAGAGCAGAGAGAGAGAGAGGAGAGAGCGAGAGAGAGAGAGAGAGAGAGATAGCGCGAGAGCGAGAGAGAGAGAGAGAGAGAGAGAGAGAGAGAGCGGCGAATAGAGGAAGAAAGCGAGCGAGAAGCGATAGAGAAAGAGATCTACATCCCTCTATCTCTCTCTATCCTCTCCATCTCTCTCCCTCCCTATCTCTCTCTCCTCTCTCTCTCTCTCTCTCTCTCTCTCTCTCTCTCTCTCTCTCTCTCTCTCTCTCTCTCATCTCTCTCCCTCTCTCTCTCTCTCTCTATCTCCCCTGGGTCCCGTTTGCTCACAAACCGGTTTTGTCCTCTGATGACGCTCTGCTCCCCCGGATGCTGGGATTCCACTGGCGTGTTGACATCGAGTCAGGCCACGCATACAAAGCACAAAATGGAAGCCAATAATGATTCATGAGTAAGTTTAATCACGCACCAGGCACAGCCGGTCACTAAAACCCAGATAACAGGAGCAACGAAATGATGTAAGCGTGTTTTAGGTACCTCACATTAAAATTTCAGGTAACTAGCACTGTGAGAATTTCAGTTGACTCACATTCTAGCTTATCAAAATTAGTCGATGCCGTTTTGCATTACGCTGGCTGAAATCCGTGGCGTTGACATTGTATTGACTGCCACGGCTACAGCCCCCCCCCCCCCCTCACCACGCCCACATACACGTCAGTACCCCAGCGGGCGTCGTCGGCTCCGCAGTGGAGTGGCGATGTCCTCTGATGACAGCACGCGCCGTGTTAGTTCCCGCTCGGCCTCGGTGACGACTGTTCAGTGTGGAGGGAAGGGAGAGGGGTTCGCGTTATAATGCCAGCATTAACCAGACTTGTATGCCACTGGCTGACAGCATGATTGACAGACAGCTGCATCATTCCTCACATTGCTTAAAATGGAAGATGTGGTTATCCGGCGGCCAGTTATGATGCATCACCTTCAGATAACGACGGTCAAAGGTGTTCGGTGCACAGGTATTTGACCCAGTGTATCAAGCTCCCTTAATGGCAAGCCTTGCACTGCCGTTCATACGTGTCCCCGGTCAGCAATGATATTTACTTGGCATTAAAACGACCGAAATCCACCAGCAATCTGGTGTCATGGAGAAAAGCATTGCTCTATGATCCAAAACTTCTTCACGGGGAAAACACGGCCGGGAAGAAAAAAGCTGACGTTTTTGCCAAAGTGGTCTTCACCAATTGACACCAGCTCCCTTGACACATTTCGATCACCACTGTAAAATGCTTAATCCTTCGACCAAAAATGATATAGGCGATAAGTTTACCTGGCGGAAAACTGAAACCGTGATCCAGTCTACACACAGCTGGTCGGATGCACCTTAACTGGGGATGTTTCCTCTGCGCCATGCCCCCGCATACGGCCATAGACGAGGAGCCACAGGAGCAGCGCCGGCGATGATAGGATACGGGGCAATGGGTGGTCCTCCTCCCCCCTCCGTAGGCGATC
Organism: Pollicipes pollicipes; assembly: GCF_011947565.3. Classification (NCBI taxonomy): domain Eukaryota; kingdom Metazoa; phylum Arthropoda; class Thecostraca; order Pollicipedomorpha; family Pollicipedidae; genus Pollicipes; species Pollicipes pollicipes. The sequence continues at coordinate 24,323,383 of NW_023596448.1, read as the reverse complement.
GCTGTCACCGAAGAGGTGAAGGATGTGCAGCACAAATCATATTCTCTCAGATTTTGTTTATCTGCGTGCGGCATATTTTTGTGCACCATACTCTAGGTCTACTTGACCATACTTACATAACTCGGCTGAGATAGCTCTCCGGGCTATCCTCCCTCGGTGTGTGTCAATATCTGCCACAAGAACTGTCTTGTGTGCTTGTACATATGTTAAACATCACGTTCGTTATACTAATACCCCGTCTAGATTACCCAAAAAATTGCTGCACAAGTCGCTTATGTTTGCTGCATCCGTAACAAAGGCGAATACGTGGGACATAATTATGATTCTAGATTCAAGGTAACGGTTTGGTTCGCGGGCGTTTGTCTCGCTACGATCCCGCGTGACCCAAGGTCACGACTTGCCGATTGCCATCGTCCTCGGAAGCAGCGTGGGGCCATCAGGGGGAATGGAGAGTGTAGCTCTACGAAGCGAAAAGCAGATGTCACGATAAGCGGACGCTGGCGAGGCTGGGCGGATTTTCCCGAGGTCAGGGAAGGGAGGAAACGGAGTGAGCGAAGGGGAGCGAGGGGGAATCGGGGCGAACGCGCTCAGTCTGGATCCACCGGTGTACATGTTTTAGCATGCTGACTCATCGTGATGAGTCTTCAACGACCGAAATATCGCCAAGCTGCCACAGTGATCTTGTGGCGAGAAGGGCATGACAAGGTTTGGACGAATGAGAGGGGCAAGGACGAATGAAAGGATGATGCGCAAGCCGCGATGCAAGGTTTGCGAGACAAGTAGTCGCCAGATAAGATAAACCTGCATTTTTTTATTTTGGCCCATGCCATACGAGCAGTTTTTTGATAGGGTATGGAGTAGGCTGCAGGGCGCTCGAGATACAAGCTCATAGTTTCGCGGAGAGACAATCCCGTTGTAAACTTGCTAGTTTCAGTGGAGAGAAATCGCGGGATGAGCACGGCTTTTAGCTCACGCCCAACACACTGAAGAAATCTGTACGCCGCAACTGTAAACACAATCATACGGTGACTTAGCTCTAGAACAGGATAATTATAACTTACACAAGACACAAGGCACTAGAGGTCCCAGCAAAAAAAAACATAAGCCGATTGCATCAGAACAAAATTAAGGTGGAACTTGGGCCTTTAGCGGTGATTTTGAGTCACTGCCAGCTATGTACCTAACATATATAAACAAATCTCGAATGAAGCACATACGCTCAATGCAAGCATGTGTTATGTTTTCAAGTTGGCGAATATGAACAGGTGTAATGTAAATCAGCTCCCGCAAAATACAGTGACTGTCAGCCACTGCAAGATGATTCAGACAAGTCGCCTTCCGCAGAAGGCAGTCAGTGCTAAGTTTCGATTGGAGCTCATGTTAGCATGTGATATCATGTTATCATGGGACTCCCAAGTCCCAATGCATCGCTTCCGTCCGAGGTCAAGACATGCAACGGCTTAAAACGCGCCAGCAGTTATTTTCAGCCTCATCGAATCTTATCCACAAGTGATTCGAAACTTCTGCCCGGATGAGTTTGTCAACACGTTTGCTCTAAGTAAGTCACTGAATAGGCTGCGCCAACGTGACAACGATTTTTAACACGCACCAAGGCGTCCGGCTGAATACGACGTCTCTCGGGTGGGGGTCAAAGTCAAACTCCAGATCGATGGTCCAGCTTTCGCTAAGACTTTACGCAACCAACTTGAAGCTGGACACCTTTACTAAGCAAAACGCCATTGGTGTTCATTTCAGGTATGTGACTGTATTAAAACTTCAGAAGGTCATGATGACCAAAACCTGCGAGATTGTTCTGATTTTTTCATCTCAATCAGCGTCAAGGATCACGCCAGTCCAAAAAAGATGATCTGGGTCACTCTAGCTTAGTGAGCTCTTCTAACCTTGATCAAGCTCAAATAACACATTTGTGGCTTCCGTCAGCAAGAACTTCAAAATGAGCGTCAAAAACAACCCCCACTACGTAAGGTCTCTTTAAGAAAACAATAGGGTTTTGACCTCGACCTGACTTTCATGCCTGACCCAAGGTAACAAAGTTAGGAGGTAATCCTAAATTCAATCGTATGGTTAGAAGGAACCCGTCTCAGAGACGTACTGCTATGTCCAGCACTCCGTTGTCGCATCAGATTAACCGATATCTTTGGGATTGCATTCGCTGACAGCATGGGTTGACCTTGACCTTCCATAGATCAGCGACTATACAAGATAATTCCATTTTTAAGCCAAAAACATCAGGTATTTTAATTGGCTAAAGCTATGAAAAGTTTTGGCAATTATGTTGAGAAACCTTTGGGTGGAAAACTGATCTCACTTGGGCGCGTTTTTTAAGCAAGTATTCGCATGAGTCATTTGCTCGAATGGTACCAGGCATTACACATTCATTCTGCGCATCAACTGCCGGAGGCCAGAGCTGTTTACCACTCACCAGCGCGGTTTTTGCGCCATGCCGCCTCTCCGACCCGAGCGATGGCGGAGTTCACAGTCGGCTGCCTTGACTCTGCTGCCGTTCCCCGGCGTGGCAACAGATCTTACCGGCCAGGAGTGATCCGGAGGTAAACAGCCTGGGGCTATTGGCCTGTATGGGCCGGCGCCGGGTTTTCCAGAGGTTATTGACTCGAGGCTGAGCGAAAGGCGCACACACGAGCGGCCCGGCCGGTCACAGAGTCAACTCTTCAGGCCTCAGCGTGAGTGGGCCTGAGCTGTAGGAGGCGTTCAGTCGAAGGGCGGGAACGTTAGAAATCCTCGTGACTGGACCACGGGGGAGAAAATCGATGAGCAACGGGCCGGTGCAAGGCTGGTCTTCTGGTCACGCAATGTCTACGGGCTTGGCTAGCCGGGGTAGACCTCCAGTTTGGAGTGAATCAGAAAATGAACGCCCGGCGCATGTCTTGATTATACCGATATGGGAACGGAAAAGCAAAGACCTAATCTTCGCGGCATAATATGTGTGTGTGACATATATATATATATATATATATATATATATATATATATATACATTTATATGTGTGAGCGTGTATGTGTGTGTGTGTGGTGGTGTGTGGGTGTGTGTGTGTGTGTGTGTGTGTGTGTGTGTGGTGTGTGTGTGTGTGTGTGGGTGTGTGTGTGTGTGTGTGTGTGTGTGTGTGTGTGGGTTGTGTTTGTGTGTGTGTAATTTACGGCATGATGATGCTATGTGATTTGATGCCAGTATGGTTATAAAGCGCCCGTAATGCACGTAAATAACCCGATTGATTTGTAAGGGGTTTTATGTCGTACCAAGTAGAGGTATCTAGCGGATTCAAAAATTTTGAAGCCGCTAAAAATTTCCAAAACTCATTTTGGAGATTGGACGGGCAGGAAAGGGCATGGACGGACAATCCTTGGGATTTTGCGCACAGCCAATATTGTTCTCTCGCGTTGCAGTGTTTTGCACCTTGACTTGTTTAAGCAGATACACGTCACTTACGCACGATATTTCTTTTCTATTCATTCCATTTTCGTGAGTGAATGCAACGGCACAAGTAGTGATTGGGGTAAGTGGATAGGGTAAGAGTTATTTGATATGACGAATTTCAAAATTTTGAGGAACTTGATCATTTACACGCCTTTTGGACGGACAATTGTTCATCCTTGGACTATGGATTGGACTTTAATCAAGAACTTCCATAAAACGGCACCTCTGGTACTTATGTTAGTAAATGAGAGTGTCGTGAACTGAGATCCTGCATTCCATAATTCCTCGAACGTGGAATAACTCTGTGTATCGGCTGACACAACTATGGCATCACGAAATAAATTTGTTTCGTTCGATGCAGGAATAGTATACAACTGAATCCGGCACCATTTATTCTGTATACAGGTAACGGTTTGCAGTCAGGGGTACACCACTAAGACCTTCAGTAAGATCCATGCTTCATACCGAGCCTATGTGTTCCGTTTGTTGCGTACCTTTGATGCGACACGGGCTGTCCGATTGTCGGCGATTAGCTTCGAACGTATGGAAGTTTGCCTTGTGAGTTCAAAAGAACTATTCCCAGTTCATGCAAACATTTTCTGACCGTGCGCACTAAAAAAACGCACCCTAAGTACCAATTCTTTGGCATCACACGTACGTATTGTGGGCCCGGGGCATCTTTGAAACGCGACCAGAGGACAAACAGCTGAGTGGCATGGCATGACTAATAAGCGGAACAGCAGCAGTTGTAACAGGCGCGAGCATTGGCTCTCTTGCCGGCATATTACGAAAATCAAAACGAAAATCATTTTGGTTTTGGAAGCACACCTCCAGTCTGCACTCGCAAGACTTGTGGGTTGCATTACTCATTGGCTTAGCTTGGTGTTGGTTGCGAGAAAATCTCTCGTTTTCAGCATGCGTCGGTTGTGATTTTATATGTAGCTCAGCCGCGGCTCTGCCGACTATGCTGCAGTTAAGGAGTGCTCGACAATTGCATGGGGTTTTGAACTAAAACAGCCATCTTGGAGATCATTCGCTGCAGTTTACATCCCTGCCTTTAAGACGAAAGCCCTCTAATTTCTGAGCTATACGTCCCCAAAGATCTGCACAGTATTTCGGGAAGAGTTTTTAAAGGTCACCCAGGCATCCATCACGCCATAATAAAATCAGTCACGTTCTGTCATTCCATTGGCCATGTGCTGATCAAGGCTAAGAAAATATAAATATCCAGTTTTCCATATCTGGTGTTTGTGAGCACGATTTCCAGATATATCGGCCTTCCAATAACTTTCAATTATTGTTATGCAAGGTATGATGACGCAATCAAACAATGAAGTTTTTAAGGGCATATTTACCCATAGGAGAAATGGCGTTGTCTAGAGCAGCCTTTTCCAACGTCATGTCTGATGTTTGCATCAATATCTTCAAATGTGGAACAATCTCTTATAATCTAGATAATATAAATAATATAATATATCTTATAATCTGTTAAAATAAGGATCTATTTCTTGTCAACATCGCCGCGGATTTTTCACATTTCAGAGTGGGCCCAGGCCCACCCGAATCGAGTTATCCTTGTGAAAAGATCCGCAATTTGAGAATATCTGGGACCTGAATAGCTAGAGCGATAGCAAATCTCACGAGCCTGAGGCGTGGGCCCTGTGTCAACTGTGTCAACTCCACTGAGCCCTGTGTCAGCTCTACCATTCGATCGTGAAATGTCGGGCCAAAGGCACGATTTTGTGACGAAAGCTTAGCGTGCCGCAGCGGTAGGCACTACTCATATCCTGCGTTCTGAAGCCACCTGACCTTTGGTGCGTCCGCTGCCACCGGCCACGGCAGCCATTCCAGTCAGGGACAAAAAAGCGAGCGCTTAAGGCGGCTCGAACTCACCCAGCCACGGAAAGGTGGTGGGAGGGTGTGGGGGGGGGGGGGGGGCAGTTCAGAATGCAGACATTCCAACCTGCTGTTCAATCGTGGCGCACAAAGTGCGCACAGCGCCACATTTGTACATACTCCCACAATCATCATAATACGCATCAGACGTATATAGTGAATTAGTGAATACGCACCATATAGTGAATTGGGCTACAGGATCAGCGAGCTTGAATCATTCATTATTCGGATATCGTTTTCCCGTCACCGTCTTCTCAGATTCGGGGCATCTCCGTATGCACTTGCATGCTTGTCTTATTCATCCACCAAAAAGGTCAAGCCCAGAAGCGAAACTAGCTTCTTTCTGCCTGCTATGTTCTCAAGCTGCGATTTAAGATACCGAAGATTGCAGTTTTGTCTGATTCGCTCACCATGGCAGAGCGCCAGCTGAATGTCGCAGGTCAGCATGATGATGCATGCGTCTGAACTCATACCCAAGTGAATGATCAATGCTCTCATTTTGGTGTCCGCTGTGGCTGAGCACGCTGCACTCTGCACATTTTCTGAGCTTCCTCACTCTCTACCCGGCATCAGCAGTGGACGTGGTTGGCCATGGAGGCGACAGAAAACTTTGTTCAGTCGTATGGGCGTTTATTCACCTAACACCACACCACAGGTGAGATCGAGCAACAGATGATCAATGCTGCCTCGCCTGTCTCGATCAGACATCAGCACGCGTCATTGGAGACAGCTAGCTCAGACGCATCGGGGATAAATAAAGCATTCCGCCATTTGCGTGTACTATACACCGCCCTCCATGAGATGAAAAAATCATCCCAAACTATGCCAGTGGTGGATCAATGCCTTCCATTACCGCCATATTCGGGTCGCTCAAGGATATGAACGATGACGACGTCACGTTATGTTCATACGTCTTATGAACAGATCAACAACTGAGCTTCTGATAATCCATCACACACGCCACTAAAAGAAAGGCGCAGGGCATCCACTAGTAGTAGCCCCGCCTGGGGTACTGTTGGTAGCCGAAGCCAGCCGGCCGCTGGTAACCACCGAAGCCGCCGCCAAACGACTGCTGGTTGGAGACGGCGTTGGTGTTGGAGAACTGCTGGTTTCCGAACAGTCCCGACGAGCCGAAGTTAGTGGCGCTGGCTGAGTTGGTGCTCCGGGCATTGCCTCGCGCTGAGCCCTGAAACGACACATCGCCGTTATTAATATGAACGAATGTGATTGTCACGCAGAATGAAACACAGTGGTTCTTGCCTCTCGGTATGCCAGGTGGAATCATAGAAAAAGAACAGCACAGAAGTATTGTGTTCTTTGTCCACGCTATGCAATAGGTATATAAAAGTATATATATATGGATGGTTACATGTAATTTGGGCAATTGATGAAGTCAAGGTAATGTTCAGCCTGCAGCCTTTTAACAGTATTAGTCCACAATTTGTATCCAAGCAATCTCTACCTATCTGCACTTACCGAGGCGGTGGCGCTGACTTGTGTGATCCGGGAGTTCTGGAAGGGACCACCGCTGACCCCGGACACCACATTGCCAGCAGCATTTCCGGTCGCCTGACCTCCCTGGCCAAACAGACCACCTGAGTAGAAGCCCCGTGGCAGCGCAGCGGCACCAGCAACCAGGCAGAGCACAATGGCAAAGGTCTTCATGTTGATGCTTGGATAGCTGTAAACATGATAAGGTCATTTTGATGGCTGGAGAGCTGTAGACCTGATAAGGTCATTTAGATGGCTGGCGAGCTGTAAACATGATGAGGTTTACTAAAAGCTTGCATGTGGAGCACGTGCGTTAGGGTGCTCGTTTGGCAAAAATCGCCTGCTTGTCACCAAATGCGTGTGCCGCAGGATAAACAACGCCTGAAGGATATGGTGTCTGATCAAGTCTGTTACGTTTCAGCAGAATGACAGCATAAGCTCCGGGAGCGGCTCTAAACACTGCCAATGCTCAAGATGGCTCCCGCATTTGAAAGTCACGTCGAGCTTTGAAGAACTCACCGTGAGGAGGTAGCTTCGCAGGCCAGGAGAGCTGGAAAGTGTCTGATGCTGCTCCCTCCCCATCCTGACTTATATGCCAGGATCCTGATTCGGCCAAGTCCCACTGAGTGGGTGTGAAGACGGGATTCCCTGGCCGGAGCGTGCCTCGGGCCATCAAGTGGAAGACGGGTGCGCCGGCCGGCGGTAGCCGTTAGAGGTGCGCATGGTCCATGCGCACTGCTCACAGCGTACCCCACGAAGCGGAAACGGAGCCATTTTACATTCAGAAGAATTTTCACATTCTTTAACTAATGTTTAGTTCTATTTGAAATAGCTCACGATCAAATGACAAGTCACGTCAACTGACCGACGCGTCAGATGTACTCGCAGTGTAGTACCACAACAGCGAAATACCGCTCCTATACACGCACTCAGCGCGCAGGAACTGCAGCGCAGCAGCATTCTTGCGCACGCAAGCGCAGTCAGAAGTCAACATGAAAAACGAAGTGAAGAAGGACGGCCCTCCTCCATTATGTTCCCCCATTCCACTGCCGTTTCTCACTAAGCATGCATGCGCATTGCCTGGCCCTGTTTTAATCCCAGTGTGGTCCCTTACGCGACACGCTGTAAAACGTTGTTTTCCGCTTACACTACCCCTTTTGCTCGGTGACAATCACCTTATCCTTTTCAACAAACAACTCATGTCCTCAAATAAACAGACATATTCTACTCTTTGTAGACCTCTAGGCGCCGTCAACCCATTCCTGGCGTAATTTATGTTTGATCAAATCGTCACAAAACCATTGTGTTTTGCGACCGATCATCACCCGACCCACAAATCCGATTCACAAAACAAAGCATTTCCGTTTCCAAAAACTTGGGAGTCAGGGTGAATTTGATGCAAAACCCGCGAATGCTACAATGTTTATCATGGATATTCCGACGGCAGTATTTTAAATGAAAACAAAATGGGTTTGGGCGATAGCCGATGGAGCTTAGGAAGCAGAGCAAGTGTGATCAGCGAAAGTCAAGAATCACAAAAGGAAGGTATTAAGAAATGGCACTGTGACTGTGCAATAAAAAGGATAGCTAGAGTCCAGGGTATTAGAGAGGAGGGTCTACAGAGTAATTTATCAAAATGAACTTTGGGGTGATGCGCATTATGCTTTCCTGATTCATCTGGCACGCTTTTCTTTGCCACGATGCTTTCTTCGGCCGCCAAAATTTTGAGAGTGTGGGTCTGAGTAGGGGGTTAATGAAAGTCGGACATCACACACGTAGTGGTATGGAGACGGTATAAAAGCGGCGATATCTTCGCACATGTGGCACGGGTGATTTGAAAACATCTTTTTGGTGTCCGTGTTTTCCGCTCATCTTGGGAAAAATACAATCAGAAGCACTTTGTTATCACTAAGAGTCGAGGTCCACCAATTCGAGGACAAGCGGTGCATCTAACAATGTAACCATAAGCCACGTGAATAGATTAAGTGAATGGTAATAAATGCGCCAAAATAAAACTGAGCAGTGCGGCGCAATCTGCACCGATAGCCAAAGGTGTGGTATCACCACATAGCCTGCAAGGCTGCTGCATAACCGAAGCCCTAGAGACGCTGCAAGCGCACGGAAACAGCGACGCAGCAGCATTAACACGCGCTGGGGGGAAATTTGGGCCCCCGGCTGCTTCTCAAAACTAAGTTCCGAATGATGCAGCATGGTCACGCCAAATTTTGCAGTACTGTAGCCAATTAAATAACCAATCGTGTGATGTAGAAAGTTAGATGTGCCTTGCAAGTTCGCTGACCTATGGCGGATTAAAGTCAGGTCACGGCTCTAAAGGACGGCAATGCCTAGAGAAATCGTTCAATCGGATACGACAGCAGGGTCTTTGTGGAAGTCATACATCTTTGAGGTGGTTTCTCTGAATATCAGACAATGAAATTAAAAATCGCGGGTTATTCCATTGATCTCGAACAAGGTATGAAGGCCAGGTCGAGTTTAAAATTGCATTTCCGTCAAAACCTTACCATTTCGGGTAGTTTCTGACGCTCACTTTGATTTATGGATCACAGGGAGGTCAGAAACTGTGCTTTTGAACTTCATACAGATCATAGGTGGTCACTGGCCTAGAATGACCCCAATAAATCCTTTGTTTCTAACAGCATACCGTCTGGCCCAATCCTAGACGTTTAGTGAAGTTAAAAATATAAACAATCTCACAGTTTTTGGTCAAATAAGGTCACTAACATCAAATGCATTCCAGTAATTTTTGATGAGTACAGGTATCTAGGCTAAAGGTAAATGCATGAGGAGCTCTGAGGAAAGCTTGGCCACCAACCTGAAGTTTGAGCTTGTTAACATATGGGCACTTGTAATAACCTTCCACGAAATATTTCATCACGACAGTTCACGCCATACTACACTATCACTGGCCGCGAGTCCATGAGTGCATAACATCTAGGCTCGAAACCAATGGTCACCATTATGCCCTCGGTCACCGAAATGAATGGCGATACGGATGAGCCATGCGCATCTCTAGTCCGAACGACTGGCCGCACCGGGCGTCTTCCGCCAAAAGCCAGCGGCGTACCCTGGCTAGGGAATCCCACGTACACGCCCATTCAGTGGGACCACCCCCCCCCCCCCAACCCGTTTCGTCGCATATAAGCTAGGTAAGCGTCTGAACAACTTCAAAAGCTATTCAGCTCTCCCGCCGAGCACACTAATTCCTCACGGTTAGTGACCAGAACTCGATGAGCTCCCTTTAATGCTTATGACGTAAGCCAATATGCTTCCCGCGATTTTCAATGTAACCGCTACTGCCTTAAGGGCATGTGGCGTTAGTCGTAAGCAGACGCAATCCTAGCAATGATCAAATTACTTTCATAGGTACCATGTATTCTGTTCGGTATTTACATGATGTTTTACCAATTGTTGCTGAATTGATTTGCAAAAATATGTGTGCGAGTTTCCTCATCTTATGATCCGCCGCCACGTTTCCAGCTCCCTCCAACAATGAAGACCGTCGCCATCTTGTTCTGCGTGGTAGCTGTCGCCGCTGCGTTGCCACAGGGCTTCTTCACAGGTGGTTTGTTCAGTCAGAACGGCCAAGCGACCGGAAGTGCCGCCGGCAATGTGGTGTCCGGGGTCAGCGGCGGTCCCTTCCAGAACTCTAGGATCACGCAAGTCAGCGCCACAGCCTCGGAAAGTGTACCTGCTACCGGATAAACCGCAAAAAATACTGAAAGTTAGTCCCAGTAAACTGGGAAAGCACGGAAATTTTGGTATCATGTTTTTGAAGCAGTTTTGGACGCTATACTACTGCTTGAGCCTCAGAATGCTTACGATGAAATTGCACAATCCAAGAATCACAGTGTCCGAATGGACATATTTATCATCACCTCCATTGGTATATGCCAGTTGTATCTTACATCAAATTCACCCGTTCTTTCAGGGTTCAGCTAGTGACCACGCCGCAAGCTCCAATGTCGCCAGCGCCTCCAACGTCGCTTCCTCGGGGCTGTTTGGCAACCAGGAGTTTTCAAACACCAACGCCGTCTCCAACCAGCAGACGTTCGGTGGTGGACTTAGCGGAAGTTACCAGCGGCCGATCGGTCAATTCCGGCGGCAGTACCGCAAGCCGAACTTCTACTAGTCATGATCTAGCTTGGCCTAGTGTTCGGGAAGTCGCCAGGATATATGTTTCTCGCGTACATAATGTATCGACATTCGCATAGTGACTAGATTCATGCCCATGGTTGTGTTTCACCTTCATGAAATGAAATAACACAATATTTAACTGCTGCCTTCTGAAACCATGCATTTCTGGTGTCAGCTATGAGCGCTGAAGTCGCTTCTTACACATGCAGCTGAAATGCAAGAAACGCACACGAAAGGTTCTTAGATTCGCCATTAGCACAAAGAAGTTGAGCAGAGCAATGTGCATCAACGTTCGCTGACATTTTCTGAGCCCCGATATGTTAAGATACGAACCACTATGCATCTGTCATAACTGGATAGCTATAAAAAGGAAGATAACATTTTTACCACCCGCCTAGTAAAACAGTTTCAGGATCCGTGGATAAGCTAGACGTTTAGTTCATTTAGGTAGGTAGTTTACAGCTGATCTCGTTTAGACTCGTAAACAGTTCACATTTAGTAACATCATTGCATCTATACAATTTTGTCCTGTCTTCTTTATGTTGTCTGGAACGTTTCTCGTCGATATGGCATTCAAGTTGTACCTTATTTCCATTGCCAGGTGCAAAGACCATGAGAGAAAAACAATTGGCATAAAACAACCTATCTGATGCATTTGGACCAAATTGATTCGGCCAGGTCCAGCACGCTTTTCACACATACATACATACACACATACTTTTCAAGTCTACCACACACGTAAGGGAAAGTAAGTTTCTACTTGCACGGTTGTCAACTCTTTCCTAATTTCAAACTGACGAAAACGAAAGACGTTGTCGTATCCGTGGCCTATATAGCGTTAGTCATCAACGACTTACCACAAAAGTGATCAACTAAGTGAGCTCACGTCCCAGGAAATAGGTTTTTAAAATTTTTGGCCTTCTAAGGACAGTCAAATGCAGGCTGGTCACGGAAGGATCAGGCTGGTATCGGCCAAGTCATGATATGACGTTGCAAGGTAAAGTTGGGTCGCAAAATGATCCCTTGAACTGCTTAAATAAAAATTACTCCACTGGATTCGTCAGGATCTTTGCAGCAAAATTTGCTTGGCACGGACTTAAGTGATATCTACAAAACATTTGATACAATGCTCATAAAGATGTCAGCACAACCATCACCTCTCCCTTCCAAGACTCAGCACGCTAGAGCCACAGGGTGGTGGCATTTGACAGCCCTCGTAAAGCCGCACCAGAAAGATATGACCTAAACGATAATGAATGCGATATTTGACCGGCCATATGAGGCCACGACTTTCAATTAGCTCTTTGTAGAGTCCGCATGTCATCTCAAAGCGGAATGCATCTTGGAAAACTCCTCGACTTTTCACTGTCTCCAGCTGACACTAGAAATCTATGACTTCAAAAGGCTTCCTTTAAGTACTGTATATATTTCATTTCATGACGATGAATCACAACCATGATCATGAGGCTAGCCACAATGCGAATGACGATGCATCGTGTACGCAAAGAACAGATGCTTTAACAATATCTTGAACGCAGGGCGAGCTAGATCATGACTAGTAGAAGTTCGGCCTGCGGTACTGCCGCCGGAATTGACCGATCGGCCGCTGGTAACTCCCGCTAAGTCCACCACCGAACGTCTGCTGATTGGAAAAGGCGTTGGTGTTTGAGAACTCCTGGTTGCCGAACAGCCCCGAGGAAGCGACGTTGGAGGCGCTGGCGACGTTGGAGCTTACGGCGTTGCCTCGAGCAGAACCCTGAAACAACATATGGATGTTTACAAACAAACAAAACGTGGGTATGTGAATGACTCGTGTAACTGACGAAGACATCCAGACAAAGGAGTCGTTTAAGCAAGGCAAGAGGGTCTATGCCTGATCAAAGAACATTCAGCTGAAGCTTTTATTGTGACTCTTTTTAGCGGTAGATCCGGTAGCAGGCACACTAACCGAGGCTGTGGCGCTGACTTGCGTGATCCGAGAGTTCTGGAAGGGACCGCCGCTGACCCCGGTCACCACATTGCCGGCGGCACTTCCGGTCGCCTGGCCGTTCTCACTGAACAGTCCACCTGGGAAGAAGCCCTGCGGCAACGCTGCGGCGCCAGCAGCCACGCAGAGCAAGATGGCGGCGGTCTTCATCTTTGAAGGGAGCTGGAAGCGCGACGGCGGATTGTAAGATGCGAAAACTATCATCGGTTGAAAGCGTGCACGACATAATTGGTGATGTACGAACCCCAATGACCGGGTGATTTACGTCGGTATAACCGTGCCATTTCAAAACTGATGTGCTGGGGGACAGGCCACTCCAAAACTGTGAGTTTTCTGTTTTTAGGATATGGATCACTCACCGAAAGAGAGGTGGCTGTGCTGTCCAGAATAGCTGGGAAGTGTTTGAAGCTACCCTCCTCCCAACCTGACTTATATACCAGGGAGCTGATTCGGGCCTGTTCCACGTAGGCGGGATTCCCTGGCCGGAGCGCGTCGCGGAGCATAGGGAGAAACGCACGGTCCGGTCGAGGGCTTCCGGTCGAGGTGCGCATGGACCAGCTCACCACCACCAACGGGGTGCCGTTCCCGTCTGTACAGTTCGATGACTCAGCTCATTTTGCTCTTATAGACGACTGTCATTGCAGATACGTAACGCAATGACATGTCTGCGCTGTTGTTGACTGTTGCTCATATATGTGAACAAAAGTCGTTGATAAAGTGCATCAAGGACAGTTTGTGTGGCGTTTTGAGCTGCAAAGTTTTATCCAACCGTATTGATATGACCCTGTAGTCAAACCGCTTTAAGATAAGCGTGGCAAAAATCCAAGTTATTATGATGGGGGCCAAGTAGAACAATTGTACTGCTTCTGCTCTCTGCTTCTATTCTATGTGTTTTTCACATTCCGTGGTGAATGGATTACAGTGTCATAATTATTACAATGTTGGGCGTAGACTGCTCAGCTTGGAACACGTTCAGAGTTGCGCGCCTCTGAAGCAAAGCGTCGCTGCTTCAACACAACTGCAGCTTTTTCCATGTTTTTGAACAGGCTGATGTGCTCCACCAAACATTCTATAATCGATGCTTAACTTCTCCCGTCTTTTGCACTGCAGCGTGGGTGAATGCAATCAAAGACACGACGCACGATTGGAAAGGTATTAAGACGAGGTCCACAGACTGCTGCGGCCTGAACCCCAGAAAATAACTTACGCCACTGCTCGCCCGTCTGAAACCGTACACCACGTAGTCGTTATCTGTCAGTGCGACATCATCACCATCCACAAACATCCACACAATCACAACTTCGTCGTGTGGCTCATACGAATGGTGGTCCTCCACAGTCATGCGTCGGCACGCCGCACGTTGGTCGGCTCCAGCTCCCGTGTGTGCGCTTAGAGAGTGAGAGCAGGCTTCTTGACCTTTTCAGCTGTTGTTTAATACAAGAATTTGCTGCAAATTGTTTGTTCGAAAAATCAACTCGCACCTTTTATAAAGAGCAATACCTTAAACGGTGGCCTGTCTGCTTTGCGTTTACAATTATTGTAAGTGAACACGAGGTGGTTGTACATGCCATGTATTTTCGAGGTCAGATTATTTCTTGTTGCTACAATGTTATGGCGATTCATGCGTTTGCAAAATAATCTTAAATGCCTGAAAGCCTGAAGTGACACAATGTTATGGAATCCATGCTCGAGGTCTTTGCGAGCGTTGACTAGACATTCTTATGGCTCTTATATCAGAGCAAACACTATGCTTTTCAATATGTTCCCATAAACTCATCTTGAAATACTGTCCGTCATCAGATTGTGTAACTGTGCTGGCCTGCCTTATGGACGTTCCTTTGTCATAAGCTTTCTGTCCTCTGCACAAATTTAATATACGTATTTGTCGTAAGTTGATTGAAGGATGTGTCGCAACTTAAAAGACCTCACTGGCTGGGCAAAATTATGGTTAGATACCAATATAATTTGTGTTACGGATTCAGTTAGATACAGCTTCCGAGAAAATGATTGACATGGGTGATGGGACAAGTACTGTGGCGCAAATATCGGGAAGACAATTCAAAAAAGAAGTTTTAAAATGTTACTGCATGTGCTGCTTTTTTAACGTTGATTATCTCATTCACACTACGTTCTGGTTTTTAGTAATCAAAGCCATGAGAATAGGTTTTCAGCAAGAGCAAAAGTGCTTTGGAAGCCCAAACGCGAGGCTACAGAGTGCGTCTGATTGATGAGCAAGGCTTGATGCAGAAACAGTGCTTTAAGCTCAGATTTGTTGGCATTACTAGCACAAAGTTCTTCTTCTCATCCAAATCAAACCACAATGTTCACTGTTACATTTCGGTAGGCGCTGGTTTCACGATGCTAGCAAACAAGACGTTGCCTAATTAATCAATCTCAATCGTTTCAAGTCGTGTTCGAGCGCGTCGCGACAAGCCCTTACTCGTGACTAGAATCGTGACCATAAGCACAACATGAAACATGTCACATTGAGACAAGCAGTAAGTGACGTGGGTCCATGAGTAGATGATATAATATTTCGACTCGACACCCCCGCCATCATTTCCTCAGTCACTGAAATGAATGGCGCCACGGATGAGCCATGCGCATCTCTAAACAGAGCCAAAGGCCGCACCGGGCGTCTTCCGCCAACAACCAGCGGCGTACCTTGGCTAGGGAATCCCACGTATACGCCCATTCAGTGGGACCACCCCAAACCCGCTTGGTCGCATATAAGCCAGGAAATTGTGTGAGCAGCTTCAGAAGCTATTCCGTTCTACCGCTGAGCACACTAACTCCTCACGGTTAGTGAGCAGGACTCGATGAACTCATTTGAGGTCAATGACGTCAGCTGACGTACTTTCCCCGAATTTGAATGGAGCTGTTACTGACTTAAAGCCGCTTGGTGTTGCTCGTAACAAATGCAAGGCTGGCAACGATCAAATTGCTTACAAAGGCACCGTGTGGTGTATTCGGTATTTGCATGGTACTTTATCGCTTGACACTGAAATGACTTACAGAAAACATGCATGTGAATTTCGTCATCTTATGATCCGCCGTAACGTTTCCAGCTCCATCCAACAATGAAGACCGTTGCCATCTTGTTCTGCCTGGTTGCTGGCGCCGCCGCGTTGCCGCAGGGCTTCTTCCCAGGTGGTTTATTCAGTCAGAACGGCCAGGCGACCGGAAGTGCCACCGGCAATGTGGTGACCGGGGTCAGCGGTGGTCCCCTCCAGAACTCTCGGATCACGCAAGTCAGCGCCACAGCCTCGGTAAGTGTGCCTGCTGTTGGTGATACCACTAGGGATTACGTGAAGTTAGCCCTAGTAGACTGGTTGAGCTAAGCAATGTCGGTATAATGTTCTTCATGCAGCTGTGGACGATATACCATTGATTGAACCTCAGGACACTTATGATGAAATTGCATAATTCAAGAAACACAGTGTCTGAAGTGACATATATGTCATCACCTCCATTGGTGTATGCCAGCTGTATCTTACAAAAAAAACTCACGTGTTGTTTCAGGGCTCAGCCAGTGGCAACGCCGTAAGCTCCAACGTCGCCAGCGCCTCCAACGTCGCTTCCTCGGGGCTGTTCGGCAACCAGGAGTTCTCAAACACCAACGCCGTCTCCAACCAGCAGACGTTCGGTGGTGGACTTAGCGGAAGTTACCAGCGGCCGATTGGTCAATTCCGGCGGCAGTACCGCAGGCCGAACTTCTACTAGTCATGATCTAGCTCACCATGCGTTCAGGATATTGTTAAGGCATCTGTTCTTTGCGTACGCGATGTATCGTCATTTGCATTGTGGCTAGACTCATGATCATGGTTGTGTTTCATCGTCATGAAATGAAATATATACAGTACTGGAAGGACGCCTTTTGAAGTCATATATTTCTAGTGTCAGCTGGAGACAGTGAAAAATCACTTTCACCCATGCAACTGAGATGCAAGAAACGCACACAAAAGGCTCTTAGATTCCCCATTAGCACGAAGCATTTGAGCATGGCAATGTGAATCAACGTTCGCTAACATTTTTCAAAGCCCTGATAAGATAAGATACAGACCACTATGCATCTGTCATAACTGAATAGTTACAAGCAGGAGGAGCAAAATTGTTGCCACCCGCCTAGTGAAGAGAGTTTCAGGATTGGTGGATAAAGTAGGCATTTAGTTTGCCGTGGTGCTTTGAATATTTGACAGATGTGTCCTGTTGACTAGCAAGGTGGCACTGGATAGGATATTACCAAAATGAATGTGTCGGTGGTCAAATCCACACCAGAAGCGGTCTACTGTCGATCCCATTTACAGTTCGCATTTAATGATATCGCTACATAAATAAAAGTTTGGCCTGTCCGCTTTTGTATAGTCCTCCGTATGTTCTCTGAAATGTTCCTCGTCGGTATGGCCTTCGAGTTTTACCTTATTTCCATTGCCGGGACCAAAGAACATGAGATAAAAACAATTGACATGAGGCAACCGATCTGATGCAATTGGACCAAAGGATTCGTTCAGGTCTGTTATGATGGTTACCTTTTTAACGATTTCATCGTTGTTAAACCTGATGGCGTTGCTAGAACTTTTGTAGCCCAATACACATGTAAGGGAAAGTAAGTTACTAATTGTACGGTTGTTAACTCCTTCCTAGTTTCAAACCGACCAAAACGGAAGGCGCTGTCGCGTCCGTGGCCTATATAGCATTAGTCATGGACATCTTACTGCAAAAGTGATCGACAAAGTGAGCTCGCGATCCAGAAACTAGTTTTCAAAAATTTGGCCTTCTAAGGACAGTCAAATGCAGGCTGGTCACGGACGGATCTGGCTGGTATCGGCCAAATCACGGTATGACGTCACAAGGTAACGTCGGGTCACAAAATTATCCATCGAACTTGTTAAACCGCAATTACTCCGCTGCAGTAGTCAGCATCTTTGCAGCAAGATTTGCTTGGCAGCGACTATGATCCCAGAGTCAGATTTACAGAACATTTCATACAGTGCTTATAGAAATGTCAGCACAACTATCACCTTTCATTTCAGGTACCCAGCACGCTGGAGCCACAGGATAATGACATTTGGCCGCTCTTGTCAAGCCGCATCAGAAAGATATGACTAAACGATAGTGAACGTGATATTTGACCGGTCATGTGAGGCCATGACCTTCAGTTAGCACTTTGTAGAGTCCGCCTGTTATCTCAGAAAATAATATGCCTCGACATTGAGAAAGATGGCGCTGGATGCATCTTAGAAATCTCCCCGAGATCGCCTCTCGTGAACACCAACAAATGCGAGTCTGAATTATTGAAATTGACTTAGGAGGTCTTTGGTCAAAAAGAGCGAGGAGGAATTAAACTACATCGTACAAGTGTGGTTGAAGCAGTTGAAAATGAGACAGAATATTCCGACCATTTAATAATGGCTCATTTCAGCTGCTTTTCACATACTTGCCATTCTACACCATTCATACATACTTTCATACATATTTGCACATACTGCGCCGTTCTTACATACTTGCTGCAGATAGAAGTGGCACCCCTATGTTTGCAGCTAGCCTGAGATCAGATAGCTCCAAACGTCCAAATTCGTCAGATGGTTCATTTATTGCATGCTATGACAATGGAACACAATTAGGGTCATGTGAGTTAGAAAACGACGAGGAGTATGAATGCAACTATTGCAAACTGAATGGTTCTTCATCCGCTACACACACACATCGCTACACACTATTAACAGATACCATAACAACTTCCCGAACACAGGGCCAGCTAGGTCATGACTAGTAGAAGTTCGGCCTGCGGTACTGCCGCCGAAATTGACCGATCGGCCGCTGGTAACTTCCGCTAAGTCCGCCACCGAACGTCTGCTGGTTGGAGACGGTATTGGTGTTTGAGAACTCCTGGTTGCCGAACAGCCCCGAAGAAGCGACGTTGGAGGCGCTGGCGACATTGGGGCTTACGGCGTTGCCGCTGGCTGAACCCTGAAACACCACATGGATATTTACAAGCAAACATAACGTGAGTATATGGATGACTCCTGTAACTGATGTAGACATCCAGATAACGGAGTCGTTTAAGCAAAGCAAGAGGGTCTATGCCTGATCAAAAAACATTAAGCTGAAGCTTTTATTGTGACTCTTTTTAGCGGTAGATCCGGTAGCAGGCATACTTACCAAGGCAGTGGCGCCGACTTGCGTGATCCGGGAGTTCTGGAAGAGTCCGCCGCTGACCCCGGTCACCACATTTCCGGCGGCACTTCCGGTCGCCTGGCCGTTCTCACTGAACAGCCCACCTGGGAAAAATGCCCCGCGGCAACGCAGCGGCGCCAGCAGCCACGCAGAGCAAGATGGCGACGGTCTTCATCTTTGAAGGGAGCTGGAAACGTGATGGCGGAAGGTAAGATGCGGGAACTGTCTCATCGGTCGAAAGCGTGCAAGACATAATGGCTGATGTACACCATTGACCGGATGATTCATATCGGTATAAGCGTCCCACTTCAAAACTGATGCTCTCGGTGGACGGGTCACCCCAAAACTGCAAGTTTTCCGTTTTTTAGCATACTGATCACTTACCGGGGGAAAGGTAGCTGTGCTGTACAGAAGAGCTGGGAAGTGTTTGAAGTTGCCCTCTTCCGATTCTGACTTATATACCAAAAGCCGTATTCGGGCAAGTCCCACTGAATGGTCATGTACCCGGGATTCCCTGACCGGAGCGTGTCGCGGGGACGTAAGGAGAAAACGCACGATCCGGCCGACGAGTTCCGTTAGAGGAGCGCATGGTCGAGCTCGCCACCACCCACCGGGCGCCGGTCCGGTCTCTACACTTCAATGAAGCTCAATTTGCTCTTATAGACGACTGTCATTGCAGGCACGTAATGTGATGACGGGTTGTGCGCTGTTGTTGACTGTTGGTCATGTATATGAACAACAGTCCTTGATAAAGTGCGTCAAGGACAGTTTGTGTGGCGTTTTGAACTGCAAAGTTGAAACGACTGCGGTTGAAGGACATGTAAGAGAACGTAGCGATGTATCCGCCTAGACTCGTCCAAATCCGACTGGCACCTGCGAGCTTCGGGTCCCTGCCGCCGCCTCAGCGGCCGACCCTTGACCGCGGGCGAATCGGAAGACCCCACAGTCACGTGACGCCCCCCGACACCCAGTCAGATACAGAGCTCGGAAGAGAGCGAGGGCGAGGGCGCACAACCCGCACAATTGCACCATACAACCCTATAGTCACACCGGTTTCAGATAAGTGCGGCAAAAATTGAATCCATATGCCCGAGGCCAAGTAGAACAATTTTATCGCATCTGCTTTCTGTTTTCTATTCTATGTGTTCGTCACATCACGTGGTGAATGGATTAGAGTGTCATAAATGCTTACAATGTTGGACATATACTACCGTGTTTGGAATGCCTTCAGAGGTGTGTGCCCATGCAGCAAACCGTCGCAGCCGCAACAAAACTGCAGCTCTCCCCACGTTTTCAAACGGGCTGATGTTCTCCACCAAACATTCGATAGTTTGACTTCCCCGTCTTCTGCACTGCAGTGTGGGTGAATGTATCCAAAGACACCACACACAATTGGAAAGGTATTAAGCGAAGGCCCACGAGTAGTTGCGGGTTGAGTCCCAGAGAACAACTTACGCCACTGCTCGTCCGTTTGAAACCGCGCACCACGCATTCGCTGCCTATGAGCAGGACATCACCACCGTGCACAACTCGACCATCATCACGACTCCGTCGTGTGCTTAAGACGGATGTTGGTCTTCCACAGTCATGCGTCGGCTCGCCGCACGTTGGTCGGCTCCAGCTACCGTGTGCGTTCTTAGAGAGTGAGAGAAGGCTTCTTCACCTTTACAGCTGTTGCGTTATGCAAGGTTGTGATGCAAATTGTTGGAAAGATCAACTGGCGCCTTTTTTACAGATCAATTCCTTTGGTTGTGGACTGTCTGCTTTACGTTTGCAATTGCAAGTGAATACAAGGTGTTTGTATCTTAAATAAGAGCAAGCACTATGCTTTTGAATAAGTTTTCATAAGCTAATCCCAAAATATTGTCCGTCATTATATTGTGTAACTCTGCTGGCATGCCTTATCAATGTTTCCTTTGTCATAAGCTTTCTGTCCTCTAAACACATTTATTATAAGCATTTGTCGTATGTTGATTGAAGGTTGTACCGCAACTTAAAAGACTCTTTGGTTAGGTAAAATTATGGGTACATACCAATCTAATTTGTATAACGGATTGAGTTAGATCTAGCTTTCGATAAAATGATTGATATGGGTGATGCGATAAGCACTATGGCGTAAATATCGGGCAGACGCTTCCAAAGAATGCTTCAAAATGTTACTGTATGTGCTGCTTTTTTAACGTTGATTACATCACTCACAGTACGCTCTGGTTTTCAGTAATCAAGGCCATGAGAGTAAGTTTTCAGCAAGAGCAAAAGAGCTTGGGAAGCCCAAACGCGGGGCTACAGAGTGCGTATGATTGATGAGCAAGGCTTGATGCAGAAACAGTGCTTTAAGCTCATATTTGTTGGCATTACTAGCTCAAAGTTCTTCTTCTCATCCAAATCCAACCACAATGTTCACTCTTACATTTCGGTAGGCGCTGGTTTCACGATGCTAGCAAAGAAGACGTTGCTTCATTTATCAATATCAACGTTTTCAAGTTGTGCTAGAGCACGTTGCGACAAGCCCTTACTCGTGACTAGAACTGTGGTCATAAACACAGCATGAAACATGTCATATTAAGACAACAATAAATGACGCGAGTCCATGAGTAGATGATCACTGAAATGAATGGCGGCACGGATGAGCCATGCGCATCTCTAAACAGAGCCAAAGGCCGCACAGCGCGTCTTCCGCCAACAGCCAGCGGCGTACCTTGGCTAGGGAATCCCACGTATACGCCCATTCAGTGGGACCACCCCAAACCCGCTTGGTCGCATATAAGCCAGGAAATTGTGTGAGCAGCTTCAGAAGCTATTCCGTTCTCCCGCTGAGCACACTAACTCCTCACGGTTAGTGAGCAGGACTCGATGAACTCATTTGAGGTCAATGACGTCAGCTGACGTACTTTCCCCGAATTTGAATGGAGCTGTTACTGAATTGAAGCCGCTTGGTGTTGTTCGTAAACAAATGCAAGCCTGGCAACGATCAAATTGCTTACAAAGGCACCGTGTGGTGTATTCGGTTTTTGCATGGTACTTTATCGCTTGACACTGAAATGACTTACAGAAAACATGCGTGTGAATTTCGTCATCTTATGATCCGCCGTAACGTTTTCAGCTCCATCCAACAATGAAGACCGTCGCCATCTTGTTCTGCCTGGTTGCTGGCGCCGCTGCGTTGCCGCAGGGCTTCTTCCCAGGTGGTTTATTCAGTCAGAACGGCCAGGCGACCGGAAGTGCCGCCGGCAATGTGGTGTCCGGGGTCAGCGGTGGTCCCTTCCAGAGCTCCCGGATCACGCAAGTCAGCGCCACCGCCTTGGTAAGTGTGTCTGCTACTAGATATACCACTAGGAATTACGTGAAGTTAGCCCCAGTAGGCTGGTTGAGCTAAGCAATGTCGGTATAATGTTCTTCATGCAGCTGTGGACGATATACTATTGATTGAACCTCAGGACACTTATGATGAAATTGCGTAATCCAAGAATCACAGTGTCTGAAGTGACATAGCTGTCATCACCCCCATTGGTATATGCCAGCTGTATCTTACATAAAAACTCACATGTTGTTTCAGGGCTCAGCCAGGGGCAGTGCTGTAAGCTCCAACGTCGCCAGCGCCTCCAACGTCGCTTCCTCGGGGCTGTTTGGCAACCAGGAGTTCTCAAACACCAACACCGTCTCCAATCAGCAGACGTTCGGTGGTGGACTTAGCGGAAGTTACCAGCGGCCGATCGGTCAATTCCGGCGGCAGTACCGCAGGCCAAACTTCTACTAGTCATGATCTAGCTTGGCCTAGTGTTCGGGAAGTCGCCAGGATATATGTTACTCGCGTACATAATGTATCGACATTCGCATGATGACTAGATGCATGATCATGGTTGTGTTCCACCTTCACGAAATGAAATATACACAATGTCAAACTGATGCCTTCTGAAACCATGCATCTTTGGTGTCAGCTATGGGCATTGAAAAGACACTTCAACACGTAGCTGAGATGCAAAAAACGCACACGAATGGTTCATAGATTCCCCATTAGCACGAAGCATTTGAGCACAGCAATGTGAATCAACGTTCGCTAGCATTTTTCGAAGCCCTGGTAAGATAAGATACAGATCACTATGCATCTGTCATAGCTGGATAGTTATAAATAGGAAGATAAAATTGTTACCACCCGCCTAGTGAAAACAGTTTCAGGATCCGTGGATAAGCTAGACACTTAGTTCGTTTAGGTAGTTGTTTTACAGTCGATCCCGTTTAGACTCGTTAACAGTTCGCATTTAGTAATATCATTGCATCTATACAATTTTGTCCTGTCTTCTTTATGTTGTCTGGAACGTTTCTCGTCGATATGGCATTCAAGTTGTACCTCATTTCCATTGCCAGGAGCAGACCATGAGAGAAAAACAATTGGCATACAACAACCCATCTGATACATTTGGACCAAATTGATTGGGCCAGGTCTGATATGATGATTACCCTTTTATTGATTTCATCATTGTTAAACCTGATGGCATTGCGAATACTTTGCAAGCCCAACATACATGTAAGGAAACGCAAGTTACTACTTGTACGGTTGTGAACTCCTTCCTAAGTTCAAACTGACGAAAACGAAAGACGTTACCACGTCCGTGGCCTACGTAGCATTAGTCATGGACATCTGACAACAAGAGTGATCGACTAAGTGAGCTCACGTTCCAGAAGTAAGTTTTCACAAATTTGGCCTCCTAAGGACAGTCAAATGCAGGCTGGTCACGGAAGGATCAGACTGGTATCGGCGAAGACATGATATGACGTTACAAAGAAAAGTTGGGTCGCAAAATGATCCATCGAACTGTTTAAACCGAAATTATCGCACTGGAGTGGCCAAGATCTTTGCAGCAAGATTTGCTCGGCAGGGATTGTGGTCCCAAAGTCATATCTACAAAACATTTGATACAATGCTCATAGAGATGTCAGCACAACCATCATCTTTAATTTCCAACACTCAGCACGCCAGAGAGAGCTACAGGGTCATGGCATTTGGCGTCTCTCGTCAAGTCGCACCAGAAAGATATGACTAAACAATAGTGGATGCGATATTTGACAGGTCATATGAGGCCACGACCTTCAATTAGCACTTTGTAGAGTCTTGTTGTTCTCTCAAAAAATAAAATGCCTTGAAATTGATGAAAATGGCGTTGATTAGCTCCTGGAAAACTCCCCCCGAGATCGCCCCTCGTAAACACACACACACACACACGAGCCTGAATGACTATGAAATTGTCCAAGGAGGTCTTTGGTCAAAAGGAGCGAGGGCGAAATAAACTATATTGTGCAAGTGTGGTTAAAGCAGACTATTTCGAGCAGTTCAGAATAGCTCATTTCAACTGTATTTTTTACATATTTGCCGTTGTACGCCATACATACGTGCTCGCACATCCTACGCCATTTCTACGCACTTGGTAAAGATAGAAGCGGTGCTTCCATGTTTGCAGCTGGCCCGAGATCAGATAGCTCCAAACATCCAAATTCGTCAGATGGTTAATTTATTTCATGCTATGACAATGGAACACAATTAAGGTCATGCGAGTTTGAAAACGACGAGGAGTATGAATGCAACTATTGCATACTGAATGGTTCTTCATCCACTACACACACACATCGCTACACACTTTTAACAGATACCATAACAACTTCGCGAACACAGGGCCAGCTAGGTCATGACTAGTAGAAGTTCGGCCTGCGGTACTGCCGCCGAAATTGACCGATCGGCCGCTGGTAACTTCCGCTAAGTCCGCCACCGAACGTCTGCTGGTTGGAGACGGCGTTGGTGTTTGAGAACTCCTGGTTGCCGAACAGCCCCGAAGAAGCGACGTTGGAGGCGCTGGCCACGTTGGAGCTTACGGCGTTGTCATTGGCTGATCCCTGAAACAACACATGGATATTAACAAACAAACATAACGTGGGTATATGAATGACTCCTGTAACTGATGTAGACATCCAGATAACGGGGTTGTTTACGCAAAGCAGGAGGGTCCGTGCCTGATCAACGAGCATTAAGCTGAATCTTTTATTGTGACTCTTTTTAGCGGTGGATCCGGTAGCAGGCACACTTACCGAGGCTGTGGCGCTGACTTGCGCGATCCGAGAGCTCTGGAAGGGACCGCCGCTGACCCCGGTCACCACATTGCCGGCGGCACTTCCGGTCGCTTGACCGTTCTGACTGAATAAACCACCTGGGAAGAAGCCCTGCGGCAACGCAGCGGCGCCAGCAGCCACGCAGAGCAAGATGGCGACGGTCTTCATCTCTGAAGGGAGCTGGAAACGCGACGGCGGATTGTAAGATGCAGAAATTACCATCTGTTGAAAGCGTGCACGACGTAATTGGTGATGTACGAATCCCAATAACCGGATGATTTATGTCGGTATAAGCGCCATTTCAAAACTAATGTGCTTGGGGAAGGGTCGCTCTAAACCTGTGAGTTTTATGTTATTAGGATATGGGTCACTCACAGTAGGAAAGGTAGCTGTGCTATCCTGAAGGGCTGGAAGTGTCTGAACCTGCCCTCCTCCCAACCTGACTTATATACCAAGGAGCTGATTCGGGTCTGCTCCACTGATAGGGCGTGTACGCGGGATTCCCTGACCGCAGCGTGTCGCGGAGCATATAGAGAAAACGCACGGCCCGGCCGAAGGCTTCCGGTAGAAGTGCGCATGGACCACCTTACCATCACCCATCGGGCGCCGTCCCGATGCCTGCACTTTATTGAAGCTAATTTTGCTCTTGCAGATGATTGTCACTTACATACGTAGATACGCAATTGATACGATGTGTCTGCGGAGTTAATGACTGTTGCTCATATATGTGAACAATCGTCACTGACAACGTGCGTCAAGGACCGTTTCGGTGGCGTTTCAATCTGTCAAGTTTGGTCCAACCATGGCTGAACAATTCTGAAGTCAGACTGATTTCAGATGAGTGCGACTTAATTCAGATGCATTACAGTTTTCTGTTTTCGTTTGCATTTGTTCGTCGCAAGGTGTGGTAAATGGACACTTTAATATTCTTAATCACTTATAGTGATTCAGAATATTAAGGTGTCCTAAATAGTTATAATTTTGGGCTTAGACTGCTTATTTTGGAACACGTTCAGAGGTGTGCGCCTCGGCAGCCAAGTGTGGCTGCTGCGGCACAACTGCAGCCCACCTCATGTTTTTTTTGTTTTTTGCACATACTGCTGT
The DNA here is from genome assembly GCF_011947565.3 of Pollicipes pollicipes. Lineage (NCBI taxonomy): Eukaryota > Metazoa > Arthropoda > Thecostraca > Pollicipedomorpha > Pollicipedidae > Pollicipes > Pollicipes pollicipes. Next base: position 24,297,020 of record NW_023596448.1, on the reverse strand, counting down.
GCCCCACAAAACATTTAACATGCGCTCTGGTGAAGTTAAAATTAACACGTCCGAAGGTTTTCCCAATATGGTTTCCGAACGACGAGGTGTAGAAATGCCAAATTTTGCACATTCATACACAATTGAATAGCGTGTAGCTTGATTTTTTTCTAAAAAATTAGATTGACCTTGTCAAGTCATTGACCTAGGGCAGGTCAAAATCAGGCATCGATTCAGCGAAGTCAATTTCTAGGGAATCGCTCAATCTAATGCAACAACGGAGTGTTACACGAAACCATACATCTCTGAGATACTTTCTTAGCCAGTACAGCACCTGAATAAGCAAATTACATTGACTGAGGGTCAGGTATGAAATTCAGACAAAGGTCAAAACCAAATTGTGTTATTACATTAGGGGCTGCTGCATGGGATAGTTTCTAGTGCTCATGTCGAATTGATTGATAGAAAGGACCGCATTATACATCTTCCATAAACATCTTTTGAGTCAGAATATTTCACTGACCAAAAATGGCCCAGATCAACCGTTTGTTTTTAGGGGCATACTGCCTAGCGTCACTTTTGTGGGCTATTCAAATGCAAAACTCAAAGTATTCTTGCATGACTTTGGTCACCATTACCTCCGAGAAGTCCAACAAGACTACTGGTTCTAAGTGAGGATGTAACCTTTTGCTTAGAACAGGTATTTAGGTTATGGAGCCACTTCGGACACCAAGCTGGAGTTTGACATTGTTGGACTTTATTTAACCTGAAAGTCGTGCAATAGGAACCTCAAATTTTTGAATTAAGTGAGTTCATGTGCATGCCAACACACCCTGTCTGTCTGCTATTTTTTATTCTCCAGTATGTTAACTTAAGTGTTTGCCATTGATATGGAATTGCCTTCAAGGTTTATATTATTTTCACTGCCGGGAGATAAAACAATCAAAAAAAGCAATGGGCATGAGGCAACCGCTCTGATGCAACATGGCCAAATGGATTCGGCAATGTCTGATAAAATGGTTGACTAGTTGTTGATTTAATCATATTAGGCCTAATAGCACTGCTAGTACATTTGAAGGCTAACACACGCACGTAAAGGAAAACAAGATAGTTCTCTTACGATTATTGCCTGCTTCCTTATCTCAAACTGACGGCAAGAAAAGACGTTTCCGCTTGCGCAACTCAGATAGAAATAATCATGAACACCGGATCGCAAGGGTCGTCGACTATGTGAGCTCGCATCTCAGAAGTGTTTTCACCAATTTGGCCTACTCAATACAATCGATTGTCAGCTGGTCACGGAAGTATCAGCCTGGTATCAGCTGAATCATAACACCACGCAGCAAGATATCAGTCGGGCCACAGAATGATCCGTCGAACTGGCTGAACCAAAATTACTTCTGCTGGAGCTGTCAGGATCTTTCCAGCAAGATTTGCTTGGTGGGGACCATGATCTCACAGTCATATCTACAAGACATGTGATACAGTGCCCATAGAAATGTCAGCACAACCTTCAGCGTAATCTTCAGAACTCAACAACCTAGAGTCACAGGGTACGGGCATTGGGCAGCTATCGTCAAGCGGCATCAGAAATACATGACTAAACAGAAGTGAATGCGATCTTTGACTAGCCATATACATGTATGTATCATGCATCGGCCTTATATACCAGGGAGCTGATTCGGGCCTGTGTCACCGATTGGGCGTGTACGCGGGATTCCCTGGCCGGACCCTGTCGCGGGACGTGAGGAGAAAACGCACGGTCCGGCCGGCCAGTTCCGTTAGAGGAGCGCATGGACCAGTTCATCACCACCCACCGCGCGCCGGTCCGGTCTCTACACTTCAATGAAGCTCAATTTGCTCTTATAGACGACTGTCATTGCAGGTACGTAATGTGATGACGTGTCTGCGCTGTTGTTGACTGTTGGTCATGTATATGAACAATAGGCCTTGATAAAGTGCGTCAAGGACAGTTTGTGTGGCGTTTTGAACTGCAAGTTGAAACGACTGTGGCTGAAGGACATGTAAGAGAACGTAGCGATGTATTTGCCTGGACTCGTCCAAAATCCGACTGGCACCTGCAAGCGTCGGGTCCCTGCCGCTGCCTCAGCGGCCGACCCTTGACCCCGGCCGAATCGAGAGACCACAGTCACGTGACGCCCCCCGACACCCAGTCAGATGCAGAGCTCGGAAGACAGCGAGGACGAGGGCGCACACCACGCACAATCACACCACATAACCCTTTAGTCACGCCGCTTTCAGATAAGTGCGGCAAAAATTGAATCCATATGCCCGAGGCCAAGTAGAACAGTTTTATCGCATCTGCTTTCTGTTTTCTATTTCTATGTGTTCGTCACATCACGTGGTGAATGGATTAGAGTGTCATGCATGTTTACAATGTTGGACATATACTACCGTGTTTGGAATGCCTTCAGAGGTGTGTGCCTATGCAGCAAAACGTCGCAGCCGCAACGAAACTGCAGCTCTCCCCACGTTTTCAAACGGGCTGATGTTCTCCACCAAACATTCGATAGTTTGACTTCCCCGTCTTCTGCACTGCAGTGTGGGTGAATGTATCCAAAGACACCACACACAATTGGAAAGGTATTAAGCGAAGGCCCACGAGTAGTTGCGGGTTGAGTCCCAGAGAACAACTTACGCCACTGCTCGCCCGTTTGAAACCGCGGCACCACGCATTCGCTGCCTATGAGCAGGACATCACCACCGTGCACAACTCGACCATCATCACGACTCCGTCGTGTGCTTAAGACGGATGTTGGTCTTCCACAGTCATGCGTCGGCTCGCCGCACGTTGGTCGGCTCCAGCTACCGTGTGCGTTCTTAGAGAGTGAGAGAAGGCTTCTTCACCTTTACAGCTGTTGCGTAATGCAAGGTTGTGATGCAAATTGTTGGAAAGATCAACTGGCGCCTTTTTGAAGAGCATTTCCTTTGGTTGTGAACTGTCTGCTTTATGTTTACAATTGTGAGTGAATACAAGGTGGTTGTATCTTATATCAAAGCAAGCCACTATGCTTCTAAATATGTTCGCATAAACTTGTCTTAAAATATTGTCCGTCATTATATTGTGTAACTCTGCGGGCATGCCTTATCAATGTTTCCTTTGCCAAAAGCTTTCTGTCCTATGTACAAATTTATTATAAGCATTTGTGGTATGTTGATTGAAGGTTGTACCGCAACTTAAAAGACTCTTTGGTTGGGTAAAATTATGGGTACATACCAAACTAATTTGTATAACGTAATGAGTTAGATCTAGCTTTCGATAAAATGATTGATAGGGTGATGCGATAAACACTATGGCGTTAACATCGGGCAGACACTTCCAAAGAATGCTTCAAAATGTTTCTGTATGTGCTGCTTTTTTAACGTTGATTACATCACTCACAGTACGCTCTGGTTTTCAGTAATCAATGCCATGAGAGTAAGTTTTCAGCAAGAGCAAAGAGCTTGGGAAGCCCAAACGCGAGGCTACAGAGTGCTTATGATTGAGGAGCAAGGCTTGATGCAGAAACAGTGCTTTAAGCTCATATTTGTTGGCATTACTAGCTCAAAGTTCTTCTTCTCATCCAAATCCAACCACGATGTTCACTCTTACATTTCGGTAGGCGCTGGTTTCACGATGCTAGCAAAGAATACGTTGCTTCATTAATCAAGCTCAACGTTTCAAGTTCTGCTCGAGCACGTCGCGACAAGCCCTTGCTCGTGACTAGAATCGTGACCATAAACCACAGCATGAAAACATGTCACATTGAGGACAACAGTAAATGACGTGGGTCCATGAGTAGATGATATACTATTTCGACTCGACACCCCCGCCATCATCTCCTCAGTCACTGAAATGAATGGCGCCACGGATGAGCCATGCGCATCTCTAAACAGAGCCAAAGGCCGCACAGCGCGTCTTCCGCCAACAGCCGGCGGCGTACCTTGGCTAGGGAATTCCCACGTATACGCCTATTCAGTGGGACCACCCCAAACCCGTTTGGGGTCGCATATAAGCCAGGAAATTGTGTGAGCAGCTTCAGAAGCTATTCCGTTCTCCCGCTGAGCACACTAGCACACTCCTCACGGTTAGTGTGCAGGACTCGATGAACTCATTTGAGGTCAATGACGTCAGCTGACGTACTTTCCCCGAATTTGAATGGAGCTGTTACTGACTTAAAGCCGCTTGGTGTTGCTCGTAAACAAATGCAAGCCTGGCAACGATCAAATTGCTTACAAAGGCACCGTGTGGTGTATTCGGTATTTGCATGATACTTTATCGCTTGACACTGAAATGACTTACAGAAAACATGCATGTGAATTTCGTCATCTTATGATCCGCCGTAACGTTTCCAGCTCCATCCAACAATGAAGACCGTTGCCATCTTGTTCTGCCTGGTTGCTGGCGCTGCTGCGTTGCCGCAGGGCTTCTTCCCAGGGGTTTATTCAGTCAGAACGGCCAGGCGACCGGAAGTGCCGCCGGCAATGTGGTGACCGGGGTCAGCGGCGGTCCCTTCCAGAACTCTCGGATCACGCAAGTCAGCGCCACAGCCTCGGTAAGTGTGCCTGCTATTGGTGATACCACTAGGGATTACGTGAAGTTAGCCCCAGTAGACTGGTTGAGCTAAGCAATGTCGGTATAATGTTCTTCATGCAGCTGTGGACTATATACTATTGATTGAACCTCAGGACACTTATGATGAAATTGCATAATTCAAGAAACACAGTGTCTGAAGTGACATAGATGTCATCACCTCCACTGGTGTATGCCAGCTGTATCTTACAAAAAAAATCACGTGTTGTTTCAGGGCTCAGCCAGTGGCAACGCCGTAAGCTCCAACGTCGCCAGCGCCTCCAACGTCGCTTCTTCGGGGCTGTTCGGCAACCAGGAGTTCTCAAACACCAACGCCGTCTCCAACCAGCAGACGTTCGGTGGTGGACTTAGCGGAAGTTACCAGCGGCCGATCGGTCAATTCCGGCGGCAGTACCGCAGGCGGAACTTCTACTAGTCATGATCTAGCTCGCCCTGCGTTCAGGATATTGTTAAGGCATCTGTTCTTTGCGTACGCGATGTATCGTCATTTGCATTGTGGCTAGACTCATGATCATGGTTGTGTTTCATCGTCATGAAATGAAATATATACAGTACTTGAAGGACGCCTTTTGAAGTCATAGATTTCTAGTGTCAGCTGGAGACAGTGAAAAATCACTTTCACACCATGCAACTGAGATGCAAGAAGCGCACACAAAAGGCTCTTAGATTCCCCATTAGCACGAAGCATTTGAGCATGGCAATGTGAATCAACGTTCGCTAAACATTTTCCAAAGCCCTGATAAGATAAGATACAGACCACTATGCATCTGTCATAACTGAATAGTTACAAGCAGGAGGAGCAAATTGTTGCCACCCGCCTAGTGAAGAGAGTTTCAGGATTGGTGGATAAACTAGGCATTTAGTTTGCCGTGGTGCTTTGAATATTTGACAGATGTGTCCTGTTGACTAGCAAGGTGGCACTGGATAGGTTATTACCAAAATGAATGTGTCGGTGGTCAAATCGACACCAGAAGCGGTCTACAGTCGATCCCATTTACAGTTCGCATTTAATGATATCGGTACATAAATAAAAGTTTGGCCTGTCCGCCTTTGTATAGTCCTCCGTATGTTCTCTGAAATGTTCCTCGTCGGTATGGCCTTCGAGTTTTACCTTATTTCCATTGCCGGGACCAAAGAACATGAGATAAAAACAATTGACATGAGGCAACCGATCTGATGCAATTGGACCAAAGGATTCGTTCAGGTCTGTTATGATGGTTACCTTTTAAACGATTTCATCATTGTTAAACCTGATGGCGTTGCTAGAACTTTTGTAGCCCAATACACATGTAAGGGAAAGTAAGTTACTAATTGTACGGTGTTACTCCTTCTTAGTTTCAAACTGACCAAATCGGAAGGCGTTGTCGCGTCCGTGGCCTATATAGCATTAGTCATGGACATCTTACTGCAAAAGTGATCGACAAAGTGAGCTCGCGTCCCAGAAAATAGTTTTCAAAAATTTGGCCTTCTAAGGACAGTCAAATGCAGACTGGTCACGGAAGGATCTGGCTGGTATCGGCCAAATCACGGTATAGACGTCACAAGGTAACGTCGGGTCACAAAATCATCCATCGAACTTGTTAAACCGCAATTACTTACCTCCGCTGCAGTAGTCAGCATCTTTGCAGCAAGATTGCTTGGCAGCGACTATGATCCCAGAGTCAGATTTACAGAACATTTCATACAGTGCTTATAGAAATGTCAGCACAACCATCACCTTTCATTCAGGTACTCAGCACGCTGGAGCCACAGGATAATGACATTTGGCCGCTCTTGGTCAAGCCGCATCAGAAAGATATGACTAAACGATAGTGAACGTGATATTTGACCGGTCATTGTGAGGCATGACCTTCAGTTAGCACTTTGTAGAGTCCGCCTGTTATCTCAGAAATATAATATGCCTCGACATTGAGAAAGATGGCGCTGGATGCATCTTAGAAATCTCCCCGAGATCGCCTCTCGTGAACACCAACAAATGCGAGTCTGAATTATTGAAATTGACTAGGAGGTCTTTGGTCAAAAAGAGCGAGGAGGAATTAAACTACAATCGTACAAGTGTAGTTGAAGCAGTTGAAAATGAGACAGAATATTCCGACCATTAATAATGGCTCATTTCAGCTGCTTTCCACATACTTGCCCTTCTACACCATTCATGCATACTTTCATACATATTTGCACATACCGCGCCGTTCTTACATACTTGCTGCAGATAGAAGTGGCAACCCCTATGTTTGCAGCTAGCCTGGGATCAGATAGCTCCAAACGTCCAAATTCGTCAGATGGTTCATTTGTTTCATGCTATGACAATGGAACACAACTAGGGTCATGTGAGTTGGAAAACGACGAGGAGTATGAATGCAACCATTGCAAACTGAATGGTTCTTCATCCGCTACACACACACATCGCTACACACTATTAACAGATACCATAACAACTTCCCGAACACAGGGCCAGCTAGGTCATGACTAGTAGAAGTTCGGCCTGCGGTACTGCCGCCGAAATTGACCGATCGGCCGCTGGTAACTTCCGCTAAGTCTGCCACCGAACGTCTGCTGGTTGGAGACGGCGTTGGTGTTTGAGAACTCCTGGTTGCCGAACAGCCCCGAAGAAGCGACGTTGGAGGCGCTGGCGACATTGGAGCTTACGGCGTTGCCGCTGGCTGAACCCTGAAACACCACATGGATATTTACAAGCAAACATAACGTGAGTATATGGATGACTCCTGTAACTGATGTAGACATCCAGATAACGGAGTCGTTTAAGCAAAGCAAGAGGGTCTATGCCTGATCAAAAAACATTAAGCTGAAGCTTTTATTGTGACTCTTTTTAGCGGTAGATCCGGTAGCAGGCATACTTACCAAGGAAGTGGCGCCGACTTGCGTGATCCGGGAGTTCTGGAAGAGTCCGCCGCTGACCCCGGTCACCACATTTCCGGCGGCACTTCCGGTCGCCTGGCCGTTCTCACTGAACAGCCCACCTGGGAAAATGCCCCGCGGCAACGCAGCGGCGCCAGCAGCCACGCAGAGCAAGATGGCGACCGTCTTCATCTTTGAAGGGAGCTGGAAATGTGATGGCGGAAGGTAAGATGCGGGAACTGTCTCATCGGTCGAAAGCGTGCAAGACATAATGGCTGATGTACACCATTGACGGGATGATTCATATCGGTATAAGCGTCCCACTTCGAAACTGATGCGCTCGGTGGACGGGTCACCCCAAAACTGCAAGTTTTCCGTTTTTAGCATACTGGTCACTTACCGGGGGAAAGGTAGATGTGCTGTAACAGAATAGCTGGGAAGTGTTTGAAGTTGCCCTCTTCCGATTCTGACTTATATACCAAAAGCCGGATTCGGGCAAGTCCCACTGAATGGTCATGTACCCGGGATTCCCTGACCGGAGCGTGTCGCGGGACGTAAGGAGAAAACGCACGATCCGGCCGACGAGTTCCGTTAGAGGAGCGCATGGTCGAGCTCACCACCACCCACCGGGGCGCCGGTCCGGTCTCTACACTTCAATGAAGCTCAATTTGCTCTTATAGACGACTGTCATTGCAGGTACGTAATGTGATGACGGGTGTGCGCTGTTGTTGACTGTTGATCATGTATATGAGCAACAGTCCTTGATAAAGTGCGTCAAGGACAGTTTGTGTGGCGTTTTGAACTGCAAAGTTGAAACGACTGTCGTTGAAGGACATGTAAGAGAACGTAGCGATGTATCCGCCTAGACTCGTCCAAAATCCGACTGGCACCTGCGAGCTTCGGGTCCCTGCCGCCGCCTCAGCGGCCGACCCTTGACCCCGGGCGAATCGGAAGGCCCACAGTCACGTGACGCCCCCCGGCACCCAGTCAGATACAGAGCTCGGAAGAGAGCGAGGGCGAGGGCGCACAACCCGCACAATTGCACCATACAACCCTATAGTCACACCGGTTTCAGATAAGTGCGGCAAAAATTGAATCCATATGCCCGAGGCCAAGTAGAACAATTTTATCGCATCTGCTTTCTGTTTTCTATTCTATGTGTTCGTCACATCACGTGGTGAATGGATTAGAGTGTCATAAATGTTTACAATGTTGGACATATACTACCGTGTTTGGAACACCTTCAGAGGTGTGTGCCTATGCAGGCAAAACGTCGCAGCCGCAACAAAACTGCAGCTCTCCCCACGTTTTCAAACGGGCTGATGTTCTCCACCAAACATTCGATAGTTTGACTTCCCCGTCTTCTGCACTGCAGTGTGGGTGAATGCATCCAAAGACCACCACACACAATTGGAAAGGTATTAAGCGAAGGCCCACGAGTAGTTGCGGGTTGAGTCCCAGAGAACAACTTACGCCACTGCTCGTCCGTTTGAAACCGCGCACCACGCATTCGCTGCCTATGAGCAGGACATCACCACCGTGCACAACTCGACCATCATCACGACTCCGTCGTGTGCTTAAGACGGATGTTGGTCTTCCACAGTCATGCGTCGGCTCGCCGCACGTTGGTCGGCTCCAGCTACCGTGTGCGTTCTTAGAGAGTGAGAGAAGGCTTCTTCACCTTTACAGCTGTTGCGTTATGCAAGGTTGTGATGCAAATTGTTGGAAAGATCAACTGGCGCCTTTTTTTAAAGATCAATTCCTTTGGTTGTGGACTGTCCGCTTTACGTTTGCAATTGTAAGTGAATACAAGGTGTTTGCATCTTAAATAAGAGCAAGCACTATGCTTTTGAATAAGTTTTCATAAGCTAATCCCAAAATATTGTCCGTCATTATATTGTGTAACTCTGCTGGCACGCCTTATCAATGTTTCCTTTGCCAAAAGCTTTCTGACCTATGTACAAATTTATTATAAGCATTTGTCGTATGTTGATTGAAGGTCGTACCGCAACTTAAAAGACTCTTTGGTTGGGTAAAATTATGGGTACATACCAATCTAATTTGTATAACGGATTGAGTTAGATCTAGCTTTCGATAAAATGATTGATATGGGTGATGCGATAAACACTATGGCGTAAGCATCGGGTAGACACTTCCAAAGAATGCTTCAAAATGTTACTGTATGTGCTGCTTTTTTAACGTTGATTACATCACTCACAGTACGCTCTGGTTTTCAGTAATCAAGGCCATGAGAGTAAGTTTTCAGCAAGAGCAAAAGAGCCTGGGAAGCCCAAACGCGAGGCTACAGAGTGCGTATGATTGATGAGCAAGGCTTGATGCAGAAACAGTGCTTTAAGCTCATATTTGTTGGCATTACTAGCTCAAAGTTCTTCTTCTCATCCAAATCCAACCACAATGTTCACTCTTACATTTCGGTTGGCGCTGGTTTCACGATGCTAGCAAAGAATACGTTGCTTCATTAATCAAGCTCAACGTTTCAGGTTGTGCTCGAGCACGTTGCAAGAAGCCCTTACTCGTGACTAGAATCGTGACCATAAACACAGCATAAAACATGTCATATTGGGACAGCAGCAAGTGACGCGGGTCCATGGGTAGATGATATAATATTTCGACTCGACACCCCCGCCATCATCTCCTCAGTCACTGAAATGACTGGCGCCACGGATGAGCCATGCGCTTCTCTAAACAGGGCCAAAGGCCGCACTGGGCGTCTTCCGCCAACAGCCAGCGGCGTACCTTGGCTAGGGAATCCCACGTATACGCCCGTTCAGTGGGACCACCCCAAACCCGTTTGGTCGCATATAAGCCAGGAAATTGTGTGAGCAACTTCAGAAGCTATTCCGTTCTACCGCTGAGCACACTAACTCCTCACGGTTAGTGAGCAGGACTCGATGAACTCATTTGAGGTCAATGACGTCAGCTGACGTACTTTCACCGAATTTGAATGGAGATTTTGCTGACTTAAAGCCGCTTGGTGTTGATCGTAAATAAATGCAAGCCTGGCAACGATCAAATTGCTTACAAAGGCACCGTGTGGTGTATTCGGTATTTGCATGATACTTTATCGCTTGACATTGAATTGACTTACCGAAAACATGCATGTGAATTTCGTCATCTTATGATCCGCCGTAACGTTTCCAGCTCCATCCAACAATGAAGACCGCCGCCATCTTGTTCTGCCTGGTTGCTGGCGCCGTTGCGTTGCCGCAGGGCTTCTTCCCAGGTGGTTTATTCAGTCAGAACGGCCAGGCGACCGGAAGTGCCGCAGGCAACTGTGGTGTCCGGGGTCAGCGGTGGTCCCTTCCAGAGCTCCCGGATCACGCAAATCAGCGCCACCGCCTCGGTAAGTGTGTCGGCTACTAGATATACCACTAGGGATTGTGTGAAGTTAGCCCCAGTAGGCTGGTTGAGCTAAGCAATGTCGGTACAATGTTCTTCATGCAGCTGTGGACGATATACTATTGATTGAACCTCAGGACACTTATGATGAAATTGCATAATCCAAGAATCACAGTGTCTGAAGTGTCATAGTTGACATAACCCCCATTAGTATATTCCAGCTGTATCTTACATGAAAAACTCACATGTTGTTTCAGGGCTCAGCCAGTGGCAACGCCGTAAGCTCCAACTCCGCCAGCGCCTCCAACGCTGTTTCTTCGGGGCTGTTCGGCAACCAGGAGTTCTCAAACACCAACGCCGTCTCCAACCAGCAGACGTTCGGTGGTGGACTTAGCGGAAGTTACCAGCGGCCGATCGGTCAATTCCGGCGGCAGTACCGCAGGCCAAACTTCTACTAGTCATGATCTAGCTTGGCCTAGTGTTCGGGAAGTCGCCAGGATATATGTTACTCGCGTACATAATGTATCGACATTCGCATAATGACTAGATGCATGATCATGGCTGTGTTTCACCTTCACGAAATATACACAATAAATATAAACAAATATACACAATATCTAACTGATGCCTTTTGAAACCATGCATTTTTGGTGTCAGCTATGGGCATTGAAAAGACACTTCCACACCTAGCTGAGATGCAAAACACGCACAGCGAATGATTCATAGATTCCCCATTAGCACGAAGCATTTGAGCACAGCAATGTGAATCAACGCTCGCTAGCATTTTTCGAAGCCCTGGTAAGATAAGATACAGATCACTATGCATCTGTCATAGCTGGATAGTTATAAATAGGAAGATAAAATTGTTACCACCCGCCTAGTGAAAACAGTTTCAGGATCCGTGGATAAGCTAGACATTTAGTTCGTTTAGGTAGTTATTTTACAGTCGATCCCGTTTAGAGATCATAAACAGTTCGCATTTAGTAATAGCAGTGGATCTATACGAGTTTGGCCTGTCTTCTTTATGTTCTATGAAACGTTTCACGTCGATGTGGCATTCAAGTTTTACCTTATTTCCATTGCCAGGAACAAAGACCATGGGAGGAAACAATTGGCATAAGGCAACCGATCTTATGCAATTGGACCAAATGGATTGGGCCAGGTATGATATGATGATTACCCTTTTATTGATTTCATCATTGCTAAACCTGATGGCATTGCGAATACTTTGCAAGCCCAACATACATGTAAGGAAAAACAAGTTACTACTTGTACGGTTGTCAACTCCTTCCTAAGTTCAAGCTGACGAAAACGAAAGACGTTGTCACGTCCGTGGCCTACGTAGCATTAGTCATGAGCATCTGACCACAAGAGTGATCGACTAAGTGAGCTCACGTTCCAGAAGTAAGTTTTCAAAAAATTGGCCTCCTAAGGACAGTCAAATGCAGGCTGGTTACGGAAGGATCAGACTGGTATCGGCGAAGACATGATATGACGTAACAAAGAAAGGTTGGGTCGCAAAATGATCCATTGAACTGTTTAAATCGAAATTATCGCACTGGAGTGGCCAAGATCTTTGCAGCAAGATTTGCTTGGCAGGGACTGTGGTCCCAAAGTCATATCTACAAAACATTTGATACAATGCTCACTAGAGATGTCAGCACAACCATCATCTTTAATTCCAACACTCAGCACGCTAGAGAGAGCTACAGGGTAATGGCATTTGGCGGCTCTCGTCAAGTCGCACCAGAAAGATATGACTAAACAATAGTGGATGCGATATTTGACAGGTCATATGAGGCCACGACCTTCAATTAGCACTTTGTAGAGTCTTGCTGTTCTCTCAAAAAATAAAATGCCTTGAAATTGATGAAGATGGCGTTGATTAGCTCCTGGAAAACTCCCCGAGATCGCCCCTCGTGAACACACACACACACACGAGCCTGAATGACTATGAAATTGTCCAAGGAGGTCTTTGGTCAAAAGGAGCGAGGGCAAAATAAACTATATTGTGCAAGTGTGGTTAAAGCAGACTATTTCGAGCAGTTCATAATAGGCTCATTTCAACTGTATTTTTTACATATTTGCCGTTGTACGCCATGCATACGTGCTTGCACATCCTACGCCATTTCTACGCACTTGGTAAAGATAGAAGCGGTGCTTCCATGTTTGCAGCTGGCCCGAGATCAGATAGCTCCAAATATCCAAATTCGTCAGATGGTTCATTTATTTCATGCTATGACAATGGAACACAATTAAGGTCATGCTGAGTTTGAAAACGACGAGGAGTATGAATGCAACTATTGCATACTGAATGGTTCTTCATCCGCTACACACACACATCGCTACACACTTTTAACAGATACCATAACAACTTCCTGAACACAGGGCCAGCTAGGTCATGACTAGTAGAAGTTCGGCCTGCGGTACTGCCGCCGGAAGTTGACCGATCGGCCGCTGGTAACTTCCGCTAAGTCCGCCACCGAACGTCTGCTGGTTGGAGACGGCGTTGGTGTTTGAGAACTCCTGGTTGCCGAACAGCCCCGAAGAAGCGACGTTGGAGGCGCTGGCCACGTTGGAGCTTACGGCGTTGTCATTGGCTGATCCCTGAAACAACACATGGATATTAACAAACAAACATAACGTGGGTATATGAATGACTCCTGTAACTGATGTAGACATCCAGATAACGGGGTCGTTTAAGCAAAGCAGGAGGGTCCGTGCCTGATCAACGAGCATTAAGCTGAATCTTTTATTGCGACTCTTTTTAGCGGTGGATCCGGTAGCAGGCACACTTACCGAGGCTGTGGCGCTGACTTGCGTGATCCGAGAGCTCTGGAAGGGACCGCCGCTGACCCCGGACACCACATTGCCGGCGGCACTTCCGGTCGCCTGACCGTTCTGACTGAACAGACCACCTGAGAAGAAGCCCTGCGGCAATGCAGCGGCTCCAGCAGCCACGCAGAACAAGATGGCGACGGTCTTCATCTCTGAAGGGAGCTGGAAACGCGACGGCGGATTGTAAGATGCAGAAATTATCATCGGTTGAAAGCGTGCACGACATAATTGGTGATGTACGAACCCCACTAACTGGATGATTTATGTCGGTATACGCGCCATTTCGAAAGTAATGTGCTTGGGGGAAGGGTCACTCTAAAGCTGTGAGTTTTATGTTATTAGGATATGGGTCACTCACAGTAGGAAAGGTAGCTGTGCTGTCCTGAAGAAGCTGGGAAGTGTCTGAAGCTGCCCTCCTCCCAACCTGACTTATATACCAGGGAGCTGATTCGGGCCTGCTCCACTGATTGGGCGTGTGCGCGGGATTCCCTGACCGGAGCGTGTCGCAGAGCATTTGGAGAAAACGCACGGCCCGGCCGAAGGCTTCCGGTAGAGGTGCGCATGGACCAGCTTACCATCACCCATCGGGAGTAGTCCCGATACCTGCACTTTATTGAAGCTAATTTTCTCTTACAGATGATTGTCACTTACATACGTAGATACGCAATTGATACGACGTGTCTGCAGAGTTAATGGCTGTTGCTCATATATGCGAACAATCGTCACTGACAACGTGCGTCAAGGACCGTTTCGGTGGCGTTTCAAACTGTCAAGTTTGGTCCAACCATGGCTGAACAATTCTGAAGTCAGACTGCTTTAAGATGAGTGCGACTTAAGTCAGATGCATTACAGTTTTCTGCTTTCGTTTACATTTGTTCGTCGCAAGGTGTGGTAAATGGACACTTTAATATTCTTAATCACTTATAGTGATTCAGAATATTAAGGTGTCCTTAATGGTTATAATTTTGGGCTTAGACTGCTTAGTTTGGGACACGTTCAGAGGTGTGCGCTTCGGCAGCCAAGTGTGGCTGCTGCAGCACAACTGCAGCCCACCTCATGTTTTTTGTTTTTGCACATACTGCTGTGCTCCACAAAACATTTAACATACGCTCTGGTAAAGTTCAAATTAACACGTCCGAAGGTTTTCCCAAAATGGTTTCCGAACGACGAGGTGTTGAAATGCCAAAGTTTGCATATTCATACACAATTGAATAGCGTGTAGCTTGATTTTTTCTGAAAAATTAGATTGACCTTGTAAAGTCATTGACCTAGGGCAGGTCAAAATCAGGCATCGATTCAGCGAAGTTAATTGCTAGGGAATCGCTCAATCTAATACAACAACGGAGTGTTACACGAAACCATACATCTCTGAGATACTTTATTGGCCAATACAGCACCTGAATAAGCAAATCACATTGACTGAGGGTCAGGTACGAAATTCAGACAAAGGTCAAAACCAAACTGTGCTATTACATTAGGGGCTGTTGCATGGGGTAGTTTCTAGTGCTCATGTCGAATTGATTGATAGAAAGGACCGCATTATACATCTTCCATGAACATCTTTTGAGTCAGAATATTTCACTGACCAAAAATGGCCCAGATCAACCGTTTGTTTTTAGGGGCATACTGCCTAGCGTCACCTTTGTGGGCTATTCAAATGCAAAACTCAAAGTATTCTTGCATGATTTCGGTCACCATTATTTCCGAGAAGTCCAACAAGGCTACTGGTTCGAAATGAGGATGTGACCTTTTGCTTAGAACATGCATTTAGGTTATGGAGCCACTTCGGACACCAAGCTGGAGTTTGACATTGTTTGACTTTATTTAACCTGAAAGTCGTGCAATAGGAACCTCAAACTTTTGAATTAAGTGAGTTCATGTGCATGCCAACACACCCTGTCTGTCCGCTATTTTTTACTCTCAAGTATATTAACATAGGTGTTTGCCATTGATATGGAATTGCCTTCAAAGTTTACATTATTTTCACTACCGGGAGATAAAACCATCCAAAAAAGCGATGGGCATGAGGCAACCGCTCTGGTGCAACATGGCGAAATGGATTCGGCAATGTCTGATAAAATGGTTGACTAGTTGTTGATTTAGTCATTTTAGGCCTGATAGCACTGCTAGTACATTTGAAGGCTAACACACGCACGCAAAGGAAAACAAGATAATTCTCTTACGATTATTACCTGCTTCCTTATCTCAAACTGACGGCAAGAAAAGACGTTTCCGCTTGCGCAGCTCAGATAGAAGTAATCATGAACACCGGATCGCAAGAGTCGTCGACTATGTGAGCTCGCATCTCAGAAGTGTTTCCACCAATTTGGCCTACTCAATACAATCGATTGTCAGCTGGTCACGGAAGTATCAGCCTGGTATCAGCTGAATCATAACACTACGTAGCAAGATGCAGTCGGGCCACAAAATGATCCGTCGAACTGGCTGAACCAAAATTACTCTGCTGGAGCTGTCAGGATCTTGCCAGCAATATTTGCTTGGTGGGGACCATGATCTCACAATCATATCTACAAGACATGTGATACAGTGCCCATAGAAATGTCAGCACAACCTTCAGCGTAATCTTCAGAACTCAACAACCTAGAGTCACAGGGTACGGGCATTGGGCAGCTATCGTCAAGCGGCATCAGAAATACATGACTAAACAGAAGTGAATGCGATCTTTGACTAGCCATATACATGTATGTATCATGCATCGGCCTTATATACCAGGGAGCTGATTCGGGCCTGTGTCACCGATTGGGCGTGTACGCGGGATTCCCTGGCCGGACCCTGTCGCGGGACGTGAGGAGAAAACGCACGGTCCGGCCGGCCAGTTCCGTTAGAGGAGCGCATGGACCAGTTCATCACCACCCACCGCGCGCCGGTCCGGTCTCTACACTTCAATGAAGCTCAATTTGCTCTTATAGACGACTGTCATTGCAGGTACGTAATGTGATGACGGGTGTGCGCTGTTGTTGACTGTTGGTCATGTATATGAACAACAGTCCTTGATAAAGTGCGTCAAGGACAGTTTGTGTGGCGTTTTGAACTGCAAAGTTGAAACGACTGTGGTTGAAGGACATGTAAGAGAACGTAGCGATGTATTTGCCTGGACTCGTCCAAAATCCGACTGGCACCTGCAAGCGTCGGGTCCCTGCCGCTGCCTCAGCGGCCGACCCTTGACCCCGGGCGAATCGAGAGACCCACAGTCACGTGACGCCCCCCGACACCCAGTCAGATGCAGAGCTCGGAAGACAGCGAGGACGAGGGCGCACACCACGCACAATCACACCACATAACCCTTTAGTCACGCCGCTTTCAGATAAGTGCGGCAAAAATTGAATCCATATGCCCGAGGCCAAGTAGAACAATTTTATCGCATCTGCTTTCTGTTTTCTATTCTATGTGTTCGTCACATCACGTGGTGAATGGATTAGAGTGTCATGCATGTTTACAATGTTGGACATATACTACCGTGTTTGGAATGCCTTCAGAGGTGTGTGCCTATGCAGCAAAACGTCGCAGCCGCAACAAAACTGCAGCTCTCCCCACGTTTTCAAACGGGCTGATGTTCTCCACCAAACATTCGATAGTTTGACTTCCCCGTCTTCTGCACTGCAGTGTGGGTGAATGCATCCAAAGACACCACACACAATTGGAAAGGTATTAAGCGAAGGTCCACGAGTAGTTGCGGGTTGAGTCCCAGAGAACAACTTACGCCACTGCTCGTCCGTTTGAAACCGCGCACCACGCATTCGCTGCCTATGAGCAGGACATCACCACCGTGCACAACTCGACCATCATCACGACTCCGTCGTGTGCTTAAGACGGATGTTGGTCTTCCACAGTCATGCGTCGGCTCGCCGCACGTTGGTCGGCTCCAGCTACCGTGTGCGTTCTTAGAGAGTGAGAGAAGGCTTCTTCACCTTTACAGCTGTTGCGTTATGCAAGGTTGTGATGCAAATTGTTGGAAAGATCAACTGGCGCCTTTTTTAGAGATCAATTCCTTTGGTTGTGGACTGTCTGCTTTACGTTTGCAATTGTAAGTGAATACAAGGTGTTTGTATCTTAAATAAGAGCAAGCACTATGCTTTTGAATAAGTTTTCATAAGCTAATCCCAAAATATTGTCCGTCATTATATTGTGTAACTCTGCTGGCATGCCTTATCAATGTTTCCTTTGCCAAAAGCTTTCTGACCTATGTACAAATTTATTATAAGCATTTGTCGTATGTTGATTGAAGGTTGTACCGCAACTTAAAAGACTCTTTGGTTGGGTAAAATTATGGGTACATACCAATCTAATTTGTATAACGGATTGAGTTAGATCTAGCTTTCGATAAAATGATTGATATGGGTGATGCGATAAACACTATGGCGTAAACATCGGGTAGACACTTCCAAAGAATGCTTCAAAATGTTACTGTATGTGCTGCTTTTTTAACGTTGATTACATCACTCACAGTACGCTCTGGTTTTCAGTAATCAAGGCCATGAGAGTAAGTTTTCAGCAAGAGCAAAAGAGCCTGGGAAGCCCAAACGCGAGGCTACAGAGTGCGTATGATTGATGAGCAAGGCTTGATGCAGAAACAGTGCTTTAAGCTCATATTTGTTGGCATTACTAGCTCAAAGTTCTTTTTCTCATCCAAATCCAACCACGATGTTCACTCTTACATTTCGGTAGGCGCTGGTTTCACGATGCTAGCAAAGAATACGTTGCTTCATTAATCAAGCTCAACGTTTCAGGTTGTGCTCGAGCACGTTGCAACAAGCCCTTACTCGTGACTAGAATCGTGACCATAAACACAGCATAAAACATGTCATATTGGGACAGCAGCAAGTGACGCGGGTCCATGGGTAGATGATATAATATTTCGACTCGACACCCCCGCCATCATCTCCTCTGTCACTGAAATGACTGGCGCCACGAATGAGCCATGCGCATCTCTAAACAGAGCCAAAGGCCGCACAGCGCGTCTTCCGCCAACAGCCAGCGGCGTACCTTGGCTAGGGAATCCCACGTATACGCCCGTTCAGTGGGACCACCCCAAACCCGTTTGGTCGCATATAAGCCAGGAAATTGTGTGAGCAGCTTCAGAAGCTATTCCGTTCTACCGCTGAGCACACTAACTCCTCACGGTTAGTGAGCAGGACTCGATGAACTCATTTGAGGTCAATGACGTCAGCTGACGTACTTTCCCCGAATTTGAATGGAGATTTTGCTGACTTAAAGCCGCTTGGTGTTGCTCGTAAACAAATGCAAGCCTGGCAACGATCAAATTGCTTACAAAGGCACCGTGTGGTGTATTCGGTATTTGCATGGTACTTCATCGCTTGACACTGAAATGACTTACAGAAAACATGCATGTGAATTTCGTCATCTTATGATCCGCCGTAACGTTTC
Organism: Pollicipes pollicipes; assembly: GCF_011947565.3. Taxonomy (NCBI): domain Eukaryota; kingdom Metazoa; phylum Arthropoda; class Thecostraca; order Pollicipedomorpha; family Pollicipedidae; genus Pollicipes; species Pollicipes pollicipes. The sequence continues at coordinate 24,277,987 of NW_023596448.1, read as the reverse complement.
CAGCTCCATCCAACAATGAAGACCGTTGCCATCTTGTTCTGCCTGGTTGCTGGCGCCGCTGCGTTGCCGCAGGGCTTCTTCCCAGGTGGTTTATTCAGTCAGAACGGTCAGGCGACCGGAAGTGCCGCCGGCAATGTGGTGACCGGGGTCAGCGGTGGTCCCTTCCAGAACTCTCGGATCACGCAAGTCAGCGCCACAGCCTCGGTAAGTGTGCCTGCTATTGGTGATACCACTAGGGATTATGTGAAGTTAGCCCCAGTAGACTGGTTGAGCTAAGCAATGTCGGTATAATGTTCTTCATGCAGCTGTGGACTATATACTACTGATTGAACCTCAGGACACTTATGATGAAATTGCATAATTCAAGAAACACAGTGTCTGAAGTGACATAGATGTCATCACCTCCATTGGTGTATGCCAGCTGTATCTTACAAAAAAATCACGTGTTGTTTCAGGGCTCAGCCAGTGGCAACGCCGCAAGCTCCAACGTCGCCAGCGCCTCCAACGTCGCTTCCTCGAGGCTGTTCGGCAACCAGGAGTTCTCAAACACCAACGCCGCCTCCAACCAGCAGACGTTCGGTGGTGGACTTAGCGGAAGTTACCAGCGGCCGATCGGTCAATTCCGGCGGCAGTACCGCAGGCCGAACTTCTACTAGTCATGATCTAGCTCGCCCTGCGTTCAGGATATTGTTAAGGCATATGTTCTTTGCGCACGCGATGTATCGTCATTTGCATTGTGGCTATACTCATGATCATGGTTGTGTTTCATCGTCATGAGATGAAATATATACAGTACTTGAAGGACGCCTTTTGAAGTCATAGATTTCTAGTGTCAGCTGGAGACAGTGAAAAATCACTTTCACCCATGCAACTGAGATGCAAGAAACGCACACAAAAGGCTCTTAGATTCCCCATTAGCACAAAGCATTTGAGCATGGCAATGTGAATCAACGTTCGCTAACATTTTCCAAAGCCCTGATAAGATAAGATACAGACCACTATGCATCTGTCATAACTGAATAGTTACAAGCAGGAGGAGCAAAATTGTTGCCACCCGCCTAGTGAAGAGAGTTTCAGGATTGGTGGATAAACTAGGCATTTAGTTTGCCGTGGTGCTTTGAATATTTGACAGATGTGTCCTGTTGACTAGCAAGGTGGCACTGGATAGGTTATTACCAAAATGAATGTGTCGGTGGTCAAATCGACACCAGAAGCGGTCTACAGTCGATCCCATTTGCAGTTCACATTTAATGATATCGGTACATTAATAAAAGTTTGGCCTGTCCGCCTTTGTATAGTCCTCCGTATGTTCTCTGAAATGTTCCTCGTCGGTATGGCCTTCGAGTTTTACCTTATTTCCATTGCCGGGACCAAAGAACATGAGATAAAAACAACTGACATGAGGCAACCGATCTGATGCAATTGGACCAAAGGATTCGTTCAGGTCTGTTATGATGGTTACCTTTTTAACGATTTCATCATTGTTAAACCTGATGGCGTTGCTAGAACTTTTGTAGCCCAATACACATGTAAGGGAAAGTAAGTTACTAATTGTACGGTTGTTAACTCCTTCCTAGTTTCAAACTGACCAAATCGGAAGGCGTTGTCGCGTCCGTGGCCTATATAGCATTAGTCATGGACATCTTACGGCAAAAGTGATCGACAAAGTGAGCTCGCGTCCCAGAAAATAGTTTTCAAAAATTTGGCCTTCTAAGGACAGTCAAATGCAGGCTGGTCACGGACGGATCTGGCTGGTATCGGCCAAATCACGGTATGACGTCACAAGGTAACGTCGGGTCACAAAATTATCCATCGAACTTGTTAAACCGCAATTACTCCGCTGCAGTAGTCAGCATCTTTGCAGCAAGATTTGCTTGGCAGCGACTATGATCCCAGAGTCAGATTTACAGAACATTTCATACAGTGCTTATAGAAATGTCAGCACAACTATCACCTTTCATTTCAGGTACCCAGCACGCTGGAGCCACAGGATAATGACATTTGGCCGCTCTTGTCAAGCCGCATCAGAAAGATATGACTAAACGATAGTGAACGTGATATTTGACCGGTCATGTGAGGCCATGACCTTCAGTTAGCACTTTGTAGAGTCCGCCTGTTATCTCAGAAAATAATATGCCTCGACATTGAGAAAGATGGCGCTGGATGCATCTTAGAAATCTCCCCGAGATCGCCTCTCGTGAACACCAACAAATGCGAGTCTGAATTATTGAAATTGACTAAGGAGGTCTTTGGTCAAAAAGAGCGAGGAGGAATTAAACCATATCGTACAAGTGTGGTTGAAGCAGTTGAAAATGAGACAGAATATTCCGACCATTTAATACTGGCTCATTTCAGCTGCTTTTCACATACTTGCCATTCTACACCATTCATACATACTTTCATATATATTTGCACATACTGCGCCATTGTTACATACTTGCTGCAGATAGAAGTGGCACCCCTATGTTTGCAGCTAGCCTGGGATCAGATAGCTCCAAACATCCAAATTCGTCAGATGGTTCATTTATTGCATGCTATGACAATGGAACACAACTAGGGTCATGTGAGTTGGAAAAAGACGAGGAGTATGAATGCAACTATTGCAAACTGAATGGTTCTTCATCCGCTACACACACACATCGCTACACACTATTAACAGATACCATAACAACTTCCCGAACACAGGGCCAGCTAGGTCATGACTAGTAGAAGTTCGGCCTGCGGTACTGCCGCCGGAATTGACCGATCGGCCGCTGGTAACTTCCGCTAAGTCTGCCACCGAACGTCTGCTGGTTGGAGACGGTGTTGGTGTTTGAGAACTCCTCGTTGCCGAACAGCCCCGAAGAAGCGACGTTGGAGGCGCTGGCGACATTGGAGCTTACGGCGTTGCCGCTGGCTGAACCCTGAAACACCACATGGATATTTACAAGCAAACATAACGTGAGTATATGGATGACTCCTGTAACTGATGTAGACATCCAGATAACGGAGTCGTTTAAGCAAAGCAAGAGGGTCTATGCCTGATCAAAAAACATTAAGCTGAAGCTTTTATTGTGACTCTTTCTAGCGGTAGATCCGGTAGCAGGCATACTTACCAAGGCAGTGGCGCCGACTTGCGTGATCCGGGAGTTCTGGAAGAGTCCGCCGCTGACCCCGGTCACCACATTTCCGGCGGCACTTCCGGTCGCCTGGCCGTTCTCACTGAACAGCCCACCTGGGAAAATGCCCCGCGGCAACGCAGCGGCGCCAGCAGCCACGCAGAGCAAGATGGCGACCGTCTTCATCTTTGAAGGGAGCTGGAAACGTGATGGCGGAAGGTAAGATGCGGGAACTGTCTCATCGGTCGAAAGCGTGCAAGACATAATGGCTGATGTACACCATTGACCGGATGATTCATATCGGTATAAGCGTCCCACTTCAAAACTGATGCTCTCGGTGGACGGGTCACCCCAAAACTGCAAGTTATCCGTTTTTAGCATACTGGTCACTTACCGGGGGAAAGGTAGCTGTGCTGTACAGAAGAGCTGGGAAGTGTTTGAAGTTGCCCTCTTCCGATTCTGACTTATATACCAAAAGCCGTATTCGGGCAAGTCCCACTGAATGGCCATGTACCCGGGATTCCCTGACCGGAGCGTGTCGCGGGACGTAAGGAGAAAACGCACGATCCGGCCGACGAGTTCCGTTAGAGGAGCGCATGGTCGAGCTCACCACCACCCACCGGGCGCCGGTCCGGTCTCTACACTTCAATGAAGCTCAATTTGCTCTTATAGACGACTGTCATTGCAGGTACGTAATGTGATGACGGGTGTGCGCTGTTGTTGACTGTTGGTCATGTATATGAACAACAGTCCTTGATAAAGTGCGTCAAGGACAGTTTGTGTGGCGTTTTGAACTGCAAAGTTGAAACGACTGTGGTTGAAGGACATGTAAGAGAACGTAGCGATGTATCCGCCTAGACTCGTCCAAAATCCGACTGGCACCTGCGAGCTTCGGGTCCCTGCCGCCGCCTCAGCGGCCGACCCTTGACCCCGGGCGAATCGGAAGACCCACAGTCACGTGACGCCCCCCGACACCCAGTCAGATACAGAGCTCGGAAGAGAGCGAGGGCGAGGGCGCACAACCCGCACAGTTGCACCATACAACCCTATAGTCACACCGGTTTTAGATAAGTGCGGCAAAAATTGAATCCATATGCCCGAGGCCAAGTAGAACAATTTTATCGCATCTGCTTTCTGTTTTCTATTCTATGTGTTCGTCACATCACGTGGTGAATGGATTAGAGTGTCATGCATGTTTACAATGTTGGACATATACTACCGTGTTTGGAACACCTTCAGAGGTGTGTGCATATGCAGCAAAACGTCGCAGCCGCAACAAAACTGCAGCTCTCCCCACGTTTTCAAACGGGCTGATGTTCTCCACCAACATTCGATAGTTTGACTTCCCCGTCTTCTGCACTGCAGTGTGGGTGAATGCATCCAAAGACACCACACACAATTGGAAAGGTATTAAGCGAAGGCCCACGAGTAGTTGCGGGTTGAGTCCCAGAGAACAACTTACGCCACTGCTCGTCCGTTTGAAACCGCGCACCACGCATTCGCTGCCTATGAGCAGGACATCACCACCGTGCACAACTCGACCATCATCACGACTCCGTCGTGTGCTTAAGACGGATGTTGGTCTTCCACAGTCATGCGTCGGCTCGCCGCACGTTGGTCGGCTCCAGATACCGTGTGCGTTCTTAGAGAGTGAGAGAAGGCTTCTTCACCTTTACAGCTGTTGCGTAATGCAAGGTTGTGATGCAAATTGTTGGAAAGATCAACTGGCGCCTTTTTTAAAGATCAATTCCTTTGGTTGTGGACTGTCTGCTTTACGTTTGCAATTGTAAGTGAATACAAGGTGTTTGTATCTTAAATAAGAGCAAGCACTATGCTTTTGAATAAGTTTTCATAAGCTAATCCCAAAATATTGTCCGTCATTATATTGTGTAACTCCGCTGGCATGCCTTATCAATGTTTCCTTTGTCATAAGCTTTCTGTCCTCTGAACACATTTATTATACGCATTTGTCGTATGTTGATTGAAGGTTGCACCGCAGCATAAAAGACTCTTTGGTTGGGTAAAATTATAGGTACATACCAATCTAATTTGTATAACGGATTAAGTTAGACCCAGCTTTCGAAAAATGATTGATATGGGTGATGCGATAAGCACTATGGCGCAAATATCGGGTAGACGCTTCCAAAGAATGCTTCAAAATGTTACTGTATGTGCTGCTTTTTTAACGTTGATTACATCACTCACAGTACGCTCTGGTTTTCAGTAATCAAGGCTATGAGAGTAAGTTTTCAGCAAGAGCAAAAGAGCCTGGGAGGCCCAAACGCGAGGCTACAGAGTGCGTATGATTGATGAGCAAGGCTTGATGCAGAAACAGTGCTTTAAGCTCATATTTGTTGGCATTACTAGCTCAAAGTTCTTCTTCTCATCCAAATCCAACCACAATGTTCACTCTTACATTTCGGTTGGCGCTGGTTTCACGATGCTAGCAAAGAACACGTTGCTTTATTAATCAAGCTCAACGTTTCAGGTTGTGCTCGAGCACGTCGCGACAAGCCCTTGCTCGTGACTAGAATCGTCACCATAAACACAGCACGAAACATGTCATATTGGGACAGCAGCAAGTGACGCGGGTCCATGGGTAGATGATATAATATTTCGACCCGACACCCCCGCCATCATCTCCTCAGTCACTGAAATGACTGGCGCCACGGATGAGCCATGCGCTCCTCTAAACAGAGCCAAAGGCCGCACAGCGAGTCTTCCGCCAACAGCCAGCGGCGTACCTTGGCTAGGGAATCCCACGTATACGCCCGTTCAGTGGGACCACCCCAAACCCGTTTGGTCGCATATAAGCCAGGAAATTGTGTGAGCAGCTTCAGAAGCTATTCCGTTCTACCGCTGAGCACACTAACTCCTCACGGCTAGTGAGCAGGACTCGATGAACTCAGTTGAGGTCAATGACGTCAGCTGACGTACTTTCCCCGAATTTGAATGGAGATTTTGCTGACTTAAAGCCGCTTGGTGTTGCTCGTAAATAAATGCATGCCTGGCAACGATCAAATTGCTTACAAAGGCACCGTGTGGTGTATTCGGTAATTGCATGGTACTTTATCGCTTGACACTGAAATGACTTACAGAAAACATGCATGTGAATTTCGTCATCTTATGATCCGCCGTCACGTTTTCAGCTCCATCCAACAATGAAGACCGCCGCCATCTTGTTCTGCCTGGTTGCTGGCGCCGTTGCGTTGCCGCAGGGCTTCTTCCCAGGTGGTTTATTCAGTCAGAACGGCCAGGCGACCGGAAGTGCCGCCGGCAATGTGGTGTCCGGGGTCAGCGGCGGTCCCTTCCAGAACTCTCGGATCACGCAAGTCAGCGCCACCGCCTCGGTAAGCTGACCTGCTATTGGTGATACCACTAGGGATTACATGAAGTTAGCCCCAGTAGACTGGTTGAGCTAAGCAATGTCGGTATAATGTTCTTCATGTAGCTGTGGACGATATACTGTTGATTGAACCTCAGGACACTTATGATGAAATTGCATAATCCAAGAATCACAGTATCTGAATTGACATAGTTGTCATCACCTCCATTGGTGTATGCCAGCTGTATCTTACATAAAAACTCACGTGTTGTTTCAGGGCTCAGCCAGTGGCAACGCCGTAAGCTCCAACGTCGCCAGCGCCTCCAACGTCGCTTCTTCGGGGCTGTTCGGCAACCAGGAGTTCTCAAACACCAACGCCGTCTCCAACCAGCAGACGTTCGGTGGTGGACTTAGCGGAAGTTACCAGCGGCCGATCGGTCAATTCCGGCGGCAGTACCGCAGGCGGAACTTCTACTAGTCATGATCTAGCTTGGCCTAGTGTTCGGGAAGTCGCCAGGATATATGTTACTCGCGTACATAATGTATCGACATTCGCATAATGACTAGATGCATGATCATGGCTGTGTTTCACCTTCACGAAATATACACAATAAATATAAACAAATATACACAATATCTAACTGATGCCTTTTGAAACCATGCATTTTTGGTGTCAGCTATGGGCATTGAAAAGACACTTCCACACCTAGCTGAGATGCAAAACACGCACGCGAATGATTCATAGATTCCCCATTAGCACGAAGCATTTGAGCACAGCAATGTGAATCAACGTTCGCTAACATTTTTCAAAGCCCTGATAAGATAAGATACAGACCACTATGCATCTGTCATAACTGAATAGTTATAAGCAGGGGGAGCAAAATTGTTGCCACCCGCTTCGTGAAGAGAGTTTCAGGATTGGTGGATAAAGTAGGCATTTAGTTTGCCGTGGTGCTTTGAATAATTGACAGATGTGTCTTGTTGACTAGCAAGGTGGCACTTGATAGGTTATTACCAAAATGAATGTGTCGGTGGTCAAATCGACACCAGAAACGGTTTACATTCGATCCCATTTACAGTTCGCATTTAATGATACCGGTGCATAAATACAAGTTTGGCCTGTCCGCTTTTGTATAGTCCTCCGTATGTTCTCTGAATTGTTCCTCGTCGGTATGGCCTTCGCGTTTTACCTTATTTCCATTGCCAGAAGCAAAGAACATGAGAGAAAAACATTTGGCATGAGGCAACCGATCTGATGCAATTGGAGCAAAGGATTCGTTCAGGCTTGATATGATGGTTACCTTTTCAACGATTTCATCATTGTTAAACCTGATGGTATTGCTAGTGCTTTTGAAGCCCAGCACACACGTAAGGGAAAGCAAGCTACTACTTGTACAGTTGTCAACTCCTTCCTGATTTCAAGCTGACGAAAACGAATGACGTTGTCGCGTCCGTGGCCTATATAGCATTGGTCCTGGACATCTTACCACAAGAGTGATCGACTAAGTGAGCTCACGTCTGAGAAGTTAGTTTTCAAAACTTTGACCTACTAAGGGCAGTCAAATGCAGGCGGGTCATGGGAGGATTAGGCTGGTATCGACCAAATCACGGCATGGCGTTGCGAAGTAAGGTCGGGTCACAAAATTGTCCATTGAACTGCTTGAACCAAAATTACTCCGCTGCAGTCGTCAGCATCTTTGTAGCAAAATTTGCTTGGCATGGACTGTGATCCTAAAGTGATATCTACAAAACATTTCATGCAGTGCTCATATGGATGTCAGCACAACCATCACCTCTCCCTTCCAAGACTCAGCACGCTAGAGCCACAGGGTGGTGGCATTTGGCAGATCCCGTCAAGCCGCACCAGAAAAATATGACCAAACGATAGTGAATGCAATATTTGACCGGCCATATGAGGCCACGACCTTCAATTAGCTCTTTGTAGAGTCCGCATGCTATCTCAAAGCGGAATGGATCTTGCTATCGCCCCGAGATCGCCACTGGTGAATATCAACAAATGCGATTCTGAATGACTGAAATTGACCAACGAGGTCTGGTCAAAAGGAGTGAGGGCGAAATAAACTATATCGTATAAGTGTCGTTGAAGCAGACTAGTTCGAGCATTTAATAATGGCTCATTTCAACTGCTTTTTACAGACTTGCCATTCTACACCATTCATACATACTTGCATACATATTTGCACATACTGCGCCGTTCTTACATACTTGCTGCAGATAGAAGTGGCACCCCTATGTTTGCAGCTAGCCTGGGATCAGTTAGCTCCAAACATCCAAATTCGTCAGATAGTTCATTTATTTCATGCTATGACAATGGAACACAATTAGGGTCATGTGAGTTTGAAAACGACGAGGAGTACGAATGCAATTATTACAAACGGAATGCTCTTTTATCCGTGACACGCACATCGCTACACACTATTAACAGATGCCCTAACAACTCCCCGAACGCTGGACCAGCTAGATCATGATTAGTAGAAGTTCCGCCTGCGGTACTGCCGCCGGAATTGACCGATCGGCTGCTGGTAACTTCCGCTAAGTCCACTACCGAACGTCTGCTGGTTGGAGACGGCGTTGGTGTTTGAGAACTCCTGGTTGCCAAACAACCCCGAGGAAACGACGTTGGATGCGCTGGCGACGTTGGAGCTTACAGCATTGCCTCTGGCTGAACCCTGAAACGGCAGATACACATTTGCAAAACCAAAGTAATGACTCCTGTGACTGATGTAAAAACTCGGATGACGTGGATGACATTTAAGGGAGTGTCCGTATCTGTTGAAAGACCATTACGCCGAAGCTCTTATTGTAACACTCTCTAGCGATGTACCCAGTAGCAGGGACACTTACCGAGGCGGTGGCGCTGACTTGTGTGATCCGAGAGTTCTGGAAGGGATCACTGCTGACCCCGGACACCACATTGCCGGCGGCACTGCCGGTCGCCTGGCCGTTCTGACTAAACAGACCACCTGGGAAGAAGCCCTGCGGCAATGCAGCGGCGGCAGCAGCCACGCAGAGCAAGATGGCAACGGTCTTCATCTCTGAAGGGAACTGGAAATGTGACGGCGGATGTTAAGATGCGGAAACTATCATCGGTCGAAAGCGTGCAAGACATAATTGTGGACGTGCCAACCACCAATGACCGGATGACTTACGTCGGTGTAAGCGCGCCATTTCAAAACTGATGAACTCGGGGGACGGGCCACTCCAAAGCTGTGAGTTTTCTGTTTTTAGGATATGGATCACTCACCGGAGGAAAGGTAGTTGTGCTGTCCTGAAGAAGTGGGAAGTGTCTGAAGCTGCCCTCCTCCCAACCTGGCTTATATACCAGGGGCCTGATTCGGGCCTGTTCCACTGATTGGGCGTGTAGGCGGGATTCCCTGACCGGAGCGTGTCGCGGATCATATAGAGAAAACGCACGGCCCGGCCGAAGGCTTCCGCTAGAGGTGCGCATGGACCAGCTTACCATCACCCATCGGGAGTAGTCCCGGTACCTGCACTTCAGTGAAGCTTGGTTTACTCTTGCAGCGACTGTATTTGCGGATACGCACTTTATGGATGTCTGCGTTGCAAATTACTGTTGCCCATGAATGTCAAAAAACTCGTTGCTGTAAGGTTATGACGATTCATACGTTTGAAAACCAATGTTTAACGTCCAGCAGGGCAACACAATGATATGGAGTGCACACACCAGGTCATTGCGAGCGTTTATTAGACAAGTTTATTGTTGTTACTTGAGGACATTCACTATGTTTTATAATCGGTTTGTCTAAACCTATATCAAAGCATTTCCGCAGGAGGTCCTTTGAGGGTCTTGGCCCGTCTTATCGGTCACTATCTATCAATCATTTGTCATCAGCTTGTTTTAATCTGCCAACTTTCTTATTCGCATTTGTCATAAAATACAAAAGACAAGGTTGTGCCGTAAATTAAAAGGCCTCACTGGTTGAATAAAATCGTGGGTACCGACCAATACATAATGTATGACAGGTTACGTTGCCAGCAAATTTGGGGAAAATTAGTGATATGGGTGTTGGTATAGGTGCAATGGTGCAAAATGTCGGGTAGACACTTCAAAAAATATTCAAAAATGTTACTGCTCGCGCTGCTTTTACCTTTGCACAATCTCGTAAACTCATTGTCGATTTTCGTCAGGATAAGAACTCCCATTTCACAATATTAAGAATTGGTAGCGTGTGGATGTGGGCACAGCCACATGTGCTACGGGTAGATTGTCCACCTTGTCCTTTTTCATCATTGGACGCGGATAAGGCAATCCTGAAAAAACGATACGCGAATTTTTATAGGATGACTGATTTCTGGAACAAACACAGATATAGACATGTGGGCTGCTGTGAAGCATTAACGGTTCATGCATTTGAAGCGTTATGCTCAATGTCGCGAAACCTAAGCTAATGACCTAAGCCCTTGCGGAGAGTGTTACACAAATACGCCAACAGGTTTTACTTGACCATGCTTTTGAATTTGATATTAATGCCAAATTTCTCCAGTTTTACCATTCAGGTCATAAATGCATGAGCAATGGTCTGGAGCAAACATTATTTCAATGAGCACGGCAAAGTAAAAGTTGACTGTCGCTAGTACGAAAACCCTTTTGAGTTTGTGACTCGGTGCATTAGCTGGACAGTTTCGGATCAGGCCAGGGTGCAATTGGAAAATTACGGGTAACGGGCATGAGCGCAGGTTCAGCCAGCATTGGCTGATCCCCGCAGATAAGCGCAGGGGTACTTTTTTAAACATGCGGAGCAGTCCGTCCCATCGCTTCTCTCGCGGTACTTTGATGACAGGTGAGATGTGAATTCATTTAATATTTGCCCTTTATTTTTAATGATTTGGATGCCCAGACTCAGACACTGAATATATTTTTGAGTTTTACTTCTTTTTTTCTAAAGATAGAAAATACTATGTGTTTTTCTCACCGTGATCGTGCCATGCTGCTCTAGACCTGGTTATTACGCCTTGAAGTTTCGGCTTCCTAAAGATCTCCTGGTTGGTTTGCGCGTATGTATTCAAGTTAACGTCTTGTTCTGATTTAGTGGTTGAGAACCTTTTATGTAAACCGCTCAGTTCGATGACGATTACCTGATATTGCTCTCTTTCACGATTTGTTCTCATTTAGAGTATTTTACGGTTTCGCCTCGAACCAGCAACAGCGTGTTTTAACACAGCTATATCTACTATGAACTTGACATTTTCGAAATTAAGCGGATTTTCCAAGTAAGTTTCGCCATAGAATGGAACAGCATGTTGCTTGATTACATTACTTGTGCACCATTTAACGGTCACTACAAAGTTACCATCTATTAACAATGAATCATTGCACTTCCACGATCCTGGTCCTCTTTGTTACTAAGGTTCTTTTAGTTTAAATGTTTCTATGTTATGATTTGCTCTATAGCCTGTTTAAATCGCATTGCTTGTGGTGTAATTAAATAAATGGTCCCTTTCAACTGGTCGCTCGCAGGTCGCTCGCTTACGCAATGGCAACTTCCGGAAATGGAGTTTTTCCATTTACGTTTATTCATGTACGTAATTTGAGCCCGGTCTATGATTCATAACGAAGTTAAAGTCGCCACTAATTACGGTGTTAGCCGGCGGGACACTTTCTAGCTCGGCATCAATTGACTGAAAGAACGCAGGGACATCCTCGTTCGAGCCATATATGCTAATGAAAGTGTAAATATCGAGTTTATCTTACAACCTATGACAATGAGGTTCCCATTGGGACAGTATCTTTCAAGCAACAGCTCGTGATGCACGCAGTTTTTTATACAAAATTGCAGTTCCTCGGCTCTTTCATGCTTTACAGGAACGATAGCCTTTGCCATACCGAGGCGTGTTGAAAAGTGGAATGTTGCGTGCAACCATGAGGGTATCATGAAGAAATGTGATGTGAAACCCAGAATTCTTTACGAAGTTACTTACATCTCGTCTTTTATGCTGCTCCGCTAGACCGCGGTGGTTTATAGACATAGATCTGAGCTAAGTCATGATTTAGACGGTTTCATCAACAGTAAATAGGTGCAAGGGTGCATGTGCGCTCGCGCATGGACAGGTGTGTGTGTGTGCGCGTGTGCTTGCGTGCGTGCGTGTGTGTGTGTGTGCGTTGCGTGCGCTGGAAAAACAGAAAACCTCACTGAATGCCAACTGCACGAGGCTTGATAGTGATCAGCTGTTTCTATATAAGACAAAGAGCGATGAGCGTGTGTGGTACCCAGACACATGCGCGAGTTGCTAGACCATTTTTTTCACACTCAAAAAAGAACAAAAACTAGCATAAACAGATATCGGCACGACCTGGCCCGCCGGTGGTCTGAGCGGCAGCAGCCCGCGGCGCTGAGCGCACAAGTTTCAAAAAAGGAAAACTCTGTAGACGGAACAATCGAAAAAATCACAATATGCAATGGTACTAGTACCAGGCCACTTGGTCAAGATTGACTGACGATATTTAAGGGGTGTCCGTAGCGGTGTGACTAAGAAAATGCAAAAGCCACTTACATATTGAACAATACAGATGACACAAAAACTTCCACTTGAAAAATACTTTAATTTGACGTTTTGGTTAGACTGCAGCCACTAAGATTCCCACAAGATACAGGGAATTAGTTTGGCTTTTTTATTTGGCAACAACCTGGGGTTTACTTACATTAGACACTAACCGGCGGTTTTGCTGGTTTCATCTGCGTGACCTATCCCGGCAGGAAGTCCGGAAGGCGAAGGAGCCTCGCCAGCCAGCGGCTCAGCAGGCAGCTGCTGGACAGACAACTGCCCGGCTGACCGCTTTGCCTCCCCCGGTGCCCCAACCAAAGTCCCGTCGCAGATGACGCCTCAGCAGGGGTTCTAGCAGCTGAAGACTCTCCCGCACGCAGCTCGGATGCAGTTGCCGCCTCAGCTGACAGCACCCGCTGTACGGCGACCCGGCGGGCCGCTCCACAGCAGCCCCCGGTGCTACGGCCGAACGCCCCCAGGCCCGCGGGGGGCGTTCGATGACCGTCCGCGGACGAACAGTCATTTCTGCCCACTTAGATCAGGAAAGAAAAAAAGATTCTGCAAGTCCAGCAGAAATTCTGCTAAGTGTCGTGTGGAATCTTTGTCTTCCTGCTCGCTGCGAAAAACAAAAGCTTCAGAAGTAACTTAACTATGTTATGATGGAAGTTCCAACCAACTATGTTGCTAAGTAACTATGTTACTTTTATTATCCATGGCGTCTTGAATGACGTCGACGGGATAGATTTTTTGTCGTTCGGGTCGCCGCGTATACACCGAAAGTCCCTCTTCCCGACCGATGGTGACAGTACACTAGCCATGCGCACCTCTATCAAACTCGTCGGTAGCCCCGGTGCCTTCTGCGAACAGCCAACGGCATACCTGATCAGGGAATTTCATGCGTAGATCCACTGGTGGGACTGGCCCGAACCTGGCTCACCGTATATAAGCCGGGGTGGGAGAAGACCACCTTCAGACAGCTTCCATCCCTCCTGCCTTCTAAATCATCTCTCTACGGTGAGTGGTCGTGCAGCGTTGGATGCCGTGGGCAGCCTGTGGAGTCAGATCACGTACCATCTCCGATCTGGAGCTTTTTGGTAAATGTTATATCAACTGTTCATAATTTCTCGTTTTCAGTATGAAAGTGTTGAATCTGGAAGCAATCATCTATGTTAATTCCATGGATCCACTGCCGGCTTCCTGTTGTCGAAAATAAACAAACGTTTCTTGAATACCACGCATGTTTATTGCCAGCTCTCATCACCTGCCATCGCGTTTCCAGCTCCCTCCAACAATGAAGACCGTCGCCATCTTGCTCTGCGTAGTTGCTGGCGCCGCTGCGTCGCCGCAGGGCTTTTTCCCGGGACGTCTGTTTGGTCAGAACAGCCAGGCGACCGGAAATGCCGCCGGCAATGTGGTGTCTGGGGTCAGCAGTGGTCCCTTCCAGAATTCCCGGATCACGCAAGTCAGCGCCACCGCCTCAGTAAGTGTGCCTGTACTGGATACATATCTAGGGAAAACCGGGAAAAGCTGCAGCATTGTGTTCTTTAAACATGAATAGAAAGGTACAACTTAGGTTGCGTCTGCAGCATCTGTGATATATTTACTGCGTTTGAGAAATACAATGTCTCAATTGTGCGCCCATCACAACCGTAATTCATCAATGCAAAGTTTCAGCAGTAACATGTTGTTTCAGGGTTCTGCTCGAGGCAATGCTGTAAGCTCCAACTCCGCCAGCGCCACCAACGCTGTTTCCTCGGGACTGTTTGGCAACCAGGAGTTCTCAAACACCAACGCCGTCTCCAACCAGCAGACGTTCGGTGGTGGACTTCGCGGAAGTTACCAGCGGCCGATCGGTCAATTCCGGCGGCAGTACCGCAGGCCGAACTTCTTCTAGTGTTAGTTTAATAGACTAATAGCCGCTGAAACTGTTTTGCATTTGTGCATTGCGCAAGACCTGTGTATCGCGACCAAAGTGGCACCTTATGACATATTAGAGATGAGTGTTCGTAACCGATGTACTGACTTTCGTATAGTTACCACATCCATGATCTTGCTTGTATTTCATCGTTGCAGCTAAAATAAATTGACTTCATTGATTATGGGCGCCTTTTGGTAGCATGTATTTCTAATGCACACTGCACATATGAACGAAAGCCAAGTCCATTAATGTAGCCGAATCCAAAAGTTGAGCACGATCATCGCTGGAGTTCACCATTATTGCAATATAATTCAGCAGCACAATGTGAGCCAACGGCCTCGCGAAGTTCTGTTAAACTCTCGCGGGCTAGAACACTGAATGCTATGCGTTTCTTGCATAAGGGGCCGTTAAAAGCGTATCGCTGTTGCCAGCCATGTAAGTTAAAACGACCTAAGCAATGCCATTTAAAGTAGAAGGTATATTCTTGCTGAGTTGCTCGTAGATAACTGACGGCTGGATATTGCTGATAAATCTGCAGGTGTTGGATTATATTTTTGGATTATATCATATACCAATTATAGGTCATGGCCCCGATGATTATATCGCTGATAAAATTGGAGCTGCTGCCCTGTGCGGCGGGCTGCGTGTAGGCTCGCAAAAAGTTTGAATGTTGGTGGTACACGTGCGTAGCAAGCGATGGGGTCCACTAGCCTTTGGTCCCTCTGTTTCTGTTTTCTCCTCCGCATGTTTTATGAGCTGTTTCTCGTCCATGTGGCATCGCGGAAATTCAACCCGTTACTGCCGTGGTGTGTAGCATTGTAGAATGGAAAGAAGTCCATTCGTCACATGCTTTTTTACGTTTTCCATTACGGTCAATTTCTGTACGTCATTGCTTTTCTTCAGTTATTTCGCTGTTCACCAATCCTGTTACGCTTTGGAATAGCCAATCCACGAACCAGCCACTCCGTCGGCTCAAGATTAGAAAATACACCTCGTGCACTACAACACTACAACTGAGTGATTTAACTGGGTAAAATACACTACAACTGGGTATGACCACACCACATGTCTACCAGTTCCCCATCCAAATACTCAAAATCACAAGTTTTTTCTGCTCATTGGACGTCCCTTGAAACGCGCGAGCACTTCATGTTTGCTTACAATTGCTCTGCAACATGAGCACTGCACCAGCTCGAGCAATGCTCTCATCTTTCAACACTTCGACTGACCATAACATGTCAGCCATTCCTCTCTTCGGCGATGGCCATGGCAACGTTAACATGCTCACGACCGGCGAAGCCATCCCCAAATTTATCCCACTCACTCACCGCCCGACAACGGCTGACCTCTGATAGCAGCTCGGCGGTGGCGCTCGACAAATGGGTGTCATCTGACCACGATGTGGTTTGCTCAGCGGATAAGCGACGGACTGTCCTCATCTGATAAGCGACGGACGGACTGATAAGCGACATCTGTCCACTGTCAGACAGAGGTCAGACAGTGGACAGACACGCGTCTTCTCTTATCAGGCAAAATCCTTTCTTTCCTTTTGTGACGCACTCTTCTCTAAGGTAGGCATTTTGACTTAAGTACTTACGTTTACGTTCATTATGCATTGCAGCGTTTATGTTAACATATTTATAACAAATATTCATAACGAATGATGCAGCATAATTACTGAAATTAATCATTCACAGCATGGTGACGATGGTTCCATGTTGATGTGAGATAGTCGTCAGCTGTTTCCGATGTACTTCAATTATTTCAGCGCAAGCATGCACTTTAAGGACGGTCCAAGCTTAAGCCTTTTTTCAATAAACATGGAAATGTGGCTCGAGAGGCACAATGACATGAAGTAATGGGTATGGCTCGATTTGGCCCAATACATTACGCAAACCATGATACAGTGATGACCGTGTCAATCAATTGGTCATCTTTAGAGTTAAGGATCCTATTGGCACCTCTGGAGCCTCACACAAAAAGGGAAAGTAAACAGACTTTACTACTTGTGATAATTGGTTCTTTCATATATTCACGCAAACACGTGTAGAGTTGCCATCTTCGAAAATTAGATGGTTAGAGCCCTGGCTATTTGGCCACTAAAATGGAAGACTTTGTGGGCTTATGTCTCGTAAAAAGGCCTCGGAAAGCTGGCTTGTCAAAACGATTAGATGACCAGTGGCCACGAAATAATCAGGCTGTCAGAAGATCGTGACATGATATTACCTGGAGAGGTAAATTTGTCCGCAAGAAACGCCCGTTTAACAAGAACTGCTCCGACGGATTCGTTTGATTATTTCCAAACAACTGAACTAAGGTTACCTTAAATACAATATTATCATCCACCGAAACTTTGCGAGCGTTTTTCTAATCGCTGTTTCATACCAAAAATACTTACGTAGTAATGTTTTTGGCAAAAGGAAAATAAAAATGTTTATGTCACTATTGACAGGGTCTTCTATCTCAAACTTGTGCAAGTTTTAATCGTTTTACAAAACACACTTGCAGGTCAACGTATGCAAAGTTTATCCCCGCCGGACGATTGGAATAAAAACATCTGGCTCACCGTCCGTCACCTTACCGAGCCATTGCTTTTTAACCCGCTTGGACGACGCGTTCCCCGACCGAGCCGAGGAAAATTACTTGGAATGCCGGTGTCTGGCATGTCCTCTCTCACAACACGCACTGACTGGGGAAAACCAGGTGCCACCCCTCGTGGTGGCAGCAAACGACCCCCGCTTTTTGCGGGTGAGCTCTCACCCGTCACGTGACGCTACTAATGAGCGTTCTCGGCCGCCTGCCAGGAATAGATGAACGCTTCCGGGCAGTGTTACCAGCTCCCTCCCCCTCCAACCCCCCCCCCCCCCCCCGGCAGGCGCACGCACTCCAATGGATTGAAAGAGGGTCGGTCGAGGGACTGATGGTCATGACAAAGGAGCAAGAGTAGCGCATACAAAGGCTTCGAGACGGGACTTCGGAGAAGGTCGGGGTGGCCGCGAGGCAGGGGATTCGGAGAACGAGGCATGGGGCGCCTGCTAGGATCTTCATCGGGCCTGCGAGCAGCCAAACGGTGGGATAGAGTATAGTTACCGCAGCATGATGAGGTATTCGCGGCCATGTGGTAAAAGAGGCGGATGGAGAACGACACACTGCTTTGCTGGCACACTCTGAAGCACGGATTGCGGATTTGTATTTTGGTACATTGGTATCCTGCGCTGTGAAATGCTCTGGCTTTCTCTGCAGGGCCAGGCGCATCTCTCATTAATTATATTACACTTAAGGCGCTGAGGGGTGACAGCGACAGCTCTGGGCTTAGTTTGGAATTCGAGACAAGCGCTCCAATGAAACGCGAGCAAGTGGCTCACCCGTACGATTGACGACAATGTAGTTGTGCCTGCGATGGGAACTATAAATGTCATGTGTGATAGAGAATATGTATATGTATGTATGTATATGTATATGTGTGTATATATATATATATATATATATATATATATACACACATATATATATATATATATATATATATATATATATAGTATATGATGTGTGTGTGTGTATGTATGGGGACGCGTTAGAGACGATTACGGTTAATAGTGGCTTGGGGGTGCTCTTCTGTGCTTGTTGCAAGTCTTCTAGTGAGGTGAACCCGCGTCCTAAGCCACTTGAAACGAAGAGAGCCTCCTGTTCTCCATATACCAGCCGCAGTATCACTTTGCTAGCAAAATAAGCATCCTCCTCAGTCTTCATTACACTTTACATTGCCTTAAATGCTGATGACACTGCGCAGCATCAATGTCCGACTTATCACATCCTAACACCTCATATCATCTGTCTTACAGCTGTGACGACGTGACTGTATGTCAGCTGAATCACGTGCAACCGACGTGACTGTATGTCAGCTGAATCACGTGCAACCGACGTGACTGTATGTCAGCTGAATCACGTGCAACCGACGTGACTGTATGTCAGCTGAATCACGTGCAACCGACGTGACTGTATGTCAGCTGAATCACGTGCAACCGACGTGACTGTATGTCAGCTGAATCACGTGCAACCGACGTGACTGTATGTCAGCTGAATCACATTCAACGCCCGCTTCACGAGCCCCTGTGAGGAAGCCCCTTTTCGCGTCACGGGCCTCCTTCGGCAAGTGTCTCTATCGCCGCTGCCATTAGGACATGCGATGCATTTTTGCAATATACAATCCGGTTCTTCTCTGTTCGTATTTGGCTCTAGATTCCTGTTTATGTTCAACTTTGAATATTTTTTTTTAGGTGTACCTTAGTCTATTGCAAATAACTAGCGCATGAGACAACTGAAAGGCTAAAAAGCCTGTTTGTATAAGTAACGACCATGTAGCAGCGTCGCAGCCAGGCGCTTCCAACACGACCGAAACGTCCTTAAGCTGTGGTTCAGCCGACGAGACGGCGTCAAGGTCGAAAACCACATGCATCCCCGTTACTTCGCGCATCGTCCTGGCGCCAGCCAGAATCAGCGCGTTATCACGGGACTGTAATAATGGCTTTAATGATTGCACTGTGCGCTGCAGAAACTGTGTTCGGCTCAGTTGATCACCTCCAGAGAACAACGCGAAGGCCTGGTGTGATCTTACGCGCAGTTCTTCGCTGGTGAAACCCGGTGTAGCGACTTTCATGCGGAGCTCGCTAAATGTGACAAAGGTTGAGAAGCTTTGTGAGGTTGTGAAGGGACATTTTATATTGACCGGATGACAGTATTTTTTTCAATAAAAACATTTTTAAGTGATGGAAGCTAGACCGGAAATATAGCTTAACCTACCGAAATAAAAAAGCTCGCTGCCGAAGATGGCTGTGATGGCTCTGGATTTCCATCAGTCCATTACGTGGAGTCCATTCCGTCGTTGGATGGGTTGCGCAGGTCCACTCACATCTCTACGTGAATCGCCGGGGCCACGCATCTGTTTTCTTCCGCGGTCAGCACGCTGGAAAACCCCTCCCCACCTGGCCCTTGTCAAACGCCGGTAAACAAGGCCGGAGGGCTGGGGAGGACCCAACGGAAAACGCGCACGTCATGATCCCGCTGTCAGCTCGAGACCCAGGCTCCGTCCCCACATGTCGATTGAGCGTGAGGTTAGCCGTATACGCAGGTTTCTTTGGGTTTTTTTACTGGCTCTCGAAAATAACGCGTCGTGTAAGGTAACTAGACGCTGTGGATTTCTGGGGCCATTGTGATTTGGTTAGAAATGAACAGGAATATGCCGATAAACACCACTCGGTCGATTTAACTGATGACAACGAGCAGCAAGGTCGTAACCTTCAGCCTCCAGCTGGGCCACCTTTTTGCTTTTGGTTTTGCAAATATGCTTCTAAAGTTGCTGCTCTCATTTTATACTAGATACCTTACAAAATTTAGCCCTTTGTAAGCATATGCACCCGTTCCAACTAAAGTCGAGGCCTGTTGAAGCAGCATAAATATGTGCAGCATAGCCAGTGGCTGAATGAGAAGCCCTGTTCTCAGCCAAGGACTAGAATCATCCTTGGCTACTAGGTTTCAGGCCAATGATGCTAAGCAATGAATTGGCTACCATCGCACGCTCAGTCAATGCCATTCCAGGAACTGAGAACGGATCACGGTGAGAGAGCTCGAGAAGCACATGGCTCCCCAAACGCCTGCATTGGCCGCGTATCAAGTGGACACCAAATAGGGGGATGACAAGCCGTGATAGGCCACGCGGCGGTGAGTTGTGTTGGCGCACGACTCCAAAAGCAGAGGTCAGAGGTCAGGCGCCACCACTTGCCGATGGTCCAGTACAAATCGTCTGGAGCTTGCGGCGTTTGATGCTTCACGTTTCGTCAGCGGCAAGGAGGCATTGTTCCTGCAGCCATAGCATGCCCTTTTTGACGAACAAGCAACCAAGAGCAAGCAACAGAGAACAAAACCTAATGCAAGCGTGAATCGCTTTTGACGAACCGTCAGACGTCAATAAGTCATACTTTTATCGGTGTCTGGATGGTGAGGCTTCAGTGTTCTCGCGGTGTTCTTTAATTTCTGCAACTTCTTTCGCGTTTTGTTAGCTAATGTAGCACGCTTGAATTGGAGAACAATGAATTTTCGGTGATGTCTTTGGTCATGTCTTTCGGTGATGTCTTCGGTCAAGTCTCTTTCGGTGATGCAAAAACATGTCGTAATAATACAAATTCATACGGCCTATGTGAAAATGGCCCGAGGAGAGCAAACAAACGGTTTACAGTTCGAACGCTGCATAACATTTAGGTGCCGCATGAATGAATTCAAGCACCCTTGCAGAGTTGACGACGATCAGCCGCTGCACAAAATATAGAGAAATAATCCACTGCGGAGATAACGGGAGAGGGGGGGGGGGGGGGGGGGTGCGGGGACGATAATAAGGACGCTTTCTACTTAGCGTGGTTCATTGGCTTAATGTTGACGCCTTCCACACAGCGCCTGCACTGAAGCTGGTCGTTAGTCGTTAGTCGTATCCACTTCCCAGTGTTTTGATGTTTAAATCTGGGCCATGTGAAGCCGACTGTACTGGTGGATTAAAAAATATCCCACTGACTTGTGTTGCAAAGTGTCCACAAGTTAGTATTGCCATCTACAATTAAACAAGACTAAGGAAGTGGAATATTGTCCAAATGTGGCAAGCAACGAAGACATAGCCACAAAAATTGTTGAGCGTACAAAACAAACTTTCCAAATTGATTTTGATGGGAAGGGAAAATGATGTCTGGATAACGCAGCACTTTTGCACTAACCATTTCCCAAAATAAATTCAATATTGTCATTTTCCTAGTTAGTCTTTGGTTACAACGCTATGGTAAAAAAGACTTCTGCAGTAGAACTAGTGCCGAGTACTCCCATGGATTTCATTCTAATATCCAATAGTTGCATTTACTCTACGTAAAAAACGGCAAACGTAGAGGCAGCAGGTGAGAATGTGTCACAGCTGTATATGAGAATATCTGGAGAGTATGCCATAACTGTCTACATACATAACAAATCACATATATTCGAGTAGAGCTAGTACTTTTTATATGTCCCTATCTTCTCCGCTGCTTAATCATTACAGTCCTACTCTTAAGCAATGTGCGTGTGTCGGCTGATATTTTACAACATTGGGTTTAACTTCACACGCAAAGCTGCGAGAAAACACTCCGGAGGATTATGCAGGCGAAAAAATTGACCATTTCTGTGCTGTTCAGTCCCTCGTGTGGGATTAGCCCCATACAGGGACTCGCTCATGCAGCCTCAAACTCCGTCCCGGGGTCGACGCGAGCTGCCACGCGCTCTGCGCTACGTGCGGCGACTTGCGCCCCAGCGAACGGGTCGGGCATTCCTGCGTAGATTCCCACGCACAGGGTGCCGCCCCAGGGGCAGTCAGCTGGCAGCACGCATAAAAGGGGTCGGGGGAGACCAGCAGACCCACTGACGAGGTATCCCCACCCGCGAACAGGTAAGGAGCGTGGAGTGTCGCGCCAGGGCAGCGGGCTGTCGCCTCCGACGGTGGTGAACGGCGCATGGCTTAGATGCTTTGTTGGAGAGTGGTTTTAGTTGTGTGCGGGCGCGGATAATTTTGTTTTTGTCGAATTGTGTCCAATTTCCGTGAAACTGTGAAAGATCTTTCACCAAGTGTGAGAGATCCATGAGGTTCCCCCATGCCCTCCGATCTTGTAATTTCAACTACTGTATGGGAGGATGATTTGACACTCGTACTCCGATTGTTAGCAAAGAGATGTTATTTAAATGGATTAATGTTACCCTCTCTTTGGTACCTGACACAAAGCAGCATATCAAATTGGGTGTTCTTTTAGGTAAAGTAAAATCTTCACCAATCTATTTAAATTATTTCATCCCTTATAAAAAGGCGTTTTTCCCGGACCATGCTGGTACTCCTTTATTTCACTCCCCTCCGAAAAAGGCAGGGGAATGTTCTTTATACACTGTGCACGTTACGCGCGAGATTTAGACCCGTCATTTTTATACCTCTTATTAAACAGACATTATTTGCATAGACAAGTTGCACGGTAATCAAACTAAACTCGGCTGAGGGTTTCTCAGGACCGGAAACTTCCCTCTCCGCCGACTTCGGACTCCTCGCCCCAACAGCCGTCTCTCCTGCCGGCAGGCCGACAGCATGCGCTCCGCCGTCGCCGTGTTGCTCTTGGTGGCGCTGGCCTCGGGCCGGCCGCAGTTCGGCGGCTTCAGCCGCTTCCCGCCGCAACAGTTCCACCGGCCGCCGAGCCACGCCACCGGCGGGGCCTCGAGCAACATCGTGTCAGGGGTCAGCACCGGGCCGCACCAGGGAGCCAGCATCACCCAGCTGAGCGCGTCGGCAGGCGTGAGTCCGCTACCGGCCGCCAGAGGCGCTGCGGGCGCCCACACCAATTTCAATTCATTGGTTTTCGTGCAACACCATTGACCTAATGTTGGGTTGCATAAGTCTTCAGTTTCACTGGGCTAACCCCGAGTTATCGCGCTTACTTGGTGCATTCGTGTGGCAGAATATTTTTTAGGCAGGATTACGCTTCAGATTAATTTTTTTACAATTCTGTGTAATTTCAATTTAATGTATGAAACGCCGCAGGCATGGTTGAGCTAACTGCGCTTAAGGTTGTCTTTACATGTCAAATATTATTTTTCCCCATGGAGCAAATCCAGCCAAGTAACAGGCTTTCGACCTCCCCGTGAGCCATGTTTCGACCACCACCCCTGGTGGCGTTGGTTTCTCACACTACATTGCGTCGAAAATTTTACTGTCATGTGCACGTAAAATGCGGCTGCGTATGCACGTAACACATCTGACGTAATATAACGTCTCGGCAATAGCCTCTTTGTCGCTTTGTTCCACCTCATAACGAGGGAGTTTGCTCACGGTTAGTTCCTGTGATAGTCTGCAGTTCCTCGGATCCGTTCTTGTTGTCGCGATGCAGTCTCCGTGATGAAAGGTAACGTGTGATGAAAGGTACCATCTTGTAGATACGAGTTGTTTTTTATATTTATAATGAAAAATTGTACGCAATGACATTAACCGACCTTGCATTGTCAGGGAACACTGACCAGTAAACGAGAGATAAAACAAGTCATCCTGTGAATATAACTATACAGCCTCTCATGGTAAACTTAAGGTTGTTTGCAGCCTGTCATGGTAAACTTAAGGTTGTTTGCAGCCTGTCATAGTAAACTTAAGGTTGTTTGCAGCCTCTCGCTGTATACTGTCATATTTTGTCCGTGCTGCTGTGATGCGCATTAAAAATGCCGATATGTCAACCTAACGTCTTTTTAACTACACGGAGGTTTTGTTTAGAAACGCAACAGCAATTATTTATTTAAATGCCCTCCGTCCTGAGTGTGACATCTGTGGAGCCATGACGGCTTTTGTTCTAAAATGCATTTCGCGGTTAGCAACACTCGAATTTAATGCCTTTCTACGGCGCTGTATTGCGCGCTTTCCCCAGGCCACACCATTGCAGCATGTTGCTTTGCGTGCCGACGCTCTTGGATGTTGCTTTCCCTTAAGTTACCGTGTTGATCTGGTGCCATGACTCTGTGTGGTACTGAACGCCTACCCTTCTCCTGTCGTATGTTCCCCGTCGTGCCGAGCGCCTGCCCACCTCTAAAATCGCGACATTATGTCGTGCCGAACATCTGCCCACCTCTATCACCCGCGTCCCTGTGTCGTACCAAGTGTCTGGCCCAAAGCTAACTGGGCGCGATTTTCGCAGGGCACGGCCAGCGGCAACGCCGTGAGCTCCAACTCCGCCAGCGCCACCAACCTGGCCGGAAGCGGCATCTTTGGCCAGCAGCAGTTCTCCAATACCAATGCCAACTCCAACCAGCAGACGTTTAACGGCTTCGACTTCGGGAAATAGGGCGCGTCAGGCGGCTTCGGCTTCGAAGGATGAGGCCGGTTTGGCTGCCTTGGCTCCGCGTGGCTGGGAGAAGCGGCCCTGGCGCTACTCTCGTGGGTGGTGATCCCATATCGCTGGAGAGCTCTGTGCTCAGGGTTAGGGGACCTCTGCTCTGCATCATGTGACCGCGTACTGGAACAGTCTGACCGTGAGTGCTGGATCAGTTTTGTCGTGTTTTCGGCGACCTATGGTCGACATGCCGCTGCAATGAACTGCGGTATAGTGATACAAATTCTCAGGAATAAACGCATGTCTGCATTAGTGTTGTTTTATCTTATCAATTCAACCGAACGAATAATATGGTCTAGCACTCAACCTTTCACCGGGCAGGAACAGCTCGATACTAAAAACATACCACATACCTGCGAACCCGGACTTTTCATTTTCGAGGTGAAATCCTATTTACACGAAACCCGCATAATTGTTAACAATGTATGTAGACTACGTTGTGCAAAATGGCCTCGGGAAAGTCTCTACACACGACAACAGCCGCATCGTACCAGTGAATGCTCAGTTTCACATTTTTTTTTACTAGTAATAGCATGCATGGCATTGATCATGCATCGTGATTGATCTTATTCCTTTGCTTCGGCACTCCAAACATCTAGCCGTCTCGCCCTTTAAACGTAGTTCTGGCCATATGCTCGCTCCGCTTCCTACTCGTTTCTTCCGAACGATCGCATGCAAACCGTTGTTTCATCGCCCTGCCCATACCATCCAGTGCACGCAGTCCTCTCCGAATCTCTTCAAAGCAGACCCTCTTCTCTGAGAAGTGGATCCAACTCGATCGTCGTCAATTTCACCTATCGCAGTGAAAGTGCAGCCTGCTCTGACAGCAGTTAAAGCAGTGGTCACAATCTATCCAAATTTTAAGGCGTCTCGATAGGTCAGCTGCCACCGTTGTTGGACTACCCCCTGTCGACTTTTCCCGGATTTGTCAGCTGTAAGATCCATTGTACAAAGCACATTTTGTAGGTAGGTACGTGTACAGTCCAGTCATCTCATTCGAATGGTAAATTAGGTTTTTTTGGGTTGATTGCCGTTACCACTGCAAAATTTATGTATGATATTTGCCTGAGCATGGTGCTGTGGAAGAGAAGACCACGTGGTGACAATAGCATGGCGTCAGGTCTTCAGTACAAAGTGTTTCAACATCGTCAGTTGAACAACACTGTAAAAAACATGTCCGTTATTCTGCACATCCTAGCGTCAGAAAGCTAACTCTTGGGAGCAAACTTTTCACTATTTCCGCAAAATAGAGCAAGATGGCAAAAGGCCTTACAGGTCCCGTCACGTCGAGAAACGATCTCACTAATGCGTTTCGTGCAAAGGTGGCACCGGGTTCTCGATCGGGCGTATAAAGGTCTCATCGTTTTCATACCGTTAGCTATGCTTTGGAACAGACAATGCAGGTGATCAGCGAAAGGAATCTCCCTCAAATATGGGACCACGGACGAATAGTTTTGACTTTCCGCTTATCCACAAACCTCCGAAGTCAATAAAACCATGTCGGATGTCGGATAATAAAAGTAATGCGCATTGTTGCTGTCACGCCGACTTGTTCAATTGGCCTCTAGTCGATGCCTACCATATATATCCAGGTCAGCAGTTTATTTCAACAGCTCTGATGCCGCCTCGGCAGGTGAGTTTAACTTCTGACACATGATCGATTCACACCAGCCCTCTTATTAGCAATCACAAAACGCAGACCGCCTTGAAAACATGTATCACCAAAACGTGAAATGCCGATTCGGTCGTCCCGATGTGTTCAGCTCACACTGGCCACTTCACTCTGACCACCTGCACCGAGCGTCGCCTAGGTGTGAGGACTGGCGCGACTCAGACAAGGCTCCAGAACGTGCAGACCCGAGCGGCGAATGTCTCGCTGTTCGCTGTCAGGGATGTCTAGCATCACCCCATCCCCTCCCGTCAGACCCCTGCCGGAGCAGCCTCCCACCGCCGCCGCGCACCAGCGGGTCCCCTCAGCGCACGGACGTTCGGCGGGTACAACGTCGGCAGCCTGGCCGGGCCGCGCCGGCGCCTCCGCCCTCAGTAGTCGAAGAACTGGGTGCAGTCGCTGACGCCGGCCTCGCACTCGCAGAGGAGGCCATCGAACAGCTGGAAGCCTCCGGGCGGGTGCAGGCCCGTGTACCAGCCGCGCGCGCGCCCGAACGCCCTGCTGTTCCACTCGTGGTGGTAGCAACCTGCCGGGGTGGCCGGTCGTTGGGCTGGTGCGAGAGCAACGACAACAGCAGACAACGATCGGAGAGACAGCGTGTGGCTGCGGCTGGCTACGAAGCGCGGTTTGACACTTTGTTTTCGCATGTCAGCTGTGTCTGGTTAGTTTGAGGGCTAGATTGACATTCCACTCAACCGAGTTGCTGTTGCTGTGTCCACATTTCGTGACACCGTATGCGTAATCTTTTTTTGGTCCATAACACAGAGCAACTTTTTTATATTGCATGTGTCAGGCTGCTGCTACTGAACATAAGGCGTTCTTCATCACTTGCAAAATGAATGTATTAATGCCCAATGGTAATTGCCTCAATCGGACTGAAACAACTACATAGTTACTGAGGAACGTTTTGCTTTAAGCAGCTACCATGAAATACAATATTTTCTTTTCTTGTTTCTAGTATGATCACTTAAGTTGTAAGGTGCACGGTACATATGTAAGGAACAGTAGGTATGCATAAGAGCAGTTATATTGACTTTGTTCCCAATGTATGGGGGAAGTTGAAAACGCTGACGGATGCATTAGGGAAACACAAAAATAGGGACAGAGATCAAAAAGCCATAACCACATATTTTTGCTTAGCCTTTCCGCATGTATCAAAAAGGAGTGAGGACAATTAAAACTACTCCTACGTGCACATGTAGTCGTGCGGATTATTTGCCGAAGTGATGATGGGATGCCGCTGACGATGTCTTGTAGTGTGGGTACTTACCCAGCTATACAAGTGGTTTGAACTATAAGTTTTTATCAGCTTGTCACCCAAAATCAGCAGGAAATCAGCAGGGATTTAGGTTTACACTGCTTGTCGAAGCGAATAGACACCTAAGGTGTGAATCAAACCCATGTCGCGTGTGACATGTGCGTACATACATGCACTGAACCCAGTGTGCGCGCCTCGCTCTAAGGGGTGACCTTCGTGCCAACACAGCACCACCCAGTGATGTGAGCGTCCTAATCACATGGCATGATGGCATGTTATGGCATGCCATGGTGCCCTGATAGGACATGACGTGATGTCATGGCATGCCATGACATTATGTCATTACATGATGGCACGACATGATGGCATGACATGATGACATGGCATGATGGCATGGCGTAGCATTACATGCATACATGATATGACATGACATGACATAATGACACTACATGGCATGAAATCCCCCTAATACCATAATATGGCATCAGGCAGCCGAGGCATAATATGTCTATCAGGCATAATATGTCAGGCATAATGTATCAGGCATATATAAAATAGGACATGGATAGGACATGATAGGACATGACATGATGTCATGGCATGCCATGACATTATGTCATTACATGATGGCATGACATGATGGCATGACATGATGGCATGGCATGATGGCATGACATAGCATTACATGCATACATGATATGACATGACATGACATAATGACACTACATGGCATGAAATCCCCCTAATACCATAATATGACATCAGGCAGCCGAGGCATAATATGTCTATCAGGCATAATATGTCAGGCATAATGTATCAGGCATATATAAAAATCAGGCATAATATGTCTGTCGGCAGCCGAGGCAGGGCGTCAACCGTTACTTACACTCCGCGTTCACCTCCCTGATGACGTAGCTATCCGCTTGTGCACCGGAAGGTCTGACACTGGTCAGAAAACGATGCGATCTCCGAGTCCGGGGGGAACATCATGTCGCCCTCGAAGGGACCGCAGCCGCCGTTGTTTTGACCCGCACCCTTTCTTCGGTACCTGCCGGCGCCACCGTGCTTAGCACCGCCAGTGTCCCACTCTGCGAGTGGCGCTGTTTTTCTGAGATGGAGTGTCTAACTCTCCAGCGAGGAACGGCCGCTTTCATACCTGGCGTCGTCACCGGTGTTTCATTCACCATGGATATACGAAGCGACCGACGCTTACGCCAACGAAACCACAGGAGCTGCGCATTCCACGAGACGCACGACCGACAAGGGAACGGGGCGCGCTCGGTCCGCACCTGACAGATGGGGTACATCATGTTCTGGGCGGCTGTTGCAGAGGTAGTCCCTCCAGCCCTGCGAGCGGCTGGTGACGGTCAGGCCAGCGCAGGCCGTGTAGCGCCGATCGTCCGGCGAGCCCTCCTCCCACGGCTGGAAGGTCAACGTGTCGCCGTCCGAGGTCTGCCACTGGCGGCCGGAGTCGCGGGCGTCCACCCAGCCGCCCAGCACCTCCTCACTGTTGCGTCCCTGCCGCAGAGGACAGCGACGTCACAGCCGCCCAGCACCTCCTCACTGTTGTGTCCCTGCCGCAGAGGACAGAGAATGTCACAGCCGTCCAGCACCTCCTCACTGTTGCGTCCCTGCCGCAGAGGACAGCGACATCACAGCCGCCCAGCACCTCCTCACTGTTGTGCCCCTGCCGCAGAGGACAGCGACGTCACAGCCGCCCAGCACCTCCTCACTGTTGCGTCCCTGCCGCAGAGGACAGCGACGTCACAGCCGCCCAGCACCTCCTCACTGTTGCGTCCCTGCCGCAGAGGACAGAGATGTCACAGCCGCCCAGCACCTCCTCACTGTTGCGTCCCTGCCGCAGAGGACAGCGACGTCACAGTCGCCGTGCGGACATGCCGTACTTTTGTCACGGTAGCGTGACAGCGACATTACTGTGACGTCACCGAGGCATCACAGATACGGAATAGTGACGTTATGGTTGCGGAATGGCACAGCTAAGTTATAGCTACGAAACACCTACGTCTCGCAACAGCAGAGCAAATGCATCAGAGCCATCGCGTAGTCAGGCCAGAACCGAGCTACGATTACGTCACAAAAAGTTCCAGTTACGTCACAGCTATATCATCAGTTATCCATGTGCGACACCACTGCGTCACAAGCTGCATCATAATGACGTCACAGGGAGGGGGAGGGGGGTACTCACAGTTGCGATATTTTTGACACCCACGTGGGGACCCGAGTTCAACTCCTGGCTGACAATACCGACTCTGGAGCCTACATGCCCTTTGTTGTTGTTGATTGGAGTCTACGGACGCGCCGCCAGCGGTGGTCATTTGGCGCCCATAACGAGACCTCACATGCCCTTTGCAGTTTGTACCACTCAATGAAGGGTTGTGCGACGACGTGCGGTTCGCAGCCTTTTGTCGAACTCTGGCACAGCTGCGTCGCCCGTCTGCACCACAGCCGCAGCACCACTGTTTCACAGACACTTGTTTTACTTGACAGCTTTCTCGCGAAAGGTTGGGTGCATCACCCCCCCCCCCCCCAAACAAAACAAAAACAGGCTGACTCTGGGGCGCCACTACGCAGCGAAGGCGCTGTGCGCGCAGTTGGTGTCCGTTCGCCCATGGCAAAGCTACTAGAGTAGTGCCACATTCCACTGATACAGCAGTGGCGTGGCCCACACCAGATCCCAGTTCCACCAGACTCGCTGCCCCAGCCATAGACGGCAAGCCGGCGGAGCTCAATCAGAGCCCAAAGCCAGAGCCGGCGACGCCAGAGCCGCAGAGCCGGGCTGTGCGATGTGTCTGCACACACCTCCAGCGGCGTCATTTCTTTGTGCATTATTGGGAGGTAACCCTACCTTATCGAAAATGCACGGGTGCGCAAAGGTGCATCTGTTAAAGGGCCAAACCTAGACTTTGTACTCTTTATTTTGACAAATGGCAGTGTCTTTATCTAAATTAATCATGCTTTAATCATACCTAATTCAAATCCCAACTCAATCATTTAATCATAATGATTTTGATTAATTTGACGGACTTGATTTGATCGATGTTTTGATTAGTTTAATTACTTTGATTTTTACGATTATTTGAGCTACTTTCTATTTCGGTGGGCTAGTAGTCACTGCAAGGAGATAATGTCCAAATGAGAGGGACTTCGAATGATATTCATACCCTTCCTGTTTTGCTCTGTGCTATATGATGATCGATATTGGGGTACCCAAACCAACATAAGCGCCCAAGTCAACACATTGATGGGGACAGGGCCCTCACGAAGTAATCCAAACCGACACCGGCGCGCGCACCTCCATGCTGCTGAAGGCGTTAATCAGCTGTGACAGCTGCGCCTGGTTCTGCGGCAGGGCCAGCTTGGCGAGCAGCCGGTCGCAGGCGGCGTTGGCGTCCTTCCACGTCATCAGCTCCTTCCAGATGTAGATGCAGCTGCCGCCCAGGTCCAGCCAGCCGTCCGGACACCGGCTGGCGAAGACGTCTGACGGGGTGACGGCGGAGTGTCAGAGTGTCACAGCGGAGTGTCAGAGTGTCACAGCGGAGTGTCAGAGGCGTCCACAGCGGGTGCACTCCGGGCAGTGTCGCTGATTGCAGACCGGGCTCGTGTCTGTCATCGACTGAGATGTTAGGCCCAACCGTTGTTTCTTTCGGGATGGGCCTGTAAGTGACTGGGGTTCGCGATGACGGGCTTTGGATGATTGGGTGCGAGCTAGAGAATACCAGCGGGCTGCACTGGCGGGCGCATTCAGCCAGCCTGTGCAGACAGCATAGCTTCACCGGCTGGCTATATGCGACGGCGTGGTCTGCCAATGGTGTATGAGCAAGCTGATGTCTGCCCCTGATTTATTGGCAAGGCCTTGTGGATGTAGCCATACTTTAGACCCAAACAACGTTATGCTTCTTTGGCGTCTAATTAGTGTTGACTTACTCGGTCGCGCTTCAGAGCGCGGCTACTACCTGCAAGGCTACAGTCCTAATGATTCTGAATTCAGCTCTGGCAAACTGCCCAACTTAAGAAGCTCGACCCAATTGTTACGCTTTTGAGAAGCTATTTTCTTCGCATCCACGAACTGTGGGCTAATGCGGCCAGGGGCGGATCCAAGATTTCGCCAACGGTGATGCCACGCTTTATCGTGGTGAGCTCTGAATTTTGGTACACCATGAGAATAAAGGTTTGGAGCCCATAGTGGGGCGCCTGGACTTAAGTACAGCTGAAAAATGAAGGTTTGGGAGCATTTGTGGTACTGCTAAAAATTGGTGCCTCTTCAAATCAAAGGTTACGTGGACCCGAAATGAGCACCTTAGAGTGCTCCTTCACCCTAAGATTTTGGTGCCTCTCCTGCTCAAGGGGGCGGAGGCCTGGCCACATGACCCTTCCCTCTAGATCCGCCTCTGCATGCAGTTTGATCAACAAGGCGAGCAGCTCTTTAAAGGCTGTGATGTGTGACTTGTTGAGCCTTTGCGTACAAGCCGCATGACCCGGCCAGGACATTCTGCACCATTCGCGGCGTTTTGTCTGTCACGTTTAATTCACACAAAAACGTATAGCCGCCAATTATTTCAGAGACGTTTAAAAAGAGATAGGGTCTTGATGACCTAGCGTCCCGCTGATGTGAGACCAAGGAGAAGTCTGACAACCGTGTCTGCAAAAGTGCGAATAAACCCGTCCAGACGGCCAGGCACTCTCGCGTGCGAAACCACGGATCCGCCTGCTAACGTGTTAAGGACGCGTTAAGGAGGGCGGCATATCTTAGCAACCAACACAGATGAAGACGTAAAGCCTCTGCACGGTGCAGCCAAATATGCGGAATGTCATGCTGCAGGCCTCGATTCCTTCCGACCCATCGTACTGGACCTACATTATTCGTGGACCCCTGGTGTCAGACTCATGACGTAAGAAATCGACCAGGCGGCCAACAGCAGTCTTTCCGAAACCGATCTTTAATACGCGAATCTGTGGTGTAGATAAAAAATACTTGGCAATGACGTTACATAGGTGAGTAGCCCTGTTTATTGCCCCGAATATCTCCCAAGGCATTTATGTTTTTACGTCAGTTTGACACCGATTGCCGAAATAATAAGGGACTGCAAAACCATCGATATCTGTGAGTGAAACTGCCAAGTCTTGCCAGACTCACATTCAGCAAATTTTTGGCAGTGTTGGTAGTAAATTAACGCGTTAGTGCTACAACACTGAACCTCCAGCTTGTGGAGTTATCCTGAAAGAACGAACTTCCAAGGCATTGGTCAAACCCATTAGTATGGATGGTTCACTAGATATCTGGCTCACCTGGTTTAGTTTTTGCCATCATCTACTGCATGGCAACTGATAGCCACCGTCCCGTCATTGTCTCGCTCGTCACACGTTTCACGGGCCGCCTTACTGATTCATACGAGCACTCACCAGGGAAAGAGCCACTGTTATGGTCTCCCAAATCAAGTCCGCATGTCCTTGCAGGCGTCTGCTATAGCTGTGGCATGAGGAATAGATGGAGTGCGTGGTCTTCTTTGGTGTTGAGGCCTAGGGCAGTTCCCGTACATGCTGCAGTACGGGTCTGAATGACGTTGAATGTGGTGGATGGTGTTGTAGGGGTGAATCGGACACATATGTGTGTACAGTGTACTTAACAGGGATCAGGTACACCTGACAAGGTCGGAAGGGACCGGGCCGCACGAAGCTTTGGTATGGTGCACATGCTCACAAGTAAGCATGCGATATTTTCTATAGATTTCTCAGGAATGTTTCGGGGCGGCCGAAGAAAGCAGGGAGACCGAGATAATCAGTGGGGTAAATTAAATCAACAAAACACAATAAAATCACCAAAACATACAGCCACCCAGGGATAGTGGTGTGCTGGGAAAGATACCAGATAGGTAGGCTTAAAAGTCGCACGAGAAAGCCTGGTGCATTAAGATACCGCTGAAGTTGTGGAATCTTCAAGCCATTGTCAAAAGGTAATTGTTTTTGAAAACATTCCGAGAGTCACGCAGGATGAGTGAACCCAATTAAGCCATGACTCCCTGATGACAACAGGACATCACTTTATCCAAAAGAATCGCGTTTAAGCTCCAGTAGGTCATGAGACATGGGTGAGTTCTCTAGGCAGCTGTTAACCTGCCACGGCAGACAGAAGCACACAACTGTGTTCACTCGTCGCTCACACGGATATTTACGTCGGAATTGAAAAGTTGGTTTGGGACAGGTTTGACGATGCGATTGTTATTTTGGAAGACTTCTACTGTTTTGAAGCATTTGACGCGTGATATGTTTAGGATTTAGTCCGCACTTTTTTAATGGATGTACTTCTGAGATCAGAGCTCACGCTAAACTGCGTTTTTTTTGGCGAGCCCTGACCTCTACATCCCATCGTAAAATTCAGTGTTCGGTTTGTTGTATTCAGTTTGAATTAAGTGGTAAAATGGAGTTCAGTGGCGAAAAAATTGGCGTTAAATTCTGCCGTTACAAAGCTCAGTGGCGAAATTTTACTTGCAGCAATGCTCGGCACTGCTTGTTTTCCCTCTAACATCATCTGACCTTAAAGCGCGGCCGCTGTCACCGGCCACAAGCCATCCCAGTCAAAGGCAAATAGCAAACGCCTAAAGCGGCCCGAACCACAGATTAAGACCTTCGAGGCTTGAATTTGTCTCTGAGCAGCGAGGCAGAGATCCCTAATAGGCCGACAGCACGAATCAGACTGATGCCGGTTACAGCGTGTTATTTTAATTATTCACTATAAAGCTGTTTGTACGGTCGTTTCTATGCTTCTGTTCGCTAAATGGTTCCAATTTCTTGGCCGCAAATTGAAAGTTTTGCCTTCTGCTATACCTATCTCACGAGGTTACGCAACGAGTCCAAATTGTGCACCGTTTCGAGCCTGGTGTTCGTTTAACCTGATGAGCAAAGCATGTCATCGCCAACCGAGCGGGGCAGTCTAAGAAAGCAGCACTGTTACACCATCTGCCGAGTTGGGGGCTTCCCTCGCAGCACTCACATGAGGCGGCACGCGGCGCCAACAGCGGGAAAAATACTCACCGGCCGAGAGTTACGAAAAAACATCAGCTGCTTTACTGATGACCTTTATTGATGATGATGATGATGATGACTTGACTGATGACTGAGCTGTGGCTTTACGCGCTCTCCATGGCAGCAGATGGCATTCGAGTTAGTGATTCGCTACGCGGAAGCATGCGCATCGGTTATAGCACGACCTTTAATGCGCGTGAACTTAAACGCATGTATTCTAATCAGCCGTTGCCAGCAAGCTGGTTTCGTTAAAAACTAAACCCATGAGCTCAGTTTCGAAATGTTGACGCCGATGGGCTATATTTATATAGCTACCGTCCTTTTGGCACGTCGCGGGCCTAATTACCGTGCGTCACGAGGAGGCAGCAAATAAGTATACAAATAGTCCCATGGGATTCGTCCAATCGGAATTTGGCCGGTTCCGCCACCACTCGTTTTTAGATTTCGGAGTTTCTGCCTTGCGATGAACGTATAAACTGTGCACTTTGTCTGCAAATTTTATTTACAACAATAGGTTCACGTTGTCTTGCCGTACGTGATTCATTAAACATCACCAACAGTACCACAAAGTAGGTGTATGTTTGAGTGACACATCTGAAAACTACCACATAAAACGCAGCAAAAGCTTGGCGAAACCCCGCGCCGGAAAAACCACCCACGCTACCAAACCCCGACGAAAGACAAGTCCCGAAAGCACAGAGCAAAGCACGCGGTGGAGCTGCACGACCTCGAGGTATGACGCTGTACGGGCGGAGAGAAGGCGACCAAAGCGGGGCGCCTGTGACGGCCGGCACTAGGTGCGAACTCTGCGGCACGCGCCGCCCTGACCTGCCAGTCCGTTGCTGGCGTCCACCCACTGGCCGTCCTGGCAGACGCGGCTGGTGCACTCGTCCACTTCGATGCTCCGGCCCGGCGGGAACAGGTCCTTGCCCTGCTCGCAGCCTGAGGGGACGCGCGGAGACGCGGTTAGGTTCTCCGCACCGTCTGAGAACAGGTTATGCAGACTCCGCAGCAGCAGAAGCAGACTCTGCAGCCAATCCGCAAAGTGTGAACGGACCTTCGCAATCTGAGATCAAACGATGTATCACCGGCTAGGTCCACACCAAGGTCCGAGATCATATGGCGTATCACCGGCTAGATCCACACCACAGTCCGAGATCACGTGACATATCACCGGCCAGGTCCACACCCCAGTCCGAGATCATGTGTCGTATCACCGGCCAGGTCCACACCAAGGTCCGAGATCATATGGCGTATCACTGGCTAGGTCCACACCACGCTCCGAGATCATATGGTGTAACACCAGCTAGGTCCACTCCACGGTCCGAGATCATATGGTGTATCACCGGCTAGGTCCACACCACGGTCCGAGATCATATGGCGTATCACCGGCTAGGTCCACACAACGGTCCGCGATCGTATGGCCTATCACCGGCTAGGTCCACACCACAGTCCGAGATCACGAGACGTACCACCGGCTAGGTCCACACCACGGTCCGAGATCATACGCCGTATAACCGGCTAGGTCCACACGACGGTCCGAGATCATGCATCGTATCATATGCTAGGTCCACCACGGTCTGAAGGACACGCAATGTCTAGCCCCACGCTCAAATCGCGCATGCCTGCTTACATCTAACGCTACCCACCGTGAGATCATCAGCTCACCTACGACAGACCCCGAGTCTGTCATTCTACTCACATCCAACCATGTCCAGGTACTCGAGTACTGTTTCTGGCCCGTTTCCGTCGTCATTGCAGCGGACAAACATACATTTGTAAGCCAGCTTGTCCATCTCTGAGTTCGGGGCGAACAGCTTTCCTTTGTACATGCAACCTGCCGGCACACACAACGGGCCTCCAGCATTCGGTGGGGGGGGGGGGGGGGTCGGCGCAGTCCGTCATGGCCGGTCCAATCGCGGTGGAAAACAGAAACGAATGGTTCAAAGCTAATGCTCATTACATGGGTCGTATCAATGCACGAAAACCTCGGTCGGCAGGGAATGTTCGCACTTGGAGAAAAGCGTGAATCGCCTCGCCAACGCGACTTTGATCGCAGTTCACGCCACTCGAATGACGGAACCATCTTCTCTCAATCGGCGTTTACAGAGCACTGTTGCGGTCCTCACAGAGCGCTATACCGGTCCTTGCAGAGCGTTGCATCGGTCCTTACAGAGCGCTGTATGGATCAATACGGAGCGCTGTACTGGTCTTTACAGAGCACTGTATCGGTCCTCACAGGGCGCTGTATCGGTCCTCGCAGAGCGCTGTACCGGTCCTCACAGAGCGCTATACCGGTCCTTACAGAGCGTTGCATCGGTCCTTACAGCGCGCTGTATCGATCAATACAGAGCGCTGTACTGGTCTTTACAGAGCGCTGTATCGGTCCTCACAGAGCGCTGTATCGGTCCGTGCGGAGCGCTGCACCGGTCCTTGCAGAACACTGTATCGGCCCTCATGGAGCGGTTGTCTACACTTGTGCTATGCACCAGGAGGCACTGAACAGGCAGACAGCGCACAGCCCGCTCGCACGCGTAGGAGAGCACCATCCATCCCCTGGTCTGGCAGGCAGTAAAGGCCTGGCCAGGGATGTCCCCGTAGCTTGATGAACAGATGAACCCTGCGATCGTTCGCGGGTCCGCCAAGCAACGACAGATCTGCAATCGTCCGCGGTCCGCCAAGCAGCGACAGACCTGCAATCATCCGCGGTCCGCCAAGCAATGACAGACCTGCAATCATCCGCGGTCCGCCAAGCAGCGACAGACCTGCAATCATCCGCGGTCCGCCAAGCAACGACAGATCTGCAATCGTCCGCGGTCCGCCAAGCAATGACAGACCTGCAATCATCCGCTGTCCGCCAAGCAGCGAACGGTCGGCCAGCGACTCACCTCGCAACTTACCGAGCAGTGAAGCCGCTGACTGTGACTCACCGTGGCTTGGTAAGCAATGAGGGCTTGGCCTACCATTGCGGCCTTGTGGCTATTAAACGCTACGAGCTTGGCCAACGATTTTTCTGTGTGGCTTTGCAAGCAGTAATGGTGTGGCCAGCGTCTCACCTTAAGGTCTGCGAAGCCGGAGAGGCTTGGCTTGCGGTGCAGAATTGGCCTATTGCTTGGCAAGAAGAGGGCACAGCCTGCGACCAAGCCAACCAAGCGGCCGAGAAGCAGCGGAGCAGTAATCAGAGACCCACCCTATGGCTCGGCAAGCAGTGAAGGCGTGGCCGGCGACTCGTTCAACATGACAAACAGTAATAGACTGGTCCGCAAGATGCCCGCAGCTTGTCAAGCAGCAAATGCTTGGACAACGATTCACATTCACGCTGCGACATGACCAGCAGTAAAGGACCGTCCAGAGACTCACCCTGCGGCTTGTCAAGCAGTAAAGGACCGGCCGGGGACTCACCCTGCGGCTTGTCAAGCAGTAAAGGATAGACCGGAGGACTCACCCTGCGGCTTGTCAAGCAGTAAAGGACCGGCCAGAGACTCACTCAGCGGCTTGCCAAGCAGTAAAGGACCGGCCGTAGACCAACCCTGCGGCTTTCCAAGCAGTAAAGGACCGGCCAGGGACTCACCCTGCGGCTTGTCTAGCAGTAAAAGATCGGCCGTAGACTCACCCTGCGGCTTGCCAAGCAGTAAAGGACCGGCGAAAGACTCACCCTGCGGCTTGTCAAGCAGTAAAGGACCGGCCAGGGACTCACCCTGCGGCTTGTCAAGCAGTAAAGGATCGGCCAGAGACTCGCCCTGCGGCTTGTCTAGCAGTAAAGGATCGGCCGTAGACTCACCCTGCGGCTTGCCAAGCAGTAAAGGACCGGCGAAAGACTCACGCTGCGGCTTGTCAAGCAGTAAAGGACCGGCCAGGGACTCACCCTGCGGCTTGTCAAGCAGTAAAGGATCGGCCAGAGACTCACTCTGCGGCTTGCCAAGCAGTAAAGGACCGGACATAGACTAACCCTGCGGCTTTCCAAGCAGTAAAGGACCGGCCAGAGACCCACCCTGCGGCTTGTCTAGCAGTAAAGGATCGGCCGTAGACTCACGCTGCGGCTGTTAAGCAGT
Organism: Pollicipes pollicipes; assembly: GCF_011947565.3. Lineage (NCBI taxonomy): Eukaryota > Metazoa > Arthropoda > Thecostraca > Pollicipedomorpha > Pollicipedidae > Pollicipes > Pollicipes pollicipes. Next base: position 24,239,181 of record NW_023596448.1, on the reverse strand, counting down.
AAAGGACCGGCGAAAGACTCACCCTGCGGCTTGCCAAGCAGTAAAGGACCGGCCAGAGACTCACCCTGCGGCTTGTCAAGCAGTAAAGGATCGGCCGGAGACTCACCCTGCGGCTTGCCAAGCAATAAAGGACCGGCCAGAGACTCACCCTGCGGCTTGCCAAGCAGTAAAGGATCGGCGAAAGGAAGACTCACCCTGCGGCCTGCCAAGCAGAAAACGACGGGCCAGAGACTCACTCTGCGGCTTGCCAAGCATTGAATGCCTGGCAGCAGACTCACCCGCTGGCTTGGGTGGCTCTGGAGGCTCGTTGCAGAACGGACACATGCCGAACTGGGAGCAGCAGCGCCTGTACCCCAGCTCATCCCCGCTGTACTTCAGCGGGCAGCACTGAGCCTCCGCCAGCGCGTCCGTGTCTGCCGGTCACGCCTCACGTCGGAGATGGGGAACAGCACGGCCGGGAGAACAGCTCCCGGTGGACAGCACGGCCAGGAGAACAGCTCCCGGTGAACAGCACGGCCGGGAGAACAGCTCCCGGTGGGCAGCACGGCAGGGAGAACAGCTCCCGGTGGGCAGCACGGCTAGGAGAACCAGAACAGCTCCCGGTGGGCAGCACGGCCAAGAGAACGGCTTCCGTGAGGCAGCCCAGCCGAGAGAACAGTTCCCGGTGGACAGCACGGTCAGGAAAATAGCTCCCGGTGGGCAGCACGGTCAGGAGAACAGCTCCTGGAGCGGCCGAGGAGCCCAGGAGAGTCTGGTCCACTCAGCGTTGGTAAAGTGTCTTTGGCATACTGATGCGAGGATGTGTGAGGCCCATTGTCTAGCCTTGCATTGGTGGTACACTGGGCGTAGCCGTGACTTAAACTGGACTCCGGCCAAAAGTTTACTCATCATGTAATCACTGAGAAGGATTTCAGCATCCGCCATATCATTGTTTAAGTACAAGCGCATAGTCTTCCAAAACGAGCTTCGAGCGTCGAGCAGTGAAAATGAAGCAATCTATCCTAAAAATGTGCCAACAAACGGGTTTATGCTTGGCTTCGGCCCCATTTCTCAAAGAAGTCCAGGAGACCATACCCCTGTTTAGGTGTTCCTAAGTGACCACTGCTCGTAATTGTCGCACAATGATCTAGGTCACTGCCCTGCCGCCTCCAGCTCACCAGCCTCGCAGATGGGACAGAAGCCGAACTCCTGGCAGCAGTTGTTGAAGTGGATGAGGTCTCCACCCTGCTGATATTGGCAGCATTCCTGAGCCTGCTGCAGCGCTAGTCGGCTTGGACCGCCTGAGGGGACACGGAGAGAGAGCATCAGCGCTACGGTGCGGATGAACTGTCTGATGATGATGATGTCTGAGGGTTTTGCGAGCGTATCGGTTGCTGAGGTCATTTTGCGCTCGACGGCGAGCTGCCTGCACGTGACTGTCAACAAGACGCGATGAGGAAGGCTTCAGACCTGGTATTTCCGGAACCGCTTGAGAGCAAGACTCTGCCAACTATCGGTGTCCCGACCGAGGGTCACTACTCATTGGAAGTGAGTCCTTGGTCACCAACTCAGCATGGGTCAAAGCCGGCGGTGTGAACCCTCGGCCGAGTTCAAAGGGGCATCGGCTACTCAGCAGGTGTTGAGGAAGGGGTCAGTTCCGAAGAAGAGGTTAGGGTGGGATTAGTTGCCGACCAGAAGTGGGAGAAGGGTCAGTTATTCACCCGAGCCCAGTCTTCATGGGCACCGTACCTACCTGAGGCTGCTACCTAGACGTCATGACGACGACTACGCCGTACACAAATGACTAATCCAAGGCATTGGAACTGCTGTGACGCAGTTAACTGCAATGTCATCGGTTGCAATCTTCTGGAAGCGTTTGGTAACGGGACACAGATGTCGGAAATGGTCTGGTGCTGACCAGATATTGAAAGGGGTCCGCTTACTGACGAGAGGTCGGGGAGGGGTCAACTACTGACCAGATGAGCTGTCAGGCATCGGCACAGCGAGGTCTCAGCCACTGGCCAGAGTTGGGGGGGGGGGGGGAGGGGGGAATCAGTTACTGGCCGGGAGACGGCAAGAGCAAGCTGCTGGCCACTGGTTCGGGGGGAGGGGTGAGCTAACCAGCAAAGACTAGGAGCGATAATTTGCCGTCCGAGGACGGAGCGGGGTGAGCTACTAACCAGCGGTGGAAGAGGAGCCAGCTACTGACCTGAGCTCGCTCCGAGGTTCGGCTGAGGGCACCTCGTGTTCCGGCGCGCCTGACGACATTGCCGCCGCTGCTGACCTCGGTACTGTGAGCAGTCGATGTTGCCAAATTCACTGTCCGCAAAACAAGACACGCACGGCAGGTTAGCTTTATGAAACCATGCGGCTGCCACGAAGCTCGCAAGCAAAGTGCTCCAGCGTGTTTGCTACTGCTTGTTTTTGATGGAGAATATAGCCGTGGCTTCGTGTCACTTTTTCTGTTTTTTTTTTTTTTTTTTGGCTGGGGGAGGGGGCTTCAGAGAGCATAGGTAGCATGTAAAGCGAATGGCCAGCTGCTTGTTTAATTGCTGCAGGTAGTAAAGACATTTTTATTATTCTGGTGTACTTTTCGATTTGCCTCTTAGTGCATCGTGTCATATCAACGATATGTTTTTGTTCAGGTTTCCAACGGTCTCCCGGTGTGTATTCGCACGCCAGAACATTTTTCAGGCAATGCAACTGTTGGGCCAAATTCGTTTACGTAGAAACTAAATATGTGATTTGTGCGTCAATGATCACTGAAGGTTGCCATGACACCGTGTTTGCGTCATTGGGGGCTTTACGACGCACTCGGCTGCTGAGGTTATATGGCGTCGCCTGCATCTCACCCTGGCAGAAGGGTGGGCGCCGCGGAGAATTGAACCCCGTACCTCTCGTTTCCCAGACGCGCAGTAGTTAACGCGAACACGTTAACCACTACACTCCCGGCAGACCCGTTGCCAAGACACTGCTGAAATCACGAGGAGCATACATTTTCGACCTCCAGTTCAATACAAGATGCGAAAGTAAAAAATCGATGTAGCATCGGTCTGCAACGCTTTGGTTTCCCCACCATGCCCAGTGAGCTCACTTGGCGGCGAAGGGGGGCGGCTCTGGCCTGCCCCCAGACGCCACGCGGTTCCCTCGCCGAGACCGCAGGCACCGGCGCCGCTGCCGCCCTCGCAGCTGAGAGCAGTCCACCACCGGGCTGCCGGGTCACATGTCAAGGTCACACAAGGGCCCGCGGTCGGCCGATCGGGCCATGGGGTGACAGCCAGCAGGCTGGCTGGCTGGCAGGCTGGCTGGCGCGGCAGTCGGAGAGTCGGAGGGACATGCAGATCATATGCACTCGATCGCCATGCTCCATGAGCTCGCTTTCAGTTGTTTACCCACTTCAGTCTTTTGCTGCTCTCCGGCGTCGTACATGTCATGCTTACTGCGATCTTGTGTCACACGGTCGATGTCTTTCGTCTTTCATGCTCTCCCGCACGCCTTTCAGTACTCTCTCGCTGTTCGGACATCACGCGAGCACTCTCTCGCTGTTCGGACATCACGCGAGCACTCTCTCGTTGCTCGGACACCACCTAACTGCACGCCTTTCAGCACTCTCTCGCTGCTCGGACATAACGCGAGCACTCTCTCTCGCTGCTCGGACACCACCCAACCGCACGCCATTTTCCAGTCCCCGTCGTCTATTCCACCATCTCGCGAGCACATCTCAGTTGGAAATGCCCAGTCCACGCTCCGTCCTATGTGTGACTGCAGCTCGACTGCCCAGAACCTGGGATATGCCGTCGGGACCAGAAGCGTGGCCAAGGAGATGGCTTTTGGGGCATGCCCCCGCTCCCTACCCTGGAGCTGGTGGGGTGATGGCACGAAAACTACTGGGGTCAAAGGGCCTGGTACTTTTTAGTCGTTCCGGGTGCTCGTAGAGGTTAAAGACATCAAAAAAGGTCGCTGAGGCATGAAAAGGGGGTTACGAGCCCCCCAAATCCGTCGAATGCCAAAACACGGCTCCTATGGCGACGCAGTGAGTCCTTGCCTAAAAGGGTCTTGATTTGACCCTCTATATGCCCCGATTTGACTTCCTCCTGGGCGATAGTCAGGTTTTTGGTTTTTAGGTTTATAGGTTTAGGTTTTTAGGTTTAGGTTTTTAGGTTTAAATTTTTAGGTTTAGGTTTTTAGGTTTAGATTTTAGGCTTAGGTTTTTAGGTTTAGGTTTTTAGGTTAGGTTTTTAGGTTTAGGTTTTTAGGTTTAGGTTTTAGGTTTAGGTTTTTAGGTTTAGGTTTTTAGGTTTAGGTTTCAGGTTTAGGTTTTCAGGTTTAGGTTTTTAGGTTTAGGTTTTTAGGTTTAGGTTTTTTAGGTTTAGGTTTAGGTTTATAGGCTTTTGCCTGGCTATTACCCTTTTTCCCTGCGTTTCCATTCACTGCTGCCACAAAGCTGCAATTCAAAGGGGACACAATAGTAAAGAAGGGCCCTTTCATCTCTCCCGCCCTTCCCCAATTTTGTATGGCCTTCTGTCAATCAAATAAGCTACAATAAATGCAAACGGCTCATCACAGATTATGCAGTGCGTGGCATTTCGCCTTACATCTGGAGACGTCAAGAAATTAGGAAAAAGCAAGGGGCGTATTTTTACACATTTGTCCCATGCAACCGTAGCCGTGCAATGGTGTATTGTTCGCAACGCGTGCCGCGTAGCCAGCAGCCGTTGCTCTTTAAACTTACGTGACGGGGCTGTCCATGTAATCACTGACTACATCATACTCCTGAAACAGACAAAATCAGTGTAGTGAAGCTGATTTTCCTGATGAATAAATGAGGTTCGTTTTTTGGACCGAATTAGAACTGACATATTTGCACCGTTTTTCACGCGACTGGGGATCCCTGTTCCAGCTTATGGCCCAGTTGACGTCTGTCTGCGGTCGCCTGAATAAGCGCACTCAGGGGCTTAAAAAATACGTGCAGTGTGCACCAAAAGTGTCTAAGAACTAACCGGGTGACAGGCACCAGAACCCCGCCCCCTCCCTCCCACCCCGAGCCAACTCAGCAATTCCGGTTTCGAAGCGCGGAGAACGCGCCGTGACCCCGCTCACGGCCCGCGAACTCAAGGCGCCCCGCCACGAGACCGAGGGAGGGGGGGGGGGTCACCCACCAGGTAATCCGTCGTCACAGTCTGATGCTGCGGTGGAGGGGCTGGTGCTGCGAATCGCTTCTGGTCATCGTCGCCCGACTTGATGGTGTTCAGGAGACTGCTGGCCACAGAGCCGAGTTTCTTCAGGCCTGGGGACGACAGCAGCGACGGTGAGCGATGCTGGTGGCGGTGCTGGTGGCGGCGCTGGTGGCGGTGCTGATGGCGGCGTTGCGCTGCTTCGTCAGGCGTTCGGTGCGATCGCCGTAGATAACTACGACGATTAAAATCGAGGTTATCGTCAAGGGGTGTGTGTGGGGGGGGGGGCAGGGGCGATGTTGGGCAGCCTGCCCCCCAGCCTTACAGTGAGGATCACCAAAATAGGGGATTCTTCCTTAACCCCAATATTCGAAGCATTGTTGAAAAAAACAATGTTATCAGGCAGGCTTAGTAAAGAAGGCATAAAGGTGGGCATAAAGAGCGGTTTATGGAGGAACTTGACTATTGACCATATATCGATTCTCAAGACATTGTGCAAGGCTATGCCAATGCATTATGGCAGCAACACATCATTTTAAAACAAGCGTAGAGTATCGGGATCCACTGCAATCTTGCCACGTAAGTTTGCAAAATAATTGTGTTCGCGCGGAGGACTTCTGCGCACCCTGGCAACGCTAGCCTACAGTGACCTTGAACATTATGGATCATATTGCTCTGATAATCCTGAAAGAATGGGTCAGAGCAATGCGGGATATTTGGACAAAGGACCGAACGGAAAAGGGCGAATGGAAAAGAGTCGAACAAAAAAAGAGCCTCAGAAAGCCGGCGGGGGTTAAAGTTGAATCAGAAAAGTCGGAGGATAAAAGGTGAAAAAGGTGGAGGTCGACAGGAATGAATGTGAGGCGTACCGGGAAAGGTCGAAGGACAAAGAAACAACAGTGATAAATGGTAGAAAGGGATGAAAGTGTTATCAGTAAGAGTAAAGAAATAGTAATGTCGATAGGGACTGAAACAGACACTTCGACGCTGGGATCCAAAGCACCAGGGGCAAACATGAACCAGGACTTGATGTTTGTACAATAACTGGTGGGAACCAGGGTACGGGGGTCTGGTGTTTATGGAAAGCTGAGGGAACCAGGAATTAGGTCCTGGTGCTTCTGAAGGGAACAGTGCGGATCAGGAAGAGAGTCCATGTTTTTAGTTGCCAAATAACCAGTGAGAACAAGGAGTCAGGACAGTCCATGACATCCAGAAAATAGGAGGCGAGGTTTATGAAATAACCAGCCAAACCAAGCCTCCAAAATCTCGTTATCAGAGCGGGAAGTGGGAAATCAGGAATCAACATTGGTAACTACGCACGTGCCTGTGCAGCACCAGGACTAACGAAAAACGGAATTCACGTCAGGCGCCGCCGCCGTACGCCGCGTCCTGCCGTGAAACGCCTGTGCTGCCCGCAACCGACCCACGTAATGGCTAGGGAAGGCATTTTCATCGCGATAGGTAGAGGCTATCGGGATAGATAGAGGCTATCGGGGCTCCCTAACAGATCGTCCATCTGATAACACAAGGGCGTGATTCGCATGGCTTGGTTATGAAGGGTAGAAGGGTAGAAGGCTGTCAGAAGGCTTTCCTGTCAGAAGCGTTTACGGGGTTAGCACGGAAGAGCCCGAACTAGAGGACCCGGTGTCATATATGTCATGTAGGTTGTAATAAAATGTTGTGATATGTCCGATGTGTAATGTGTAATATGTCCTTTCGCACGCATATCATCACGTTCAGCACATGCTGATAGGATTCTGGCCATCCACTTGCCTGCCAGGCCAACAGTAGAATCCCTGCCGCTTCGTTATCAAGACAGCGATGGAGAAACGCATTGAACCTACTGTCGTACACGGGATCACATCTGATTTCATGTCGGGTGTTCAATCATTTCGCTTCTTTCTGTCTCCAGTCGTCTTGGCTACCTGCTTACTTAATTTTATTCCAATCGACGTTTTTCACGTCAAATTTTATCTATATCTTGTTTTCTGACCTTACTTTTGTCCTTTAGTTCTCTTATCCCCTCACGACTTTGTCCGATTGGAGCTGTACTTCTGTTGACTTTTTTCATTCGAAGTGTTTTCCAATCTGATGCCGCTCTCTGCTTTTATCCCTTCGACTTCAATTTCTTTCGACTATTTCCGTTCCCTTTTCCACTCGTTCCTTTATTGAACTCTGTCCCGGAACCCAGTGTTTGGTACCCGACGAAGGATATCGGTTCTGCTACGTCGGGATGAATGAAATCCTTGTTGGATTGTTGCAGCAGAGAGAGCAGTTTCCAGAAAAAAAAATCATCAGCCGCAATTTTTACATTTGTATCATAGGAATAATGTCTTTACGTGCCCAGCCATTTTCACCCACACATGCTCCAGGTCAACTGCATTGCCCCTCCAGGTATTGTATCAGAACTATGGTCCGACCTTTACCACGGCTCTCACATGGATGTTTATGCCAGCGTAAACATGCAGTGTATGCCATGACACATAAACATCACAGACCTGTTCCGGGAAGTTCCACAGAGTTGGTGTGTAAAAAAGGCACATGCTGTTTCTATACCCTTGTTAAATGCATCACTGTGGGAGAAAATAGCATGCACAATGATCATTTTACCACGTCATTGTTTGCGAGACAGAAAGCGGCCAAGCAGTCTTCGATGGCGCGTCAGGCATACGCGACATTACAGCACACTGCCTTGCTGCGTAAAATGTTATCATATGTACTTTCGCAAACATGTTATTACGTTCACCACATGCCATTAGGACTATGGTGATCCGTTTGCCTGCCAGGCCAAAAGTATAATCTATGCCGCTCCGTTATCAAGATCGCCGAAGCTACCTGGTATTCCAAAAAATCGTCCAGATACCCCGTCTTCCCCGGGGTCCACTAGATCTTCGTCAGGATCAATGATTTCGGGTTCCGCTGTGCTTGGCGGCCCGGTGACCTCCGCAAGTGGGGGGTCCTCGGGAAACTCGAATTCTGGAAAACAGATGAAGATGTTTGAAGGAGAGTTGAAAATTCCCCTGGCTACATTTTCGTCGATGAAAACCGATGCAGAAAAAATGATACACGTCTGATGTGTGTATGCCATATACATGCGTCACACGCGTTATATGTATACCTACAAACATATCACGTGTGCATAACACATACATGCACACCAGTTGTACATACATGTGCAGTTTTGCGGAAGGGTGGATGGTGTAACGCAGCGCGTTTCTGTTCCATTTGCTTCTCTCGCTTGTGGGTGATTGACAATATTTAACACACGTTCGGGGGGGGGGGTCAAATTGACCCCCCTCCCGAAAACCCGAAGGTTTTCCAAAATGGTTTCCGGACGGCGCTGTGAGCCCGCGCCAAATTTTACATAGCTGTAGACAATTGAATACGGATTGTTGGTTTCAAAAATTTGGATGTACCTTTTAAGGTCACTGATCTATCTAGGTCAAAGCCAGGCCATGAATTCAGTGAAGACGATTTCTTGGGAAACCTTTAATCTGATCCAACGACGTTATGTTAGAAGAAGCTACACATTTCTGAGATGTTTTTTTTTAGGTAGCACAACAATAGAATGAACAAGTCTGCTGACCTAGGGCCAGGTATGAAGGTCCGACCTGGGCCAGAAACAACCTGTTTTATTTCTCTAGACTATTTAGACTAGACCATTTCATTATTCTATTACTCTGTGTGGGGTGCTTCCGGTACTCGTTTCAAATTTATTGATAACAGCAACTGCATTGCAATCTTCTAGAGACTTCTTAAGGGTCAGGATGGGTCACTAATCTTAAATGAATCGGGTCAACATTTTGTTCTTAGGAGCATACTGCCTAGCGTAATCTTTGACGCTTATTCGAATGCAAAACTCAAAGCAGTCTTGTATGGTTCTGGCAACATGACCTCCGAAAGATCGAACAAGGTCAATGACCTTAAATGAGCGCCAGTGATCTTTTGCTTGGAATTGATATCTAGGTTCTGGGGCACCTTGACCACCAATCTGGAGTTTGATCTTGTTTGACTTTATTTGACCCGAAGCTAGGCCTCGAGTCTGAGCTCGGGTTAGGTCATGGCCTGGGAACCCGAATTTTGGCACCAGTGAGGTCACCTACAGGTCAACGCATCCTGTGAATTCGGTGTTCTTAGCTCTTTTAGTTTCTGAGATCTCAGGAGACTGGTCAAATTGACCCCCACTCGAGTGTAGGGTATTCAGCAAGCAACCCGGCCGCGCGTGTTAACAAACGTTATATCCAATACTAGAAAACGCTCCGGCAGCCATTTTGGGCCGTTGCGTGGCGACACCAGTCCGGTAAACTTCGATGTTATTTAGGGGTAAAATTGTGGTTTCGGTTGACGGGGCTGGCCACTGGAAGTAGACCTTCCCATCGCATCACTATTCTCGAAAACAGGCAAGTTAATGAAATGAATGTAACTAAAACGCGATTAGCTGTTATGCTTATTCTACTGCTAATGATGTGATTGACGATGCGGCGATAGTAATGCAATTCGTGATGTGGCGTGATCCTTTGGCTCCAAGCAGAGGGTGTTGCTTAGATTAACTTTGGTTAGGTCAGGTGTGGTCAGGTTAGGTGTGGTTGGGGAAGGTCATGCTAGGATGGGATGGGTTAGGTTACGTTAAGTTGCGTTAGGTAAGATTAGGTTAGGGTGGGTTAGGTTAGCCTAGATAAGGTCAGGTTATGTCAGGTCTGATTAAGTCAGGTTAGGTGAGGTTGGGTTAGGTTAGGGTAAACCGGGTTGGTTGATGACAGTGCACTTGAGCTTCAATGCGGTAGTTGCCATGCGTGCGTCTACGTGGAGGGCCTGGGTTCAATTCTCGACTCATGCCGCGGTCTTTGCGCGCGCGAGTTTCGTTGGACGATGGTCGTCGTTTTGTTATTGTCTAAGACTCAATCACCTTACGCGTCCTTGACCTGATACAATGTGCGCTCGTTCACAGAGCTGCGACGAATAGAGTGCCGCATTAGGGCAGACATTTCTTTCTCTGCTCTGTCCTTATGCCGTGGCATTGAGAGCGTCGAGGGCGGCATTAATTTGAGGTGAGCACCGACGAGAGACGTTACTTCCCGGGAGCGGTGACGCCTGTAGGGGAGCGGCTCTCACATGTGAGGGAGCGGTGCTCACCTGCCGGAGAGCGGTTCTCACCTGTGAGGGAGCGGTGCTCACCTGTCGGGGAGCGGCTTCCGCCCGTCGGGAAGCGCCTCTCTCACCTGAGGTGGCTGTCGCCAGCAGCAGCAGCACGAGCAGTCGCTCCATGGCTGACCTGCACCGATTCGGAGCTGCGGGGACGGCGGACAGCGGCCGGCGGCGCCCGGGGCGGCGGACTGAGCGCTGCTGCCGCCGCTGGCGGTAAACACAGCGCGAGCAGACGCCGCGCCGTGGAAATACCAGCCGCCCCGGCCAGCGGCGGCGTGTGTTTGAGGTCGTCGAAGAAAGAAACACTGTCGCAGGACGCCGCACGCAGGAGCACGGTCGAATCTCGGCCAGAGACACCGGTGCCAGCGGCCGCAGCGAGCTGCGTGCAGCGACGCCCGAGGAGTGCCGGTCGCGCGCGGCTAACCAGGCAGCTGGCGGGCCGACACAACGACCAGGAACCGACTGCACGCCTGTGAGCCTTTGCTGGTGTGGGCCTGGCCGTGACTAGCTGGCCTGTCCAGATGTTGAGAAACCTTGTCGGGATTCGTGATCAGCTGGCCTGTCCAGACGTTGAGAAACCATGTCGGGATTCCGTGACCAGCTGGCCTGTCCAGACGTTGAGAGACTATGTCTGATTTAAATTTAGAAAGACACCACGCGCTGGGGTTAAAACAACATCGTTGAGCTCAGGCTTACATAGCGCTATTTTTCCTTCCAACTGTTTGCGTTCCGTGAGTTGCTCAATGCGAGAGCACTTCTTCACACAATCTCCAAACATCGCTGGCCTATTTTACACTACGCCACTTCCAATTATCACAAACCGTGCACGTGTGTGCGTGTGCTCGCATGGTTTGTGTGCTCGTGTTCTGTGCGTTCTGCGTGCTTTGTGCTCGATGTGTTTGTGTGCTTTGTGTGCTCTGTGTGCGCTGTGTTTTCTGTGTCTTAGGTGTGTTCTGGTCGTAGTGTAAGCCAGCCCCGTTTTTAGGTCATAAGACCTATGGGTGCGGCCAGTCCCCGTACGCAGTCGCGTGGGACGCTTCAAAAACCGAATGGGTCAAGCCTCTTTCAAAGCAACTTCTCGCATGCGTTACAATAACCTCGTTGGCAAAATTGCGCGCAGAATGAAGCCCAGTCCGTTGGCCCTCCCTGCTCGTACGCCATGCCCAGGCGCCACGTCAACCATCAGCGCAGTCGAAAAGCCGGTGTAAAACAGCGTCACGCCTATGTAACAGTGAGGGGCGCCATCGACCGGGGAAGCGCACAGGCCTCGCTCTGTCATACCCAGTAACTCGGTAAGCTGCTTTCTCGGAAAAGGGCCACGTGAAAGCCGGCCGCTCGCCTGATGTGGTAATGCATACGCCAGACCCATGCCAGCAGCATACGTCCTTAAATTGCTGATACAAGCGAGCGAGTTTCTATTTCTGCACTCTGATGATTTGATAGGCGGGGATAGTTGCTGATGCCCAGATCGCGGCCAGATCGCCGGTTGCGGCAGATCGCAGGGAAGCAGCACCGGCGAACGCGCAGAGACTGGCGCATCGCGCAGAACCATCGCTCCCGAGTCTTCCACGGGTCGTACCGTTCCCGGCTGTGCCATATGGGAGCCGCCGGTACAGAACTGAAGGCTGCAATGCAGGCCGCCGGTAGTCGGAGCGAGCGTCCGCCGGTGGTCGGCGCGAAGGCCTGTCGGTGGCCGCGGCGAGGGTCCACCGTTGGTTGGAGCGAGGGTCCGCCGTTGGTTGGAGCGTGGGTCCGCCGGCGGTCGGAGCGAGGGTCCGCCGTTGGTTGGAGCGAAGATCTACCGGTGGCCGCAGCGAGGGTCCACCGGTGGTCGGAGCGAGGGTCAGCCGTTGGTTGGAGCGTGGGTCCGCCGGTGGCCGCAGCGAGGATCCGCCGGTGGCCACAGCGAGGGTCCGCCGTTGGTTGGAGCGAGGGTCCGCCGGTGGTCGGAGCGAGGGTCCGCCGTTGACGGTTTAGGAGCGAGGGTCCGCCGTTGCTTGGAGCGAGGGTCCGCCGTTTGACGGTTTAGGAGCGAGGATCTCCCGGCGGTCGCAGCAGTTGAGGACATCCGTTTTGCGCGATCCACGCACCGTAAACGCCGGCTAACCTCCAAGCCAGGTTCAGGCCCTCGACTATGGGACGTGCCTTACCCAATACAATTTTTCGCGCGACTCTGGACGCGCGAAACTAGTGAGGCCGCCATTCCCGCGGTCCTCTCGGTCGCCGCCTCCCGGAGCAGAGGATGACGTCAGAGGCAGCTGGGGCAGCCAGAGTCCACATTGTCTTGACAGGTTTACGCTGCCGTTATGAACATTCATAAAGTCATTATACTGCCTTCCCGTTTTACCAGCTTTCATGAAAGTTGAAAGGTCATTCAGTTCTTTTTCCAGTAGTAAATATGCACAATGCGTCCAGCTTTACTATCAAAATAGCTGCGCGATATCGGAAACATTACGGCATATGTATCTGTTATGTTCATCACAAGTTAAGACGCATGACCTTGGCAGCGGATGAGCCAGAGATGCTCCAGGCCCTCTAGGGGTGAGCTGTATCCCACTACTGCCTAACCTGTTGACGTCAAAAATAGCAAAAAATGTATATCTATGGTCCTAATTTCCTACATTATTTCATGACCTAAGGTGCGCGCTTTACTTGCACGTGTCCGGGGTAACGACTCCCTAGCGTCATCGTACCACTCTGACGAAATATGCTGCCTTGCCTTCGCTGCCATGAATGCACTAGACACACTGCACCGTAAATCTGCCATCACGTTTGTGACGCTCCGCTGCTTCTCCAACACTGGGCAGTGCGCGTGCCCAATGGATGGCATGATTGAGTGTCCGTGCGCCAACTTCACGGACATTTGTTGAATTTCAGGTCCCCGGCTTTCCCGTTAGCGAATCCGTTTTCCCGTTTTTCGGGTTTCCCATCGAGCTTCTAAGACATCAAAAACGGGTCCTTGTCGCATTACCTTACCTTACCATACCTTTTAGTGATCAGGAATGATAAAAGGCCACTTTGCCTGTCGGTCCCAGTCTCGTCAGGCTCCTGGTCCGGTAACCAAACAGTCTCAAATTATGGGAAGATTCAGTTGGGTTTGCACATGATGTGAGCCCAGTGCATATCAAGCCTAGACTTCAACCGTTCAACTGAACTTGACAACATCATCGGGTGTGGGGGGGGGGGGGGGGTGTTTCAATCGTTGACGACCCGCGCGCTGAACGAGCTGCGGGCGGACGAGAGTCCCAGCGCTAGTTTTTTTTTTTAGCTTCCACTGGTGTTCTCTTGTCACCTCCGAGTTGTGTCTCATCAGGGACTCCTCTTCCAACAGCGACATACCTCCGTGAAACAGTGACACACTGTAAACATGTCTCCCCTGCGACGACGGCAGTGTAGCGGGGGCAACTGGAGAAGTCTGAGCCTCTCAGGGTATGGCCGGTGCCTCTTTCTGTGGACAGGACACATAGCTCGTCGCTGAGCTCTCTCCGGCCTCTCCTAGTTCAGTCTACCGAACTGGTCCCAAATGACCTTGCCGTACTCTAAGTACGGACTTACTAAGATCTTGCAGAGCGGTGGCAGCCATGTAGCCAGTACGAGCATCCATGTTGGCAAACGAACACTTCACGACCACCAGCGTCTGGTCGGCCTTCGAGATCGCCTCCGCCGTCGGTACATGCAACTTGAGCCTATGATCCACGAACACCCCGAAGTCCTTCTCAGCGGGCTCGACCGCAGTTTCAGCAGCGTTCAAGAAGTAGATGAATCTCCGGCTGCTGTTCCCGATATGCATTACTTTGCTCTTTGTTGCATTAAAAGGAAGCAGTCACTTCCCTGCCCACTTGGCCATGTCGTCGAGGTGGACCTGAAGAGGAAACCAAGACAGGGGCCTCGGTACACGACAGTATATCTGGGTGTCATCCGCGAACATCTTTACCACGATTTGCACTTGATCTGGTAGGCCGTTCTCCAAGATTATGAACAGCGTTGGTCCCAGCTTTTAGCCTTGCGGAAGGACGCTGACGACGTAGATCACATTCGACTTTGAACCCTGGATCCACACTCTCTGCATCCGATGGGTAACGAAAGCCCTGATCCAGCGCACTAAGGCTTGGCTAAAGTGCGGGTCAAGTCCATCAAAATGGTATTCTAAACTAAAAGGCCTCCCAAAGCACGTCATAGGGCATCCTACTGAATTACAAGATTGAAAATGGTGATGTCAACCATTTACTCTTTATTGCAGCAATGGTTTGGCCCGTCATGCTAGATATCCATTCAAGACAGTACTTTACCGGCAGTCCTTTTTTGGATTCGCACATCGTGGTGTCAAAGTGACGCGTTAGAGGCGCTCAAGATATACGAGTAACCAAGCTGGGTGGGGGCATCACATTTTTCGGGTATTGTGGTTTTTCCATAAGCTACAGCATTGTTTTATAGATAGGGTGAGCTATATGATATATCACAGAGTTTGATGTGATAAATATATTTGTCAGTATTGGTGAATGCTAATTCATGCCTTGTTCTTATTTTGTGCAACGATATAATCCATCTCGCGGTGGTGAAGAGCTGTTTTAGTTGTTAATTACTTGCGCTTATGCCGGTGCCTGATGGGGATTGGGGAAACTGGCTATGTAGAAGTACACTAGTTAATCTTTGTATAGGTTATGCTGTGTTAGATTGGATATCATTACATAATTTAATGAATGGTTTTGGACTACCAAAGACAAAATGCATAGGTATTCATACTTTATGTGAGCAAGATAGGCTTTCAGGTCCTTTTTGACATAAAATTTGACCGATTTGTCTGCAATCACTCCTAAATTCCCAGTCATTCCTACAATGACCATCCTTCAGTACATCAGAAGCAGGTATGGCTATAAAGCTAGGCTTCTGGTTTTACAGTTGAATCCAAGGCATAAATGGTGATGGCCTAAGCACTTGGAACTACAAAATTAAAATACCTGGTTTAATTTTTTGAAGCAGTCAGATAAATCCGTAATCTGTGGACTCAAGTTTTGTATGTGCAAGCTGAAGCTAAGCACTAGTTTTTGCACCATTGATGCTTGCCAAAAAAGTTACATAAGGATGTGGAGCCATATCCAGTGTAACCATGGCTTTCACAGATATTCAGATTGCACCAAAACCTGGTCCAAAAATTATGATACATATCCCAATTCTTGATGTATTAAGGAACATAAATAATTTTGGAAACAGTATTACCTAAATGTAATTTTCCACATGTGAAAATATATCTAAAGATATTCAAGTAAGCATCACATTTGATGAAAGAAGCTTAGTTATAGCTATTTTTGTATTTTAGAAAGGAAAATGCTGCTCTATACAGCACAATTAATCTGTTTAATAAATATGCTCCTTGATATATCACTTTGATTACATAATCATGCCTAGCACAGCATTTAATGAGAGCCAGGTAATGGCTGTTCAATCTGGAAACATGTTTCACTGCCAGATATGAACAACCCTAATTATTATTGACTTTCATCACTACATGGCCATTGGAATAGAAGGATTTGAATAACATTTTGGTAGCATGGGTGATGGGGACCTTGGAATAGGTTCCCCAAAAGTGTCCACATC